>NC_044192.1:17546991-17886991 GCF_900880675.1 Sparus aurata
CGTTAATCAATGATATAAATGTGGGGGTTTCTTCAAAGCTGGTTTCTACAGATGGCATGATTCTGTTTTGTGTTCACTACAAAAAATTCTTTCAAGTTGCCTACAATACAGCACTTAGAAGATAGAATAATGTTTCCAGTAAAGTGCGATATTTAATATTTACTACAGTCTCTGCTGTAACTTTTGATAAAAAATCTGAAATATTATAGCCCAAATGTTGCGCCAGTTTTTCCCTGTGGTACACCCTGTCAAATATCAATATTTTTAAGTCCACCAAGGATTACACAAAAGCTACTGAACGAATTTTCATGCAACTTGATTGGGTCTCAGTCAGAACAAAACTCTTTAACTTTTTGTGCGGATCCAGATAAACGGACGGATCCAAGAATTTTTTTTCTCACTATCTTTAACATTGTGAGATAGGACATTTTTCAACATTTTCATTAATTTCTCTTGGATGGATCTTGATGGTAAAAACCTACCGTATTTAGGTGGCTGGTGTCTTGAGTCAGTACAAATGAGGATTGTGAGGCCATGGTGGAGGTATGAACTTTACTGAGTACCAAAGTTAGAATGCTAACTTGGGTATTTCAGGTAAAAATAAAACAAAATAATTTAAATTGCTTTGGACAAAACTATCTTCAGAATGTAATTCAGAATCATGGATAAAAACAAGTGCCCAATACAGATTCTTTGTAAGAATATCTGATTAAAATGTGTGATTATTCATACTTGTGATGAAGAAAAGTTGTCATTCGGTAGCTGACTGGACATCATTCAAGTTTGTCCTGTGTCTATACTATTATTATTAAACATTAATTTGAAGCAATTCTGGAGTTGTCCTGTAGATAGACTTCCAATAGATATAGCAACTTGTGCTCAACCAATATCAATTTCAGGCTTAATGTAACAACTTCTGGTTACCCCACCCACCTCCATCTTAAGCACCACCCACTCCCAGTTTAAGCCCAGCCCATATGGAGTATGAATGCAGAACATTTTGTTGGCTGAGTAGATACAGATACAGTTCATGGTGTACCCCCTTACTGCTATCATTTGGATGAGTTACATGGATGAGGTTTTCGCTAAGATAAGCTGAGATAAACAAAGTCTGTATTTTTGGATAACGAGCATCCTAATAAGCACGCTATTTTCACCCATCTGAATGATGCACACCTCATTGACCTCTGCTGCTCTAATACCTCTATGAAGTCCAAATTATAGCCAATCCACGGTTGACTGTCTCTGGCTCTGCAAGTTGCATCCTCTCAGCTCATGATGCATTTCATATTCACTGATGTTTTACGGGAGAGAACTTGGCAGTGGAAATTTCAGATGACTTGTCTTATTTACAGAGTTTATATGAGCAATAAGGCAGCCAGAGAAGCATTTTTTTTTTCAAACACTCTCCAACATACTAAAAACAGGATTCAAACCTAGTTGCTGAAGCTTGGTGGAGATGGTCAGAGACGTATGGAGAAGCAGTATGTAGTGTAGTAAAGATGATGAAAGGATATGAGCTTTAGAAGAGGACAGACAGATGGCGTGAAAAAGCAGCGGTGCCTTTACTTTCTGGCACGGATGACCTAGGACCAACATATGAGAGTGAGCAATGAGCTGCAAACCAAAGCTAATGCAATTGGACATTGATTATTTAAAAACATAATGAACCGAAAAGACTGTCTTCGCTTTAATATCATCAAGAGTCTGTACAGAATGCTTTGGAGAGAGTGGGCTATTAATTTTATTGCATAGAACTCGGGACATGAGAGAGAGAGAGAGCCCAGGCTGAGACGGTGTTTAGCTTGCCATTTGTATCAATAGAATGAAACAAGCCAAGCTCGCACTTAGACTGATGGACAGGTGCCAGGCTTCATCAGTGGCGTGGAAGTGGCGCAGTAATTAGTCAAATGAGGAGGAAGTGGAGGAGACGCCACAGAGAGAGAAACCCCCCCGGGGCCTTGTCTCCTCAGCAGGAGGACCTCCACGGCCCACACAGAACGACACAACCAAGCAAACACAAATTCAAATACATACCAAAACATAATCTGCACAGTTTCACACATTTAGAAGTCTTTTTGGATACAGACACAAGGAGCACACATGCCCCAAGATATCATATACAGGCCTGTAAACACACACACACACACTCAATCACCTCTTGTTATTTTGCTACTGCTGTGACTTAATGCAATGGGACGGGAAATGAAATTTGGATGATTATATGTTTGATATACACCATGCCTGACACATTACTGTGACAATATGCAGCCAGTTTTAGAGCTACATAAAGTATTAAATAGGAGGTAGGAAATGGGAAGGGGGTTGAAGTCAAGAAAACAAGAGAAATAGTGGAAGGAAGAATTATAGGGAGGATATTTGTGCAGTTGTCTGTTTGAGAAAACCTAGTGGATGGGGGGGAAAAACAATTCCCTACCATCAGCAAGTTAATAAAAAGGCTGCAGTTTATCTCTGTCGAAAAGACAAATACCCTGACTGAGGATGGAAGGGAGGAGAGGAGCAGAGGGGAGGAGGCTGCCCCACATTTCCCTTCGTCCTTCCCCGCTCCAACAAGTCACTTACCATGAATCCTCCTGTCTGGTAGTAGCCAATTGGCTGGCTGTTTTTTCTCCGAGCGGGTCCAGTTGAATCGTGCGATCCCACACCACTTCTGCATGACCCTTTGGTTGTGCTGACAGGGCTAATTAATGAATAGATACAAAAGTGGGCAGTTAAAAGATCGCTGTGGGCTCCATCTGTCCAGCTGGTCCTGTTGGCCTGTTGGTTTGTTCCGTCTGTAGCTTGGCATAGTGAATATCCCCTCTCATCCTGTCACATTGGCATGCTTTATCTGTTTTGGTTTGATGTTTTTTTAATGTTCACTGTGCTCAAGGTCAGTTTCACTCAGATCTTGATTGGTCTTGTGGTCAGTTGAATCGGTTATTGGCCCTGTGATTCGAATCTCTGAGTCATGGCAGTCAGAAAAATTTGAATTGCAAGCACTTTCAACGGCCTTCTTGCATAATGTGACACAAGTGAGCTCTGGATGAAGATCATAATCGCATCCCTTGGGATGTTGGTGAGATGCAATGAAGCAGTGAAGACAGCACGTTTAAATACACTGATTACTTTTGAATGAGACTCCACAGTACCTGCAGGTGAATATGGCGTGGAGATTAGACAAGGCTGAGTGTATTCAAAGTCCCGTCTCTGTGGGGTGTTTTTTTTTCACGTGTGTGTGGTTGCAGTTGCGTGCGCGTCAATAATGTTTTTCTTTGTTCAGACCTGTGTGTATCACCAGTTGACAATCCCTCTGATAATGTTACAGAAGCCAGCCCCCTCTCCCCCAACCACCATGTCATCTTTCTGTTTCTTTCGCTCTCTAATCTCAAACGTTCCCCAAGGGGTGTATGTAAATATTTAGCCCAGCCTTTGTTTCCTGTGATTAGTGCCCGGATGCAGCTAGCTCTGAGTTGGCACTGACACAGTGTGTTGCCTCTGAGGCTGCATTGCGATAAAGTCTGCTTCTTTTGCGTGTACTGGCTTTCTAATAAAATGTGTCATCAACGGATATGTGGAAAATTAACCTGCTATGCTTTTAAACAGCTCTCATTTCCCCATTAACAACATAAGCTAGATGGTCGAGCTGGCATGGCTTTGTGTAGGGGTGTCACATTACTCCAAACATTTGTAAAGATTAGCTATTACATTTTTGAATTCTTCCTTCCTACTTCTTTTAAAAGCTAGGGGTATTTCACAACAGCAGTGTATGACAACAAAAGATCTGGTCTAGAGTAAACTCTCTTCCCAAACAAACTAGAATAAGATCTGTGATAAAGAAAACAAACCCATCATCTCAGATAACCGCCAGTGCTAATCAGCTGATCTTCTTCATGCACACTTGGTAAATGTCTGGGAGTGTAGCTGCAGGCTACTGGTAAGCTAGCTGTGTTGTCTTTGAAGTGTTTTTGATGTTTTCTTTCCCCCTCTTTGGACACGCACACAAGCTGGCATGCTTGAATTAAAGGCTAATTTCGATAGATTCTTGATTTTGAATCGAAATCATGTCACTCTGAGTTGTGTTTGAGTATCAGCTAACTTCCCTAAATCCTGTAAAAGGCCAGACTCCTATGTAGGCCTAACTGTACTCGTATCCAGAACAAGAAAATGCTACCAAATGGAAAGTATACAAGAAAATACCACAATGTTGACATGCTGGATGTGTATCTGTAACCCATCAACTAATGTAATCTTTCTAAGTAATGTGCTCCACAGCCTTGAAAGTGATCCTAGGTTACTACTCTAGGTTATAGGCTAGTTAGCTAGACATGCTAACAACTGCAGCTGATGTTAGAGAACGTAAACACAGTTTAATCTGTTCCTCACACTGTGTTTTTGGTTTTTGACACAAAAACAAAAAAACAAGACGCCACACTCCAAACACTTTAAATTATTATCATTCCACAACAGAGCCCCGTGCTGCGGCATGTGGAGAAATCCAAAGCCCGTCAGACTTGCTGTTCTTAGTTACGGTTGCTAAGCTATGGTTGGACAATCGCTGTTCGTGGGCAGGTTTTAGGAAGCGGTGAATATGCTGTTGTATTCACTGAATAAAAATCCTGTAATTGAAAGGAAGTCTTGTAAAAGAAAAATGCAAATCAGGATTCAAAATTCTTGTTTTTGGCCAATATTGCATCACACATCACATAGATATCACTCGCTGCACTGTGTTTTTTTTCCCATTGGTATGATGCAGTGCCAAGCCCTGGTAGACTGTCAGGAGTATTTGCCATCAAAGCAGGTGGCAGATTAGCTGTATACATGTTGTCTATTGCTGACACTCATATGGCCACTTTTTCTCTCCTGTTTTTCGGGACAGAATACCTCCCTGAGACATTGCAGTAGAAGTCATTGCCCCTGCCTTTTGCGCATCTGACTGGACTCCTCTGAGGCTTCCAGTCCTATTGAACTATGAGAGGCTTCTGGTGTGTTCTGTCTTATCGAGCTCCTGTGAGGGGCCGCTGCTCCCTATGTGTTCTCTCTTATTGAACTCTTCCTGGGGCCCGTGGATGCTGGGTCTGCTCGGCAGAGCCCACTAATATTCCTTAATGATGTGGCATCTGTCTCTGTCACCCTCCGTGCGGCAGCAGCCAGACGCGGCCTATTGTGGCTGACTTCACGGAGAGATAAGCAGTCCTGTCTCTTAGACGAAGGGACAATAACATCAACACTACCAAAGAACATCAGTGCTACCAGCGAACATAGTGAAAATTTCAACTAATAAGTCTTTACACGGAAGCAGACAGAAAATCTTTTTCATTTGTTATCATTTCTTGTTTTGACTTTGTTGTGTTGATGACAAGGAGGACCATTTTGAAAAACACAAGTATTTTTTTATTTTATGCAGTTTATGCAAGTTCTTTTTTAAACTGCCACTAAAGTTGAGGAGTACGGGGATTGACTTGCAAAGCAGTGGACTTCTTAGATGAGTGTTGGGAGCCAGCTGAATCTGCATATCACTTTTTAACAGTAATTTTCTGGAGTCTCGCCACCCTCTGTCTTCCCATCTGTGTGTTTACAGTGACACTCAGAGCTTGGCACTCTGGAACCAGTCATCATGGCTAATGATGAGACTGTGAGTATGTGTGACATGTATGAGCGGCATGGAGGGTGCTAGTGTGAGTTTGTGAATGTGCACATTTGCATGTCTCACTGTGCGTGTGTGGGAGATTTTCAGTGTGTACTTGACGGTCCTGATTGCCAGAGAAAGCATATTGGTGCCGATTGGCATAGCTACTTCTGTTGTATCCTGTGTGAGCGTTAGCAGCAGAAGGTTCGATTGGCCGTCAGTGGCTCTCTGCAGAGCCACCTCTCCTCTTTTCCTGTGAGAATGACAGGCCTACACAGAAAGCTGTCCAGGCGTCACAGCCTCGAGCCAACGGCATAACTGATTAACACCGCTAATTTGTTCCACAGCCTTTCCAATCCATGAATTATCATTCCTCTTTACAAAAAGGATGGGCAGCACAAAACACATCCATTTTATTCTTTTCAGCAGGTAATTTTTTATACTGTAAAATGCTGCTTGGAGCTGACATGTCTGTATAATGGGACTTAGCCATGCCCGTAATCTTCTAGTGGAAGAAAAGCATCAATCATCAACATACTTTCAAGTCAATAAATGAATAAATTAGTGGGTGTTTGTTCTCTTTAGAATCGCTTGTGTGCTCATATTGTGGGGACGTACACTGTGAAGGCGGGTCCATAATCCATCCATGATGGACTGCACTCAATACAACAGTGCTTGTAATTTACTTAAGTATTTCCATTATTTTATTTTATTTTTGCCTCTTTATACTCCAGTTCCACTAAATTTAAAAGGGTAATATTGCCCTTCAGCTCCACTACACTTACTTCACAGCTATTGTTACTCGTTAATTTTCAGATTAAGTTTTTCTTCACTCTAAATGAGAACATAATTTACAAAAACATCATGTTGTATTGAAGAAGACTTGAAGCTAGCTATGGAGACCATGAACTCATTAGGAAACCGCTAACTGAGGTAATAAATCAAGTGAAAAGTAGGGACCGCAAAGCTCCATCCATATTTTATGCAGTCAATGATTGTATTTCTGCTTTTTAAATGTTCTAAATATATTTCTACTGCTAACCCCGGCATACATTTTTCTTATATGACTTGGTGTACATTCTGGTAGAGCAACCCAATGAAACAAATAAATTATTTAAACAAAATGAATAGCTGAGTAGTTTGATCATGACAAATTTGCTTTTATTAAAACAATTAAAAGCATTTAAAATGTTACGTTTTTATTAACATCAAGCATGTTTCTCCGTTTTATATGATCTTGTATTTGTATTTTTACTGAATTTTTGTTCCTGCTGTTTATTTTTCACAAGTACCTACAAGTGGTTTGCCTCGACTCACACACTGCATATGATTATCAGTAAAGTTGCCCGCCACAGTGCTTGGTTTTTCTCCCATAGCTGCCCCATTACCTGTGAGCGAGTCAAGCTCTAAAGCCCTCAAATATAATTCAGGCAGGCTGATGTGCTTATGGCCCTTCAGCGATGATGGTCACTCATCTCCAACCTCTAGCTGAAGGGGATTTAAAGCTCCTCAGGCCTATCGTGGCCAGCATTACCATGTGCTGCCGGTCTGCACCCACTGCTCCTCCAACCTGCTTGTCGGACCAGCTGCTTCTGGAGCTCTGTCTGGTTGACAGCACAGCTCAATCTTCTCTCAAATCTTCAGGAACATCATCTGCCCCATACAGGAGCTTGTAATGGCCAAACTATCAGAGAGATGAGCACACTATAGTACTATCTATCTTTATTTGTCGGTCTTTGTATTTTTATTAGTCCATGTAGGGTGATGATAAGAATAAAACAGACTGCCCTCGGGACAACTTCCATAGTCACAGTCAAAAAGGCAGAAAATGTGATACCAGCATTGTTTATTTGGCAGATTGTGCTGTACAATATACATAGGTCACTGGAGAAGGGGGAAACTGTGTAGGTGGATACAGAGCACTGGTGTCACGCCAACTTGCGCTGAGGGAGCAGGCAGCAGCTCAGGTATATGATACTGATACACCACCTGTTCTGTTTATGTAGACATGCAGAGTAGACAAAATTATTACAACGCTGACTTACAAAGCTTGAAATCTTTACCAAATTCAAATTTATTGACATGAATGTTGAAGTGACTTACTGCAAAAGCTAAATGACATAGTATTGAAAACTCTCATTTTACACAAGAAAACAAAATAGATGATCACAAGATAAGAAATACATTTTAAGCATATTCATTCTAAATCAATTGGAAACATTTAGTGTAGAGCTTGTTCCTTCTCTCTCATAGTTCAGTACTGCACACTGACTATTGACCCCATATATATGAGTTAGATTCTGAGGATTAGGATAAATAAAGCCAGGATATATATTATTTATTTTTCAAAGATAATTTCTCTCAAATCCTTGTATTTCTTACAGTATAGTAAGAAGATATCCATATTTTACTATATGTTGTGTTCAAAAATGTTTGGTCAAAGTTATTCTTTGATCAACAATATTTTAAAACTGTTCACAACATTAAATTGAACTTGTGGTAGCACTTTACATCACAGCTCAGTAACACTGTAATAGTGGGGAAATAGTTTGATAATAACGAGGTAATAATTAGGTTAAAGCTTGGTAACAGTGGATACATTTTTGGTAATATTTAACTTACATGTATGTAACAGGGTAATAAGGGGCTGAAAACAAAGAGTAGTAATGGGGACATAAATTGAAAGATAGGTCAAAATTTTTTTAGAAATTAGGGCTGTCAAACGATTATTTTTTTTTATCGCGATTAATCGCATTTTGTCCATAGTTAACTCATGATTAATCGCAAGTTAATCGCAAATTTTTTTGGCACGTTTTTTTCTGTTTTAAATGTACCTTAATGTATTTTTTTTCATGTTCTTAATACTTTTAACAACATAAGAAAGGGTTAGGGTTAGGCAAATATGCTTGCTTTATGAAAATGTTTATTCAACACTTCAAATCATGCAGGAAAATAAAAGTCTCAAAAAATACATGCAGATAACTTTTGTCCTATCGACTGAACCACCTGCCAGTGTTTTGAAAGTGAATTTGCCATTCATAAGTCCTTTCTCCATTTCCTTTCGCTTTCGCTTTTCAGTCCACCGTGTTTTCCCTGAACCGCCAACCCTGCTTCTTCTTCTTCTGATTCCCTTTCTTATTCTTCTGCCACCCTCTGGATCAAGACTACAGGTGCCATCGACGGCTGTAAATCATACAATGCGCGTTTCTTTTTTTTATATACCGAGCGTTAAAAAAAATAACGGCGTCAAGGGGATGGTGCGTTAACTTTGACAGCCCTATTAGAAATAATTTAGTAATATTTTGGTAAGAATATGGTAGCCTGCAAACTCTTGAATGGAAATCTGTTCAATATTTAGTTTAAAAATGGTAATATGGTGACATAAATGAGGTAATAACATGATAATAATGAGGGAATACAGTATGCATTTAGACTTCAAAACTGATAACTAAAATATCTCATTATTTGAAGAGTCATGATTTTGTTTTACAAAACTGAAAACTGATCAAAATGAGCTTTCAGTTTCTATCAGTGAATTCACAGCGACACAGATAGCTTACATGTTACCTGTAGCTGCCCTTCTGGACTCTTATCATGTGTGCACAAAAACAAAAAACTGACAGGTATGAAGGAAACTCCAACTGTGTCAGAGGGCATGGACTGAACTAAACTTTGCCAAAGATCCTGTATTAATGTGCTTGGGTGGATGGTTTACTGGGGACAGATTTGCTAAACTGACCTTTTGTAACAGACTGACTTTCTATCTTTTGTTCTATACTGTTGAATCACTTAAGGGTAATATATCTGTTGCACTCTGGAATCTTTATTTGGTAAATATTTTTTGAACTTGCCTGATTATAACCTGCAAAAAGCCACCAGGATGAAATCAAGCAGTTGTTTTTTTGAAGAAGAATTTGAAAATGTAAATGATGGTTTCTTGCTCATTACAAATCCAGATGTGATAATCTAACAATAGTATAGCTCACAGGGGTGTACAAAAAATTAATATGTGGGTTTGCAGAATCATTACAACCCCTACTTAGTATACAGAGTTTCATACCAAGTTTTATAGTGATGATAATGGTAATAATGAATTGTGTGCTTTTATTTTCTTTCCCCTGGCAAACAGCAGATGTGGTTATTTGTAACAAAATCCACAGGTTAACAGTAATCAGTAGTTTCTGTCTGGATCAAATATTGATATGACATGAATCAGTTCAATAGTGTCTACTCGTGAGCATGTGTTGTGGCAGCTAATTTTCATAAATTTTGGACCACACTGACATTGGTTGACTTCATTTCTCAATGGTTTACTGGCTCTGTGCTTTGAGGAGGTAATTAAGCAGTGCGTTTTCCAATGAGGCTGTTTGATGATTGTGGTAGCAGAGACTGCACAATTATGCAGTACGCTGGAATCATTTAAAACCCCTAAATACACAGGGAGAGTGCAGGACGAGTAATGGAAGTTCGCATTAGAATTTGTTTTTCTTTCCCTCTGCTCCTTTTTGTGTTTACAATAAAGACAAATTGGACCTTACTGTGTACGATTACTAATAAAAAAAAATATTTTGGAATTCCCCACAAGCAATTGGAGTCTTATTGATCTCCGTCTTTGCTTTTGTGTTTTGTTTCTAAGCTCTGAGTAGAGAAGGTTCTGCCTGCAATGTCCCAGAGAGACTGCCATGAAGCTTCCAGAGACAGGCAGACCCAAAGAGCACTACCCCACATTAAGGGAATGAATATTGATTTAAAAACAAATTTGACATGGTTTTTAAATCGACTTGAAAAATGCATTGCTTAAAGGAGTCAGGGATTTGTAGTCCGTCAATGAAGCGGAGAAAACTTCGCTCTTGTTTTATGGTTTAATAAGATTCCGTTAATGGCTTCTTCCACCTTGACAAAAAGGCCCCTGAAATGGTGTGTGTCACTATGAGTGTGTGTCTTGGTGTATGTGCAAATGTTCATGTGTGTGAATACTCTCGTGTTTATTGGTCTCAGGTCTGAGGACTGCCACATTCAGAGCTGAGGGGTAATGACTAATTATTTTTGTGTGTGTGCGTGCGTGCGTGTGTGTGTGTGTGTGTGCTTGCATGGACTGTTGAATTGCAGACTAATGACTTTTTCAGGATGAGCAGCTGAAGCACAAAATGAAAGAAAACACAACTAAAAGAATTGAACCACCTGTTTCACTCAACAAATCACATTTACAACGATTTTCTTTTGTATGGGATTGCAGATTTCACCTTCACATTTCACTTTGAAAAGTGGTTTAAAGTGTTGTTTGAAAGTAAGCAGGATCCCTGATCCCCTCAGAAGGTGGCCAAAATAAGACACCAGGCAATCTCGTCACAGTGCTCTACTGGCATGGTCCGAGCTTCTGGGGCCAGGTTTGCCTGCTCAGTGGGCCAGTGGAAGGAAACTGCCTCTGGCTGCCTGCCCAGCTTTCAGCTCGACAGAGACGGATCATATGGACGCCAGTGTTTGCCTTCCCTAATTGCTGCACATCAACACATCAATCCCATAGACATAATATTTCATAACAAACAAGAGATCTTACTTTGGCAATTTTAGAAGAGAATGTTTGGTCTGTAAACATTCAGTCATTGGACTTCAGAATCAGGCGATGTGCTGATTTCAATCATGTTTGTGTTAATTAACGTGTGCTCTAGTGTGTGGGGCTCACCAATTGAATCTCAACCACCCCAGATAGTTACTGAAAGCCAAGGCCACAATGGTCTTGTTTAATTGATTAATGACGTTAATCTCTTCATAAATACAAACAGATGACTTGCTCATTGTAAACAGAGTCAACTGTAGCAGTGATTCTGCAGGAGACTGGCGGGCAAAGCTCACCTTCAGTAATGACCACGCTCGGCCTGTTTTCTGATTTTTCAACCTCTATCGTTTAGTTTTTTCTTTGTATAATAATGTAGACACAAACACAGGTAACTGTGGGCTTCAGTGTTTGTTTTTTCTTCTAGGTCCAGTTGAACAGGCAGATCTTAAGTGTTGTCAGATCATGTGTAACATCCCTGGTTCTGAGGTCAGTCTAGGATGTAGAGAATGGGTGTGTAGTCTAGAGCTGCCACGATTGGTTGATTAATCACTAAATTGATCAAAAGAAAACAAAATGCCAAGTATTTTGATAATCAATTGATTGTTTCACTCATTTATCTAGCAAAAAAACACAAGATATTTGCTAGTTCCAGCATCTTAAATGTCAAGATTTATTGCTTTTATTTGTCCTTTATGATAGTACATGTAGAGTCTTAAATATAATAATAATAATAATTTGACTTACAGATGTCACATTTTTCACAATCATTTCTAAATTTTTTTCCTACATTTTATAGAGTAGGCGTGTCATAGTAGGTGGCAGTTATGCAGTTTTGAATCATGTAATTGTTCTTTTTGTATGATTTTGTACAGTTACAGAATCTCTCCACCTCCATGCACTCATATGTTGAGTGCAATTCTTTTGCCAAAGATTAAAGATGAACTTGATGCAATATCTTTTTATTTTTTGTTTTCTAGAGATAAATGTGAATTCTTGTGGCCACTAGAATGATGGAGTCAAAGGTTATGTGTAGTTACAGCCATAGTGTAATCTGTTCTCATTCAGTGACTAAATGAGAAGTTTTTTATCCCCAGTTTTACAAGTTGGTTATTCACACATGAGAAAGCATGTTTCACAGATAGATTTAGTCTTTTTGTTTGAATTGTACTCGCACTAGAACAATAAAGCTAACAATGGATGAAGATAGTCAGGTTTGCTTTATCTCACTGCAAAGCCTATCCTCATTTGCTCGTGGTGGTCTTAATAACTGGAATAAAAATCGTACTTGCAAACTTAATGAACCTCATGACCGATCCAATTGCTGGACTGGTAAAAGTTTCATTTGGGCTGAAATGAAATGAAATGGAAACCAACTACCCACATCATGCAGTAAAACAACAAAAAAGCATATTTTAAGATGACATTTCATGCATCCTGGTGAAAAGCTTAAAGCTGTTAAATCACTGACGGTTCAGAAAAACAAAAAAACAGCTCCCTGTATTTGATATGCTTGACCGTTATTATACCTCCTTTTCCTGGAGACACATTACAGCTTTGCTGACAAATTGTGATTGTATCAGTTCTCTGGGCAGTTTCTCATTACAAAGAGTTATTTTCTCTGTGTAAGCTGTAAGGCTCAGTACGATGACACACAGTTTTACCTATATGTTTTGCCAGATGATGTTGGACTCGACTCCTTAAATCTGTGACATTAATCTGCTGTGTCGTTGGCATATTACTCAGCCGTGAAAAGAGTATTGGTGACTTACTTAAAGGAGATGAATAGATGTTAGTTCTCACAAGGTTTGAACCACACGAAAAGGATATTGGTCACCTGAGATGAGAATGTTCTAAAGGTCAGGCTGTTTGATTGTCTGATGTACGCTGACAAACCAAAGTGTTTTCATTAACATCGCTCTGCTAATAAAAGCGCCAATCTCAAGTCTTGATGAGAACTCAACAGGAACCTGAATCAACCCCTGAATCAACCAGTTCTTAGTTGGATTGAGGAAACGGCTTTCTGCAAGCTAATGCGGTCATAAATATCCCTATGAAGAGACATATCGATTCTGACTGTTTGTAAAGGTTTCAATACCCATTTCTCCACATTATTGATACTGGTACCAGCTGAGTTTCTTGCTCTCTCTCCTCTCTGACAACGAATTAAGACACACGCACACACACACACACACACACACACACACACACACACACTCACACATTTTTACACAATAAAGTGTGATTACAGGTTTCCCACTAAATATGTGGAAAAGTTAGCTTAAAGTCTTTTGTGGCTTCAGAGGAAGCTGCCAGTAATCTGATATATTGCTTCTAGTGATGTCACTCAGTGGTTAAGTTGCACTGTGGGTAATGTAGGCAGCAGGTTTAGAAAAAGAATGGAATAAAAGGTGATATCTCTGGTTTTATTTTATTTTATTTTATTTTTAAACTGTCCATAATAAGTCAAACAGTGTTACAGTTGTGCAATGCTAGACCAATGCATTGCTTTTCACATTACCCACAATGCAATTTAGCTATTGAGTGAAATCATTTGAGCCATTTTTTTCAGATTGCATGGTGCTCCCTCTGGATCCACAAAAGGCTTTATACTACTTATTTCATATGCGCAACTGTGTTTAATGGGTAAAATTTATCAACTAACCCTAACACACCTTACCCTTAATTCTGTGTCAGATTTGACCCATGGTATTGAACATGATATCAAATATTGATATTTTCAAGATATTGTAACAAAATTAGATTTCAACTATGGATTTAAGTGTCTGTACTCACTAACAGTTTTGCTAACCCTCTTTTAGTTGAGATATCAAGTTTATGCAGTTCATTTTCAAAATTGTTTTCTAAATACCCTTTACTACAAAGACAGCAAAATATTTCAATTATAAGCTACACTTTGCAAAATATTCTATCGCAATTGAGGTTCCTATGCCTATATACAGTGAAAAAACAAGAAATGATAATACAATATTAATATAATAAACACATTCCTGCACATTTCTATTTTTTCAGATTGCACCCCTGCAAAGCCAGCATTCAACCAACCTGTTGTCTGGAATGATTTCAAAATCAATTCTGCGCTCTACCTGGCCTGACACCTCTATATATTGTGAGACTTGTGACCTGTCCAGTAGGCTAATATAATCTGCTTCAAGCTGTCTCACAAGCAGCACAAGCAAAAACTGTAGGGATGCACAATGAACTGAATTAATTTGAATTGAAGTGGACACCTTCATTAATTAAAAGCTTCTGCCACGACACCAGGATTTAACTTTTAATGATTTTCTGAAACCAGTAAGCTGACCACCACTGTGGAATAACGGCACACCTACCATGATTATTTAGTTATCCATGTTAATGAGCGCATAAGACAAAACATTTCAATAATGAAGAAGAGGAACAGAACTGTATAGTTCACAGATTTAGCACCTATAGCAACAATATAGGCTATTAGATGCCTATAAGTCGCAAATACAATTTACAGTATTAATAGAAAATACTTGGCTTAGTCTTCATTGCTACTTAAACTAAAGCTAAATATGTATTTTGATTCTTGAATTTACTTAGTTGTGATTGTGGTTATTCTCTTTGAACAGCATTGCATTATGTTGCCATGCATGAAGGCTTCAATATAAAGTGTGGCTAAACAATTGATTTAAGAAATTAGTTATAGTACCTCAGAGTAACCACAGTAAATGCAGCGTTTCAGCCCTACATTTAGGAATTTAAAAGACACTAATTGCTTTAAAATATTCAACAACAACAGGCTTTTGCTTGGATTTCTTCAGAAGAACTATACAAAATGGTTTTATGGTGTGAAAGTGGGTCTTGCAGTGTCTTAGGGCAGCAGGATAAGTGGTAATCCCTCGGGTGGTGCTCCGTTGAAGACTACAGATCCTATAGAGAGCCCGAGCTGCTGAGTCAGCCTTCACAATTCTTCCAGGGGGAGCGGACTAATCTCCCAAGTACCTTCCTCTGTCAGCGGTCCAAGCATCTGTCATCCTGCCTCAGGATGACCCTCCTTTCCCAACATCCCAGTCCCTTCTGGCATCCCGAACCCATTTCTCTTACTTGCTTTTTCGGTCTGCAAGTCTGTATCTGTTAAATGGGTCTTCTGTGATTTTGATCAGTCCGAGTCCTTAGTATATTGCTGTGTCTGAGAGAAAATTTACTTGCAATTCAACTATAGGATTATGGTCCTTCATGAGTTGTCTGGCCTGTTTGGTTTGGGGTTGCCTTCAGTAGCCTTTTTGATTTAGCACAAATATATAGTCTCCAAGCTTTAAATAAGACTGCTTGCTTTAGTTCCAAAGGAGTTAACATTGTGGGGATGCAAGGTGTTCACCCAGCAGCGAGGATCTGCTGGAGTTTGCGTTTATTTAATTTGATCCTCTCTGCCAGACTGCAGCTGGCTAGCTAAGTGCCTTGCCATTAGGGCTCTGTTCTGTGTTTAATTCTGCTACAGTGCTGAGGCTTATGGGTGTAATGGCGGGCTACACACTGGTTGCTTGACAGTAAATGTTTACCGTCTTGTGTGCTACCTTGAGAATAAGCCAACAGCTCCTCTGTGATCTTCTTAACTAAGCTAATGGATTGGATAACCCGATCTCTGATTCCCTCTGTTCTCCATCTGCAGATTTATAACGAGAAGAAGAGCCAGTTTGAAATCAAGAGAAACAACCCCAAGGACTTGGTGGAGAGAGTGGCACGGGACATTTCCAAGCTGCTCAACAGTAAGAGGAAAGCCCTGGAGGTAAGAGGATGAGCTGCGCATATTCTCACACCTGTGTACAAACACGCACTATTCGCAATAAGTACATAAGTACACAGATGCAAATATACAGGAGCGATCGTTTGACTCTGTCACTGTTCAGACAAATATATTCATTGTGTTTTATATAAAACACAACACATGACATTTTGAATACAAAAAGGAAATATTTGTTTCATTAAAGGGACAGTTCACTGCAAAATCCAAAATAAATGTATTCATTTCATCATTGTTTTGGTGTGAGTTGCTGGAGGTATCAGCCACAGAGATATTGTGATATAATGGAACCAGATGGAGTGAGTGAAAAAATGCATTTGACCTGGTTACTCAAGATAATCAACAGAACTTTCATGTAGGAGCTATTTTCTTTCTGCTGAACCACACCCACCAATGGTACCGCTCTGGTTGAACGATATGAAAAGATCATGGTTTCACGGTATCGTAGTGTATGGTACTACACAGCCATTCTAATTATAAAGGAATAAAAGACTGTTTTTTTTTTTTTTATTTATGATTTTACAAAATACGCATCCAAGCAGACATGAAACTTGATATAGATTTTAAAATGAAAATATGTTTAGATGGGCAGAGAATACTGTAGACAAACAAATCTACATGGTATAATAACCTTCAATTTACATACCATAGTATACTTTGAAACCAGTGTATTGCTGCAGTCCTAATCACTGCGTAGGGTTAGGGTTAGAAGTGTGCATATTGTCATGGACGAGAGATTTGTTCATGTGACAGCATGGGATGTAAACATTAATGGTGTCACTGGCTGATCTGTAATGTCAGCTAGCTTAGTTAGCTTATTTAGCTAACCTCTCAGACACAATGCAGTCTTCCTTCGAAGTGGTTATAGGTTGGCGGGTGTGGTCAGGTAGAAAACAAAAAATATTTCCTACATGAAACTCCTCACACCAAAGTCTGTGGATTATCTTGAGTAACTGGATGGGGATTGCTGAAAAAAGACAGTGACGTTTAGTTTGAGACAACTCTCACACCAAAACAATCTAGACGGATAAAGAGTGCTATATGTTAGAGGAAAAATATATGTTCTTGATTTGGGGGTGAAGTGGTTCTTTAAATGCTCTGACCTCTGATTTGGGGCACCTCATTTTCTTCAGCTTCTCAAAAAGATTTTTCAACACTTGTGAGAAGACTCGTTCTGCTCATGGTCCAATAAGCAAATATTATCTGGAAAGGTCTGTTTTCTGTGAGACCATAAATAATCAAAATAACTTCAAACAACTTGCAGGAACATATTTTGTGGACAGTATTGTCGTCTAGAGCTGAACTTGCTTTTGTCTGATGGTTTTCTGCACACCCTGAACTGGCCTTCATTTCACAGTTTAATATTTCTTGGTCCTCCTCTCCACTTTGTATTACTTCTTTCCATGTGGACATTCAGTTGGGTGATGGAAGGAGATCAGCTCTATTCCCTCAATTTCAACTCTTGTAGAAAGCAGTGTAATTCCTCTTTATAGCTGAAATACAATTTTAAGCCGATTATATTTTCTCAATGACAAAAAAAGGAGATAATCATCTATCATTTTTTTCCCTGCACTCTTTTTCAGTTTTTTTTTTTTCTGTTTAATTTTGGAGACGTATTCTGAAAGATAGTTTGGGTGGTGCGGGAGAAGAAGGGTTATTTCAGAGGTTATCATTTCAATGTCCTGCATTTTGGGATATAATTAATACGACTGTTATGCTCAGACAGTCCTGTGATTAGTTAGAAATTTGTTTTGCTCTCACAGTGGGGAACCTCTCACCCCTCAGAGAAGAAGAGCGGGGGGGATACAGACACAGGCAAGACGAGTGACAAGGAGGGAAATGAGAAAAGTATACACAATCAGTTTTTAATTTTTAAAAGCCAGAGATAAAAGTAAAGGAGCATTTGAGCTAATCCTGAAAATATGATATATATTTTAAAGTCAAACTGTTCAGAAGTCTGACAGAGCACAAGTTTCTTTTCCAAACCATCTCCACATTTAAAATTAGAGGACACTATGAGAGCATATAATTCCAAAATTACCTGATTAGAAATTGTATTTATTGCTATTTAAAGCTGAATTTATAATTTTTTTTCCACTACAGCGGTACAACACTCCTTTTAATCAGTTTGGTGATTCTCATTATCTCCACCCACATACACACAAGCAGCTGCGCACATGTACACACAAACGCTAGTTCTTTTTTAATCAATGCATGAGCTGCACACACATACTGAAATTATTGAGGCTGTAATGTGCTTTTAATTCAAACTTTACCCTGAACTTAAAGAGGTATATTTTCTCTTTAACATACTGGATTTGCTGATAAGAAAAGCTTTAGACTGAAACATTTTGACGCTGTGTTAACAAAAAACTGTAGCCCTTTTCACAAGCATCTCCGGCGTAAAGACAAACTGCTGTGTTATTCACACAGAAAGCCGGCGCTGCGGCTCCTAAAAGGGCGTGACAGTATGCGTCATGATGATGACGTCTCTGTTTTTTCAAGGTTTTTCCCCGGTGTCTACCTGTCAATCTAAAGCCACGGACTTTATTATCATATGGATGCTGTTATAATGTGTTGAGGTCCTGACCCACCAAACAACCCTGGAAAGTGTCAAAGTTACTTTTCTCTCTAAATTACATAATTAAATAATCACCTTCAGTAAACTGGACGCTTCTGATTCTCTCACTCGCGGGAAGAGAGGCTGTTTTCTGGGGGAAAGTCCACTGAAGTCTCGGTCAGGAGGGCTGACCATCACCGTGATATTTTTTTTTTCAGCACAACACTCAGTGAGTTTAAGTTTTTTGCTGGTGACAGAAGCTGTTTTTTGGGCAGAAATGTGACGAAGGGTTGGGAGGACAGGCGGGAGGACAGACGCTTCTCCATGTATAAATGCAGTATTTTTTTTCCTCATATACAGTTGAAACCAGAAGTTTACATACACTATATAAAAAGACACATATGCTTTTTTTTCTCACTGTCTGACATGAAATCAGACAATCACTTTTCCTGTTTTAGTTCCGTTAGGATTACCAAAATTATTTCTATTTGCTAAATGCCAGAATAATGAGAGAAGGATATTTTTAGACAATTTTTTATTTCTCAGAAGTCAGAAGTTTACATACATTTCATTAGTATTTGGTACCATTGCCTTTAAACTGTATGACTTGGGTCAAACGTTTTGGATATCCTTCCACAAGCTTCTCACAATAGTTGGCAGGAATTTTGGCCCATTCCTCCTGACAGAACTGGTGTAACTGAGCCAAGTTTGTAGGCCGCCTTGCTCGCACATGCCTTTTCAGCTCCGCCCATAGATTTTCAATAGGATTGAGATCAGGGCTTTGTGATGGCCACTGCAAAACATTGACTTTGTTATCCTTAAGCCACTTTGTAACCAGTTTGGCAGTATGCTTCGGGTCATTGTCCATTTGGAAGACCCATTTGCGCCCAAGCTTGAACTTCCTGGCTGATGTCTTGAGATGTTGCTTCAGTATTTCCACATAATGTTCTTTCCTCATGATGCCATCTATTTTGTGAAGTGCACCAATCCCTCCTGCAGCAAAACAACCCCACAACATGATGCTGCCACCCCCGTATTTCACAGTTTGGATGGTGTTCTCAGGCTTGCAAGCTTCCCCCTTTTTCCTCCAAACGTAACGATGGTCATTATGGCCAAACAGTTCAATTTTAGTTTCGTCAGACCACAGGACATGTCTTCAAAAAATTAAGGTATTTGTCCCTGTGTGCATTTGCAAACTGTAATCTGGCTTTTTTATGTTTCTTTTGGAGTAATGGCTTCTTCCTGGCAGAGTGGCCTTTCAGCCCATGTCGGTACAGTACTCGTTTCACTGTGGATAATGACACACTCTTACCAGCTTCAGCCACCATCTTCACAAGGTCATTTGCTTTTGTTCTTGGGTTGATGTGCACATTTCTGACCAAAGCACGTTCATCTCTGGGACACAGAACCCGTCTCCTTCCTGAGTGGTATGATGGCTGGACATTCCCATGGTGTTTATACTTGCATATAATTGTTTGAACAGATGAACGTGGCACCTTCAGGCATCTGGAAATTGCAACCAAGGATGAACCAGACTTGTGCAAGTCCACAATTCTCTTCCTGATATCTTGGCTGATTTCTTTTGACCTTCCCATGATGTTACACAAAGAAGCAGTGTGTTTCAGGTGTGCCTTAAAATCCACAGGTGTGTCTCTAATTAACTCAAATGTTGTCAATAGACCTATCAGAAGCTTCCAAAGACATGACATCATCATCTGGGCTTTCCCAAATTGTTTAAAGGCATAGTAATCTTAGTGTATGTAAACTTTGAAGAAAGTAATAAAAAATGGTCTAAAAAAATCCTTCTCTCATTATTCTGGCATTTAGCAAATAGAAATAATTTTGGTAATCCTAACGGACCTAAAACAGGAAAAGTGATTGTCTGATTTCATGTCAGACAGTGAGAAAAAAAGCATATGTGTCTTTTTATATAGTGTATGTAAACTTCTGGTTTCAACTGTAAGTTGCTAAAGACAGTTACAATTACTACGTTACTTTTGTTTGGTCATGTAACTTTGCCCTGTGGGACATTCCTCTTTATTTAGCTGAGTGAAGGAGTGTAGTTAGCAGACTGTCGATCAACACGCCCTCACTACGCGCAGCCGTTATGAAAAAAGAAAGTTAAATTGGTTGTAAGCTAGTACATGAGAGGGTTGTCTATGCAGAAGGTTCTGTAAGCAAACATTGTGAAAGATTTGTTTTTATTTTTTTATTGCTGCCTTTAAGCAAGGTTGTTTTTTTATTGTTCATAAGAAGAGTCAATACAAATGCCCACCTCTTATGGTCTTCACAGCTTGGAGTTCATTAAATGTTTGAGAAATGGCCATTTAACGGCCTAATTTTTTTTATGCCTTTGCATTTCCTACATCACGTCACCTGCTCACAAGCTAACTAAACTGTTAGCCTTGTTGGCCTTTAGATGCCATTGCTTAGCAGCGATGTTCTCGAAATGTCAACATTTGAACACAAAGCCTATCGTGTACAGAACCTCCCATGTTGTAACTGCAAGAGATAGACCAATTACTGGCCGGTTGATTGTTTGGGCCGATGTTCAGCATTTTACCGATTATCATTATCAGCGTTTTTGCCTGTGCTGATAAGATGAATTAATTTAAAAATGAGCTAGTTTGGCTCTGATGTAAGATGTTTTCTGCCTGTAGTCGCCAATCTGTGGTCTTACTCAGTGTCCTGCTCGCAACCTTATCGGATAAGTAAGTAACTAGTAACCCAAATTATCAAATAAATGTGGGGGAGAACAGAAATGGTAATACTCAAGTTAAGTACCTCAAAATTGTATTTAAGAACAGTACTTGAGTAACAAGTACATTCCAGCAGTGGTTATTTTACATTTTGACACTAAAATGTTTTAGTTTTACAGCAAAGGTATCAATTCCAAATATAGGTGTATATTGGTCTCCATCAATTATAATCAGTCTTTGCTCTGGAGAAAACATGAGATCGAGAGTTTAATTTGAAGACGAGTTTAATTTGAAGACGGCATATGTGTATAACAGTCAACACATTGGTGTTTTGATGTGCGGGGGTCTAATTTGAATTTTCGTACACATAGCACCTTATTTAAGGATGGGGGCGACTGAGGGACTGCCCTCCCCTCTGTTTCTGCCCAGATATGGTCACTCAAAACAAAAGCACTGACATTTTCGATCACAGCTGAAACCTCATAAAGGGGCAGGAGTGTATGTCTTTTAAGAGCATGAGGTATGTCAGGAGGAGACGCATTCATACTGAGGAGCACCAGACCAGAAGTCTCTCAAAGGCATGCTTAATTCTACAGCTAGGATCCTAAAAGGGAAGAAGGAGCTACTTCATGTCTCCCATGGTCATGTGTAGGATTGGATTTGGAATGGCACTGACCCTCCACCCACACCTCCCTCAACACAACACAACACAACCCACACACACACACACACACACACACACACACACACACACACACACACACACATACATACATCCACCCCACCCCCCCCACCCTAACCTCCATGGGCCACACTGTCACCTCACATCCTGTCTGTGAGATTCACTCAGGAGGGAGGAAATGAGGTGAAAAAAGAGAAGGGCTGGAATGAGAATGTCTCCCTGGGGCGTGGAAAAATCAAGAAAATGATGTTCAGAAATTCATAGATTTAAAAATGAGCAGCAAGCGGGAGGGAAGGGGAGATGGAGCAGAAGGGGTGCGGAGGAGATGGAGAGAGAGTAAGAGTTTTTTTTGTGGGGAGGGCGAGGGGGAATAAAAAATCAAAAGAACCAAAGCAGACAGGAGAGGAAATAAGTCAGATGATCAAATTGCAAAGGGGAACGAGCAAAGCAGAGAAATGAGGAGTCATTATGTCATTATAGAATACAAACCTTCAACAAAAAGTATGCAACAAGTTAATGTGTGTCATTTAGGCTGGTTAGGATTTATTTTCTTCCTTAAAACTAAATATTCCCGACTGTAGGCGAAAGGAATTCATGCGGACTTATTATTCATACAGGGAGAAAAGTGAAAGCCATGTCTTAATGCAGTCTGTAGATAAGAAGGTCTCAAACTCGGCTCAGCACAGTATTGACAGCGTTTCATATTCCAGCCTGTTTCTACCCCCTGTAATGGTTATTTAGTCCCAAATATTCCCTGCCACACATTTAAAAAAGAGGGAAATGGGCGTGTGCGCACGGCATGCAAGAAGAAATTATTCTTCTGCAACCTATTTAAATAATGCTTGGGGTGATTCGTTGTAATTCATGTTTATATTACTAATGAGAAAATACACATTGACTCTAAATACTCAGTTACTGATATAAAGTGGGGAGGGAAACATTCTCGGCGCTCTGGATTTAGTTGCTTTAGCCTTAATTCCTAAATTAGCAGCACATTTTAATCATTTAAATGCCGTGCTTGTTTGCTTCGGAAAGAAATGAGTGGGAAAAAACAAATCCTCTAGGTGAGCCTCTCTTTGTTTACCTGCCTGGTATGCAACAGTTGGAGGTGAGTCCACATTAGGACATTGTTGCTAACTTATACAGCCTCATATGTTTGCTGTTTGAATAGGTATCTAAATATCTAATTCAGAATGCAGTGGACCTACTGTTCCCCCCTGCCCTAAAAATGGAAACAGCATGAGCTGACTTACTTTTTTGTGAAAGCCTCCCCCCTGTTTATTCTTTCCCCCTCCCTTGTCTTAATCTCCTCCACTCCATGTCCCTGTCTGCTCTCCTTTTCTTGCCTCCGGCTCCAGCCGTCTCCCCAAACAATGATCTGATTCTCCGGTCGGTGCCAAAATTAAAATGTAACACAAACCCCAGTAGGCTGACGGGCTTGCATGTTGCCGCTGGACACTTTATAAATCTCTTTGTTTTCTCAGGCAGGTTGAAATGTGACTCAGGAAAGATTCCTCTGATGTTTAAAATTTAAGCTTATTTTGATGGCACTGAGAGTCGGAGCTGACACCTGGACACGTCTTTTTTATTTGAGGGCAGATTAGTTTACTTTCCCCCCCAAGTTTTCTGTGTCTTGATGTTTGCCGTTCTATGCAAGTTTCATTACACGCATCTCTTTTTAAAGGCACATTTGAGAAGGAAATGAAAAGTTAATCTTTTTCAAATTATGCCCTAACGGACTGTCAGTATTTAGAGCACTTTTGATGAAATTTATTTTCCACAATGTTTGATAAATGCCCCAATGATTTCCAAGAAGCATTTTCCTGGAAACATCATTCAGTGGTGGTTACAGGCAAAATGGTGTTCTAGAATATGGTCAACTGGTACATTTGAAATCAGTTCAAATCGAATACAAAATGCTGGCATATGCAGAATTTGCAATGATAAATGCGTTTGACCTTTTTAAATGAAGTACTCCCAATTTTCCCTTACACAACTAATTGTACCTCTTAGTGCTATGATACTACAATGTTTTTTGGTTTTTTTTTGTTTTGTTTTACATTTTTACAAATACTTAAAACAAGATACTGGTATGAGAACATGTATTTAATTAAAACACAATAATTTCAAATGTAAAATCATTCTATACAAACTGATATTATTATATTTTAGCAATTTAGTAGCCTCAATATGACATTGGATAAGATATTGTTGGGCCAGTAGTTGAATACTGACAGGCAGGAGCACCACAGTTAAAATGGAGTCATTGTTTTGTGTCATGTAGTTAATTATTCAAGGAACATGATGTTTACGTCATCCATCCTTTTCACTCCTATTGTCACCTACTCTGATTTTGCATTCAACTTAGATCAGGTCAATTGTTAAAACAGTTTTCTAATGGATAAACATCCAACATGTTTTATATACCACGATTAACCAATTAATTAATTGATTAATTAATTGTGAAGGCAGCTGACTAGGCATGGGATGATTAATCTCCAGATTATCTTGTCCAACATGATCAGGTTTTTATGATATTATCCCAAGAACCAACAAAATAATCATAAAACTCTTGAATAAGTAATCTTAAATCATAAGGTTGTCTTGCACAAATAAAGGATAAATATGTGTTGGTAACCTCATGTATTTACACACATCCATATGTATAGTACATGCACTAGCTTGTGTGTGTGTTATCAGAGCAACAGGCTCACACCTGAGCGATGCAGCGAGAGCGTCTGTCTGACAGGTCTTTTAACCCAGAGCAGCCAGAGAGAACACAGCCCTCCATGTAAGCTGTCATGTGTATAGAACCAAACAGTTGCGATACAGTAGACCTCCCAGACTGATCTGAGCCCTCATCCCTTCCTGTGCTCCTCTTTGTGATACTCCATGTGATCGCCACAGAGGCCTGAGATCAGTCGGGCCCCTCAGAACCATCTGAGGCTGCACAACAATCCTGTACGTTGTCAGTCAAAGCCGAGCTGAGTCGAGCTGTCAGTCAGACCGCTGCTGGGATTTTCCAGCCTCAGGGAGGGAAGATGAGGCCACGAGCTACAGACAGAGATCATGTTACATTCCCATCAGCTTCTGCACAGCAAAACTACCATTGTCAAAGCTCTTAAGTTCTGATTTCACAGAGGGGACTGGTGGAATAGAGAGGGGACTAAGGTTGGCCTAATCCAATTACACAGATCTCAATACTATCCCAATACCACTTACAGGCTGAAGGATGGCTGCCTCTGGGCTGCTTGCTGTGTGATGGATATACACCCAACGCTCTACTTGGTTGGTTATTGAAATGGTTGCAGGGTCAAACCATGGAGATGAGGCGGGAAGGTGAAGGGATGGAGCCAAGTTTAGTGTTCTTACAAAATCCAGCCAAGGAATGTCCTGACAAGTTAGTGAGGAAACCTTAGCAGCAGGCATACAGATATAATAGAAAGCAAAAACACTGTTGGCACCAAGGCCTTTTTATGAAACCACTGTACATGCTGAAATGTGAGGTTCGCTCTACCGTAATGGAAAAAAAGGTTGACCCATATAAATAGATATGATTCACTCTGAGGTTTGTGAGCGACAGCAGATGTGTGGCAAATATCTGTAGACAAGACACTAATCAGACATGTGGTGTAGTGGCACCAGGGATGTTCACACCAGAGGTGTGTTTGTTCACAGTCCAGGGAACAATCACAGAAACCTAATGTTTATCTTGTTTTATATTGTCTCTCTTGAAAGAATATCAATAATATTCCTCAGTTTGTTTTCTCACATAATATCACCCTTTTTTTCTCTCACACTATCTGTCACTTGTCTCTTGGTCAATTGCTCTATGAGCAAAAGACATACTAGAGTTTGATCCTTTACCTTTATGTATCACGATTTAAAATATGACAGATCTGCAGTGCCAGACTATCTGTTCACCCTGTTTCTAGTCTTAATGCTGAAATAAGATAAGCTAAGAGGCTATTACTTTATACTGAATGTACGCATTTGAGATTAGTATGGATCTTTTAATCCAACCATTAACTAGAAAGTGAAAATTGTATTTCCCAAAATTTAGATGTATTCCGTTAATTTAGCTGTATTAACTTGGTGTCCACTTATGTTGTAAATAACTTAATTTCCATCTATGTTTTCAGAAGCTTTCAGCCACATTTCATATTCTTCTGAAGCAGATGGAATTCGTTTAGTAGTCATGTAGGTAGGTAATTTAGCCATCTAAGAATTTTCAACTTTGATTTTGACCAGATAATCAGATTGTAGGTATGGACAAGTGAATTTATCATTTTAAAGCTGATACAGATAATTACCTACTTCTCAAAGCTGTAACCAACAGTTTATGGGCTGATAGATATATGTTGCACATCCTTATCGCATTTGTGTTGTTTTTGAACATTCATTATAAGTCATATATTACATCATACCTATTAAAGAATAATCGTAGACATAAGGTAATTTAAGTAAACTGAGCTTCCTCTGTTGTTGATGATATGTCGCTTCGTAGTCAGGCAAATAGACTTTACAAGTAGGCCTGTTTGATTGAAGAAGAATATAAGGTGAATTGAAGACAATGGTGGACGGTGGGCACGTTGTCTTTCAGGAATGACGGAGATGTTCTGTGACTTTTGCAGTCACGCTGATAGTGATTGTGAGAGATTGCAGGAGGGCTCGGACCGGACACTGTGCAGATACAGCAAAAGTGTGCTTGACAGAATTAATCAATCAGACTGCGTGGGCCTCCTTCTCATCCTGACCGTGGAAACCAAGACGACACAGTCGGGTTGGGGAGGGACGGGCCGCTCCGAGTCATCTGTCATCACGTTACACCCATTAATAATTCAATGAGACAGAGACTCCTGCGCGTGGCACGCACATCCAACATGCACACTGAAAAGGGTGTGAGCACACACGTGTCGCCCCAGGTGTGAACATTTGGATCTACTCACCTGTGAACTTTGCGAGCTGTTCAAACTGTGCTCACCTGCCAAATGACATCTGAAAATACCCACTGGAAACTGAGGGAATCAGGGCTGACATTGAACAGTTACCAAAGTACAAAATGGTTACAGCAGGCTGTCGGTCACGCACTTAAGTTGCTTGCTCATGGCCTTGTTTTCAAGTCAGTCATTCTGACAGCTTTGTATACTCCTCTATGACAGAAAATGCAGCAAAATTATATTGTTTTGAAAGAAAACCTCAACACTGTTATGCACTTTTTAAACTCGGCAGCCATCAGTTTGCACGTCTTATAGCTTGGATCACCACTGTGCTCTACCAGCTGTTTGAGTGGTCAGAAAACCTCAGATTGATTATCAAATAATATGCAACACTCGTGGACACTGGAGAATTGGCTGTGTGGTGTGAAGTTGCTTCTTTTATTTTGAGTTCATTATTTCCACAAGGGACTGTAGCTTTGAAGAAGGGTTAAAACACCCACTTGGGTTTATGAGGTGCTGGCTTGCTAATAAAAATCTATCAAAGACAAAAAAGGAGGTGAAGCTGCTCACAGTCATGCTCTGATGCATATTTATTAAGATGAAGACTGACTGTCCCCATCACAGAATATGCAGCTTTGATCATCTAGCAGCTTTATAATTAATGAGAAGGCTTGTTCATTTTAATGATAAGTCATACTTCATACATTTATTTGTTTATGGTGGGCCAAAAAGCTTTAAGAAATCAAGTTTAATTATTGTTAGTGCAGTAACAGAGGCGGTATAACCACCTCCTTTGAGTATGTGGTTGATGACTTGAGTCGTCATCCCAGTGAGATCTCAGATGCCTCAGTGACTCGCTTTAATTGAACAGGCATCCGGCACAAATAACCAATTTATAACAGCTAAATTTAGCCTGTCATTGTTTTAAAGGGCCACCAGCCCTAAAAATGAGGCTCCCGCTTTCTCACCACTGTGAAGCTGTTGTGAGTAGTGAGGACTGTCACTCCTATCTGGATTGGCCCTCAGTGGCAGAGAGTACTACAGCTGGAAGATTAGTGAAGTGAAGCTCTGTCTTTGTCTAATGTGGGTCTGATTATTGTCAATCAGTTAGCCAGGGCTCTGCTGTGTTGTATATCGCTCGCTGTACTGCTAAATCAATACTATACACGTACTTTAAAAGAGATCTTTAAAGATATCCCCTAGTTTTCTAAATCACTTGAATTCTAAGTTTCCGTCGCTCCCAACAGCAGCAGCCCGACAGCAGCTGGTGTACACACAATGAATTACACCACCGGCAGCAAGTGATTATGTCCCTCCTGTTGGCGTGAAGCGATGACAAATGAAGGAGTTGTCTCTCACTTTCAGAGGGAGCGAGATTTCCCCGCGGCCTCGCTCCCCTCACACCTCATTCAGGAGCACCATTGAAGTGATTTTTTTCCAGGAATATATGAGAGTGTGTATCATTATTACCATCAGTATTAAAGCAGTCTTCTGGCATAGAAGTTTATTTTATTCCAGGTACAGCCATTCAATACGATGTTATGTTTTATATGACAATAGAAAAACGTCTATCATTTCATATTGTGCTCAATAGTGTGTTTCGTTTATTTGCAAATAACACTCTTCAAGCAATTTGTTTTTGCCTTTTGGATGACGCTTTGCATTCTTGCTCATGGCACAGAGACAGAAAATAAGCATGACGGCAGCACAAACAAACATTAAGGAGATTGAGGTGAAACAGATCTGGGTAATGCCGAAATGGAGACAGACTTCGACCTACCAAGATGAAACGAGGAGCAGAAAATATGCCAGATCACGATTGTATCGTCTGGACATAAAATGACCTAGGCTGGGATATGAGATTTTCCTGGTGTGTATATATATATATTATAGGCTATTGTAATTTTGTAATTTTGCTTTAAATTGAACACTTTATACAATAAAGTCTGCATGAACACAAAATATATTTCTACATTTTAAATCTTCCACTCTCGCAAATTATTTTCTTCCTCTAACCCATCAATTTTTCTGGTGTCAGTGGTTAACGTCAAACCCTGCCCTCATCATAGCATTAAAAACCTGATCCACACACTTAGTATTAACCTCCCTGAGGCGCAGCAATACCTCAGTAATAGCATGCAACCACTCGGTATGGCTTGTGTTCATTTAGGGAGCTTAATGAATTACAAGGGCTTCATAATGAGTGTGTCTAAGCAGTGCTGTGGGGAGGTCAGATGGTTTGAATAACTAATGAACCCAATCACCAGTCAGAACTTTAACATGCGTGGAACATTTTGTATGTGCTGTTGTAGAAGACATAGCTACATATTACAACCCCAGCCCTCCCACCACCACCACCATGTGAATCTAACAAAGTAATTTGGTTTTCCATTTCCTGTAGGCCTTTGGAGAGGCAGTTATAACTCTCAGGTCCCATTAGGGAAGAACAGGGGAAGTAGGACAAGCTCTACTTTGGTAAAAATAGAAAACTTTACAACTTTGCCATGTGCACTGATTGGCTAAAGCACATCAAATTTCTGTCTGTTCAGAGAGATTTCATCAGGCTCCTGAGGACATACACCATTTATGGTGTCTTTTACATATGCCTTTAGGGTCCTCGAGTGTTCCTTCAGACTGATGTTTTGAAGAATGTTGAAAGCAAACCCATTAAAAACATCATCAGACGCATTGTTGTAACAGAAGAATTGTCCCTGCAATGTTTTGATAACTCGATGATTATTGAAATGTAACAAAATTGTCTTTATAGTCAGATTTTTATGTTGTCAATCATAATCTGCTGTTTTTATTGTCTCTGCAAATAATTCAAAGCAGTTCCCAAACGTAGATGTGATCCATGAGATTTGGATATCCATCCTTTCTCAGATCCAGGCTCAGCCTCGGGGGGGATTTTTGGGAGGGACTGTAAATTTGAACATGTATGGGAACTTTCTTCACCCACCCAGCCCCTTTGCAGTGTTAAGTGGACCTCCTCCGACCACTGAATCATGTCCAGGAAAAGACTAAATTAGATTTTTCCTGGAACGAGTTGAGAACTCCTCCAGAATGTCAACAGAAATGACACTTCCAGTTTGACTTTGCATCCAGTTTAATGAGACTCTCTAGCTGAGAATGAACTTGTATACACAAAAGCTGTATGCTTTAATAAAAACAGTATTCCACAACAGTAGACAAAGCGAGGTGGATGCCGACCTTCAGACAGTGTCTGTGGGTGTGGCTTTGCACAACTTTGCGTGTTAAAATATAAAATATATAGTATTGGAAAAGAAAATCAGCTTGGCACTGTTTGTGCCTGTGGAATAGCCTATCTTAGTTTAGCATGTTAGCATGCTAACATTTGCTAATTAGCACTAAGTACAGCTGAGGTTCATGGATATGGAAATAGCAGTCTATCAAATTGTTGTCCAGCATGCTTCCTTCTCTGGGGACCATGAATAACTGGACAATAATTTCATGCCAATCCTTTCAAAAGCTTTTGGGATATTTTGGTTAGGACCACTGACCTACTGACAGACCCATATTGTCCCCTGAAGCCACGTGTCTAATGTGGCTAAAATTGTCTGTTTAACATTCATCTTTGTTTAACCAAGGACAAGAAAAATTGGATGGTCTACTTTCTTAGTAATACACACGCTAATTGTACATGTTTACACAGAGGTAGACACATTCCAATACATGGATGCACGCGCACACACACACACACAAACACACACTCACAAACTCACACATGCACTGCATCGCACATCCCCTCCCATAATCTACTCCCCAATCCCCTGGCCCCTGTCATTCAGATCTATGAACTTCCATTAGCAACCATCTGTTACAACCTGCAGCAAAGCTATTACACTTCAGACACACACACACACACACACACACACACACACACACACACACACACACACACACACATATATGAATGGACACACTTACCTCACTCAGCGTATGGCCGGCTAACTTCTTTGAAGCCTTGAGAGAATTTGCTGAAGCATCGCCTGTTTAACCTTCAAAAGAGAAGCCACCTGTACACTCACAAACACCTGCGGTAGCGTCACTCTGCTGCTCGCCCACTACAGATACATCAGAAGGTCAACAACCCTAATGCTCGCACACACACACGCACACACACACACATGCACACACAGAGAAGGAGGTCATTCGAAAACACACGCAGAGAGGGATAGGTCACAGCATCGTGTTGTAAAAAAGAGATTGTTGTATCTCCAGATTATTCTATCTATAGTATTGGGTCATTCTATCACTCCCACTGATAAAAGGTCACAACATCCCACCCACTGCTCCTTGGCAGAATTTCACATTCGACAAAATGCCAGAACCTGATCTGCTTTATGGCAGCACGCTGCCTCCAGCACTTTCCTTCACATCTTTAATGCACACATTTATTTTAGCTCTGAATGTACCATTTTCAGCCCCATTTGAATGCTCTGCTTCCCCCCCCCCCCCCCTTAAACAAATGTCGGTGTACAGCAGAAGATTTATATTTTTTGCTATGTTCCTGCCTCACACAAAATCATTCATTTGAGTGACAATATGGGTTCCAGGCAGGAAGTGAGGGGGGGTGGATTCAGCATCTAATTATCCAACTTCTTTCTTGAAAGGGAAAAAATACTCTCTGTGTTTGAGCAACTTGTTCACGTAGCAATAGCATCTGCTTCACTCCTTCATTTCCCCGTCAGCGAGAGACAAATGAATAGAAATGACTGCTTTGTGCTTTTATGCAGCCGTCTCTCCGAGCTGCATAAAACATATATTTCTAGCCTCCCATGTGCGACTTTGTATCTGCAGAGAGGGAAGAGAAAAGGAGAGATAGAGACACTTGAATCAGGAATCACTGTGCTAAAACGCAGACGTTCTTTTTTGTTGTTGTTGTTCTTTTTTTTTTTTTCAATTGCAAGGCAGTACTCTTGTCTGTTGTTTTCCTTTCTAGAGGGCACAATTGAAAAAGATCATTTTTATGAAAGGGGCTTTTTGAAAAACATCTCGACAATCAAATATAAAATATGTTATACCGCTGTGTGGTGAAAAAAAAATAGTGCATCGTTCGAATAGAAAATTGTATTTTCAATGACAAAATGGCATAGTGTGGTCATTTACTTTCTTTAGTGAGATCCTTTTGTAGGGTGGCACAATGAATTTTTTTTATATATATAAAATGTCATTATGGTCCGCTGTTCTAAGCAGGTCAAAATCCAGCCCACTTCCATTTCCCTCGCCCTCCACCCTACCAGACCCCTCCACCTCCGTTATCTCCTCTTCATCCCGGTGATTATCCGCCAGCTCCCTCTTATCAGCATCATCAGCTCAGAGGCCATATAGCAAAATGGCTCCCATGGGTGGAAGTCAACGCACAAACTTTTGTGAAGATGTAGAACTAAGGCTCTTTCACCTCCCATTTTCAATTAGTCTTGTATTAAACTCTCAATTGCCTGAGTGATTCTTTGCATAAAAATCTATGTTGCAGTGAAATGGCACAATGCCTGTTTAATTTAAGGATGATTAAAGTTTATTTGTGTTAGGTAATAGAAAAATCTGCGCTGTTTGTTGCTGAGAATGTATGTCCTTTTTAACCTCATCATGAGTGGGAGGCCGGATGTTGCTCGTGGGCGAAGTATCTGTTGATGGTGAGGTAAATAATCCCTATCTGAACACTGCCCTGATATCCATAGCTTGCCTCTGACCCCGGGAAGCTTTAATTCCAGTGGGACGGAGAGGCGGGTTCTGCTTGAGTGAACCCCTTCTTCTCTCCCTTGTGCAGTGGACAAGGCAAATAAGGGGCTTGCGTCCTGAAAAGGAGCTGTTAGTTGTTGACGGACCATTGATCGCAAGAACAGGGGCTGTTTTCACAGTATGGTGCTCTTACATAACCAGATACCACACAACACATGCACACACACACGCATGAAGAAATGTATGTAAATCTATTATCAAAACAAATGTTATGTTGTGGCCATAGATTTTACATTTGGCAAGATATACTTCCTCTACTGCAGAGCATACAAAAAGACAGACAAATCACTTCTATTTCAGTGAGGTTTGTAGCTTTTTAGAGTATCACTCCCCCAAGAATTGCATCAACTTTCAAACCCAAAAAATCTGTAATTTTATTCAAGGTAATGGCGCATTAGATTCGGTGGTTGCTGTAAATTTCATTGAAACATAATATGACACGTCAAAGTGCAGACGGAAGTTGGCAAATGTGGCTAAATGTAACGTGAATAAACCTTTTTAAAGCATCACCTCATTCATCAACATTTTTGCCAGAGTCACACTAGGTCTGATTTTCATCAGCAGTGGACGTTCTAACAATAAAGACAACAACTCCTATAATCCTATTAAGCAGAGCTAACAGAGCTTTTGCACTTGAGCTCAACCACTCTAAAATCATCCAAGACATAAACGTCACCGTACCACAATAGATCTTGCAGAACAGGGAAGCTCTGTCTTACTGTAACACATGTGCTTCAGGAACTGGATGGGCTCAGACAATTAGAAGGGCTCTTCAGAGAAACTGCAGGTGAGCTCACCAAGTCTATTGTGTAAGTCTGCAGTGCAGGACTGCGGGAAATGAAAAGTTTGAGTATGTGAAAGACAAAAAGGTTGAGAGGATATGAGAGGTTGTGCAGCTCACATTGTTCACAGGAGGAATAACATTAGTTTCTTTCTGCCTGAGCCGCTGTTGTTTTAACATTCTCATCATGGTTAATGTACACAATCCTCACCACTCGTCCCCACTGAGTAAGGACACTCACGCAGAGAGGCCAAGGGAACCAGAGGTCGGCTTGCCTTTATTTTGCTCTTCCATCAGAGCAAGCAGTTAATCTTTGCTCGGCCCCAGCTTATCTGGGTGCCTGCCACCCTAGCCCTGCCCAGGGAGAAAGGCATCACACGCCTCAGCCCTCTCTCCTCCTCCTCCTCCTCCTCCTCCTCCTCTCTCCCCTCGCTCCCCCTCAGCTCAGTTCTCCTTGGCTGACTGGAGGAGGTGGCTGCAGATTGAATTATTCTCTCCGTTCCATTTCTCCCAAGTTTGCATTCATTTGCAGTACACTGTCACTTCTCTTCTGTGGTGTTTGTTTCTTAAGTGGAAGCCGTTCAGAGTCTGTCTCAGCTTGTTGCATCGTCTCATATCAGTTGTGGCACTGGCCTGCAATCGTGGCCTTGCAAAAGAGAAAATGTGCTTTTATTGGTGTTAGAGCACATTTGCAAAGGCAAATGCCTAAAGCCCTCCTGGTAGCACTGTTTTACACTTGCATAGTGTGTGTGTGTGTGCGTATGTGTGCGTGTTTGTGTGTGTGCATGCACAGGTTAGATTTCCCACAGGGCTCCCAGCTCATTTGATTCAGGACTTTTCATTGACTGTCAAAGTCATGTTTGTTGATGTTTATCAGCGTGTAAATGCAGGTGTTGGGGTTAAGATATGAGGTTGATAACTAATTACATTTACCGTCTAATTTTGTTTTGTTTTTTAAATGTAATAATTTATTTCATTTTGCAATTGGGGGCTGCAAATAATGATAATTTCCATTACTGATTTACAATTAATTGATAATTCATTGAATTGATCAATTTCCCAGAGCCCAAGACGTCTTCGGACTGACGGTCCAGAACCCAAAGATATTTAGTTCACAATGGTTTAAAGGGGCACTATAGAAGATTTTAATAAATCTTAATAATACAAAAATAGTAATAATACAAACTCAGAAATAGTTATTTTTTTCATAGCTGAATAAAAAAAGATTTAGAAATTTAGATATTGGATCGAGTCAAAGAATTGATCCAATGAATAAGAAGTGTCGGGAGCTCAGTGTGTTTTGATGTCAGTGGCAAAATCTTTGGTTTTATGTGAAATTAGCTAAGCCACACCCACTTTGACAGGGCAAATCAAGTTAGAGGAATTTGATTTAAATCCCTCTCATAATAACATCCCGTCTACATACAGTAGATTGTTCAACCCAAAAATACTTAACATTATTGAATATAAAGAGATTTGACTCGACAGCAACAACATTTTTGAATTTGAAAGAAAAGGATTTGCATATGTGTGCATCACTATTTGTTTTTTATGAATGTCTTAGTCTCTTCTGTATTTCTCCTCCTCATGATGAGTTTTGAGTTCATGCTGTCAAACTGTGGTTCACCTGCCTCCCCTTTGCAGCCCATTGCCCCTCTGCCTCTTGCTCCTCTTTTTATTTCTGCCCTTCTGTCTTGAGCTTCGACAGCCTGTCATAACATAATGACCGAACACTTTTCATGATTGGCAGGTGTTTTTCCTTACAGGCCAATGAAGTAGTAGCAGGGAGATGTGGTTTAATGCCCAGTTACCTTGTTTCTTTCGCTGACTGACAGGTGGCTCCCCAAACTAGACAGAAAAGGAGGCCTGTTTGTTTGTTTATCGCCCATTTAATTCATCCTGTGTTTGAAAAGCCAAACGGCAGCTGTCGGCCATATCTTTGGCTCGTTCGAGGCAGTGACCAGGGGGATGGGATGCTGCCTTCCTCTGCCGAATGAGTGACAGTGAAAAGGCATTGCAATGGGAGAGGAGGGGAAGAGACGATAGAAGTTTTGCCCGGAGGCAGTGGTGGAGAGAGGAGGTGCTGACGGGGAGGTGGGGTGGGTTATGCTTCAGAGAGACGGTCGTTGAGAATCTCAAATATTGACCTTGGAAAACCACCGCTATGATAATAATTATCTCACTCTCTCTGTTGCCGTCTCTTTCTCTCTCCACTCTACTCTCCACCGTCTCTCTCCCTCTCCTCCTCATGTCTCTGTCTCTCTCTCTTTTTCATGTGTGTCCTTTGCTCCTGTAATCTTAGCAACCTCAGATAAAAGCAACCTGGCTCTTTTTTCTTCTCTTTGATACACATTAATCCCTATCATTGATTACAAACCTACAAGCTAAGGTTCAGCTTATCACAATAAGCCTCTACCATTTGACACCCCCCCCCCCAGCCTCCCATACTGTACCGTTTTATTAGTAAAAAAAAACAAAAAACTGAAAGTATATAATTTCCAGCATTTCCTACATTATTATGAAACTGCTTATCTGGCCTTTTAGATTAAAGTTTTCATATCAAGTTAATTTTCAGATTTCATCCTTTTATTTTGGGTAGGCTGATGGGACATGGTGGCTTGGATATCATTTTTTCTAGCAATTAAATTTTTTTATTTTTGACTTAACTGATATCCATGGAAAGAAAGTGCCCAGTCTTCTCTGATTGGCACAACTCTCACAAGCCTGAGCAGGCACCACCCACTGTTTGCATTTTAGCTTTGTCGGTACTTTTGCAACCAAAGCAGTGTTGTGGGCGAGGCTGAGTGCTTAAACGGATTAGTTGTGACCTAACAATATTATGGAAGTCCTATCAGCTTGTTTGAATGCACGTTTTCACATTTAATGTAAATGAGCTTTGTGCATCTATCAGTACAATGTGATACTTTCACATTATTTATATTGCATGTAGACCTGTTTTATAATGACAATAGACATGGAAATCTCACTTTCTTCAATATGGGACCTTAAATGGTAATCTGACAAAGAAACATGTAAACACATGTCACTTAAAATCACATTTACTTATCGTTAATACATCTTTATGATAAATGTTGTATCATGTACATACTTAGCTTTGAGCAATATTGAATTCTAGCATCTTTCAGAAGAAGACACATACAAAAATACAAAAAATTAGATTAAATGTATAACTTTTTTACTTGAAAGGTGCAAAGGAGTTGCCTGGAGTCCTCCTCTAGAGGCACAGCTATAAACATCCACCAAACAGAGGGAAGGATAGAGGCTTCTTTGCAGCCTGAGAGGTGAAACACAGGGCAAAGAAAATTCAGAAAGTACTGACTTGTGCTCGCAAAGTTTAATTGCTGTGAAAGCATCCTTATTCTTCACCAGTGGAAATTAAGGCCGTGCACACTCACTTGAGAATTTTTTTTATCTCCTTTCCTTGCTTTCATGTTAAATCAGGTTATACCTGGGAGGTTTAGGTCCTACCACACAGGTGTATTGGTGTAAAGGTCTAATCCTGATGCTGATGCTGTAATCATGGTTTATGTTCATGATAATGACACATTGAAGAGGTCTGGTTCATCTTGTCCTTGCTGCTTGCTGCTCCACCATTTCAAATGACATGGTGGAGCTGCTCCTCAAAGGCAGTCAAGGCAAAGTATGCTGAGCAAAGGCGGAGGAGTACATCTATTCATTTAAAGCGGTGCTAATGGCAGACTATTTAAAAGTCAATTAATTGCCAGGGGCCAAATGCACAGTGGCAGTTAATGCTGTCGCAACGCTGAGTAGTAATTGGGTGTGTTGATGGGATGTGCCTGTGTGAGCCAGTGTGTCTGAAACTGGGTGGCCACCTACTGTACCTCCTAAAAACGCTCAACAATGGTCCGTCTGCTGTCCAGCAAACAATATTGGTCAAGAAGCAAAGCATCATGGGGGAGCTGCATAAAAGCCTGGATTCAGTTTGTAAAGACGCATGCACTGCTTTGTTATAAAATGTTTGTTTTCAGACTTCAATAGCTTTCACTCTGTTTTCTTTTACTTTGCACTATTATTTCTCAAAAATCTGCTTTTGATGTTTTCAATCTCCTTTTGTTTTTCTCAGTTTGACATCATTACCCGCATCTCCATTCCCCCTCACCTTTTCATCCTCTTCCTTACTTTATCATGCCGCTCTGTACGGCAGAGAGATGGAGGGAGGGAGGGCGAGAGGGGGGGAGAAGGCCTGAGATCGATGTTGGGCCTGCACACACAGAGACCGGCAGCTGGCTGAATCGGAGTGATCGATCAGGCACAGAGCATTTGCTCTGCCAGACTGCTGGGCCTTTGTGGATGGAGATTATTTCTAAATTATTACAGGAGGCAGATGCTTGTCAGAAGATGCTCTCTGTCAAGGTTAGACTGCTTCAGTGCCGCCTAGTTCTCGCCTGCTTGCTCTCTCTCCCTCTGTCACACTTTTGCTTTCTTCATCTTAAATTCATCCGCCTTCAATGTTTCACCATTTATTTCTCTTCTGCAAGGGTTTTTCTGTAATTTCACATATTCCACATTGCTCTTTTATATTATGTATCTGTCTGTCGTGCACTGTGTTGTTTCCATAACACGAGATATGTTTAGCACATTATAGGTGAGATAAAAAGCGCACAGCGTGTTGCAATGAGAAACTGAAAATGCCATCTGGTAAATTGACTTCAATACTCACGGACAGAATGGGCTGCATGGTGTAATCTTTGACCAATGGTAGTCTATAATGATACTGAATATACCAGCTTTCTCGGAAGTCAGTTTGTTCTTTCTGGAATGATTTGAATAAGTTGTTTTCATTCTCTGCCCTTCAACGACGCTGAGTGCCTGCGTTCTTTAAAAATAGATGGTACGTGGATGGCTTGTGTGCGTCTTTATGCTTGTTGAGTGCCATATGTGTCTGTGCCTCTGAGTGTGTGCATAATGTTTAAAATGGATAATTTAAGACGTCTCCAATGTGTGTTTCTGCCCTCGTTAGGCTGATTAGACTTGGGAACGGCCTTGTACGCCCTGGGCTCTACCTCTTGTCATCTCGTTCATTTATCCCGAGCTTTATTCTCATGGTCAGATATACAGTACAGACGAGCTGCTAACAGCCGTCTTGATACCATGAAATATATGAGTTAACTGGCATAGAGGAAAGAAACTCCAGGGTAGTTCTAATTAAAGGAACAGCCTGACCCTTATTTGTTTTATCCACAGTCAGGTGTCACATTGATTTCATGCATCCAATACGGGGACATGTTTGGCTTATTGTCGGTGAGCTGTAATTATGTTTCCAATCAAATACTGCAGACATTTCCAAAAAGAGTATATGTGCAAATTTAGACAAGGATATAACAAGATGACGAGGTTATTAAACGAGCGTGTCATGGTATGTCATATTACCCAACATAGCACGCATGAATGACAATTTATTGATTGAATTTGTTAACGTTTTCGTCAGCCAACGTGGAGGACAGAGAGGATGGTGACATGGTAGAAAAGATGCCTTGATGAAATCCAGACCTAGCATTTATGTTTTGGTCATTCTGCTTTAGAATAAGCATGGAAACAATGAGTATCTGATTCATTGTGTGTTTGAAAAATGTCATCATCTTTGAAGACATTCTCTTTTTATCAACCTGAACTCGTGGAAAACGTGCAGTAAAATATGCTTTTCAAGAACCTTAATAGGTCCTATGTTCATGATTTTTCTTGTTATCTAACAAGCTAGTCGCCAACACATCCACCATGTGTCAGCTGGCTTGAGTTGCTTGCGAGTTCCAACAATGACAGATGACAGGAATTTTGACATGCTGTGTACAGTCTCTGCATCCAGCTGTTGTATTTTTCTATGTGTAATAACTGAAGAAGAAGCAGACAGCATGGAAGCCATTGAAAGTCACGTCTTTGCTGTGCCAGGTTTAACCCATCTGCGACTGACAGCATCTCCATGATGACTTTAAAATTGAAGTTCATATTTGACATAAAACAGAAAATGGGCAATTGTCAAAGTCTCATCAGTATGTAGTATTGTCAAAAAGACAGTATGGCATAAATGATTTAAGTTCATTTTTGATTTGCTGTGCTTTAAACTGCAGATGGTATTTCACTTATAAAATATGACATCCCATATTACCAGTTGCTGAATTAGCAGTACAGAAAATAGAGCACACTCTATCCACATCTGACAGACATGAGAAGAAAGTGGTGGGATTATTGTCTTAGACAGGACTGGGAGGAGAGTTTAGAATGAAAAAGGAGGATTGAGCTATGATTTTGTACGTGGTAACTTGAAACAGGCCCTTGGGTTCCGTATTACCAAATTCTTCATATATTTTATACTTTATATATTTTGTGGGTTTTTTTCATAACCATCCCTTTTATGTATTTCCTTATCAGTTTTTCTCAAGATTTGTGGAAGGCTTAGGTGCACAGATTTGGCAGGGGGTTTGGGGGTCCTCCTTTATCATTTTAGACCCTTATTATTACCATATCTGGGATAAAGAGTTTGAAAAGCTAGAGCAGATACTAGATACACCCAAAACACACCCAATAAGTACATGTTTTGGTGTGTACTTGATTTATTCCTACCAAAAGTTTTAGGATCTGTCTAGTAGAAGGCCTCAGCTGTGGGCTGCAACAAAGCTGCAAAACAACTGTGGCTATCAAAGATATGTCCAGTAAAATACGTTTTAGTCGAATGATTAGATCCCTTTCATAACCAGAAAGAGAGAAAGAGAAGTAGCAGCAAGAATTAATTTCCAAGGTCATGGCTGTCTATTAGAATGATTTTGACAATTACCATGTTGGGATAACTGTAGCTCTCCTCAACCACGGTTTAAAAATACTAGAAATCTCCTTTAATGATAAAGAACACCATCAGGGTCTAACCACTACAATTAGATGTATCATTTAGTTCGTTTTGATTCTCTTCACATTGATTTTACATTCATTTGTGCTACGCCTAAGCCTTAGGGAAACCTTGCTTATGTGTGAAAAATGTAGAATGGAATGTAGAGTCCTACATTGTGTTACCACCAGTCACAGCACTTGTGAATGCTGAGCATTATCTTTTTTGTTGAATATTCAGAGAATCATCTCACGGTGACCGAGGAGTGTAGACTGTTTGAGGACGAGCCACAGCAGAGTGATCAAACATTTACATTGTTAACCAGATGTTGTATGCATTAACATATGAAACCTGCTCGAGAGCTAGATAGCTCCACACAATGGGAACAATCTGCTTGAATTTCTTTTAGTCCAAATAAATACAACCTGATCTGAACCTGAACCATGCATCCGAAATTGTTTTTTGCTGATGGAACTAATGTTCAGACGTGATTTACAAACACAGATCGGAATGCACAAGTGTCTTTAGTATCTCAATGTGTAGCACTCTGTTTTCTATGTTACTGTGCACTGCTACTTTTTCATCATTTAATACAAGCAGTAAGGTTAATCTGAATTCCCTTTATATTAAGAAATTCCTTTAAAAATCAGACGACAGCCATCTACAATAGAAAAGTGCATTCTTAACTTAAAATAACTGCTTTAATATTAGTGCCTGTGTGACTCATCCCAGTACATAAACATTATGAAAACAAAATAATGCAGTGCATTACTCATGTACTGTGATCTACAAAAATGACGTTTTCACATAGCAGCTCCAAGACAGGACACTCACCTGCACAGTTGGATGCATCCTAAGCTCTTGGCTGATTAATTGCCCTCGCTGTATTCTTTATGGCTGCAGACGTTGGCTTGTTTTGAGAAGGATGTTACATACACTTTGCATCTTTTCAAGTTTCATCATAAAAATCTGAAATGTGCTCAGTTGTCCCCCTTCAAAATACTGGGTCTGTTGTTTTGTCTCTCGCTTCTAAAAACTTCCTCCCTCCCCAATATCTCCTGATATTAGCCTCATGTTTGCCCACAATGGCAAGACATTGAAATATAACGTTATAACTTTATTGTCTAGCTGAGGCCAGAAAATCAACAATAATAGGCTGCAAACTCCCCTATTTGCTCTGTCACAGCATTGATGCAGAATCTTATAGGTCTGCATAGTGGTGCGTCTTTAAATTTAGAAATGTTCACATCTGACTGAGATAGGAAAACTGAAGTACATAATATGTTTAAGAAACAACACACACAAGAACTTTTAAATCTTGACTACTATATTACATGTTTCTTTGCACTCGTTTTAATTTAAAAAGAAAGTGACAAAGTAAAAGTGATTCCGACAAATAGCAAATAAAGTGTAGAAATATGAGTGTGCGTGCACACTGTTAGACCAGTGATTGCAGAAACCTCATCATATAGCTCCTCAGTACACTGTAGGTATTTAAATACCAGGGCACTTAGCTCCTTTTCTCTCTAGTAAGAAAAAGGAAAAAACGATCTCCTCTGGGAGAGATAGACAGTATGGTGGTGGGGGAGAGGAAGAGAGGAAGAGCTAAATGGAGGCGAGATGAAGCCTCGATGGGGAGAGGGTGGATGATGAGAAGAAGGGAAGTGAGAGGGATTAATTGTTCACCCAGGAGAGGGAGATAACATCAGATGTTTAAAAGCCGCCACAACTAATCCTGTCATTTCTTGGACTAGAATAATGAAAATGGAGAAATGATATCTCTTGGAGAACTGGAAACTGAGCTAATCTGTATGCCTGTAACGAGCACATGTTTGTGGTTTCTAAACGGTCTACCAATAATGGTATATTTCTGCTCACGTGGTGTCATTTTTCAGTGCGATTCCTGCCAGAAAAAAGTCATTTTATTGGATGCAGTTTTGCTGTTTTCTGTTTCTGTTTTCTTTTCTTCATGCTGAATTAATTAATCTGTGATTCATCATATTCGTACAATTCTTCGAGGTATATTATGTTTAATGTCAATTGAATAAATTTGCATTGTATTTCACTCTTTGCAATATCAGGCATTTAAACGGCATCTTGTTTTGGTAATGCACATTTAAATATTAACTACAAATTCTTTATTTTTTCTTTTCTAAACAGTATTGTTAAATTGATTTTCACCCTTGGATTGTTATAATTCATTTTATCACAGTATGAAAATCAAATTACACAGACCTGTACTGTAGGTTGATTGTATATATTGTACTATATGTGCTTTTATTGTTATTATTATTTGCTTTTCTTATAACAGCTGCAAAAGGGCATGGCATTCAGGTTTTTCAGTATGTTGTTGCAAAATAAAAACAAAGAAAAACACAAAGTAGCGCCCCTTATATGAGCTGTAACTCTTGATTTGTCCACAGTTTACCTGGAGGGGCTATGTGTGAACAGGCAAATGGGGATAATATCCAGATTTAAATCTCTGGATATTGTTCTCTGGAGTTCATATGTGAAAGGGATTTAGAACTGTAACTAACAATTATTTTCATTTTAGGTAAAAGGTGTAATACATAGGAATTGGCCACATGAATTCAGAACAGGGGCAGCATATCAAAAGAATAACTGCTAACTGCTCCATACTCTATTCTGTTTATAGATCCATGATTGTAGCTACAGTTAGCTTGAATTGTATAGCTCAGTTAATCGTGCAGCTACCTGGACTACAAGGGGAATGTTTTGGTGTTCACAACACTAGCACAGGAGCTTTGGTCCAACGGGAGGAAGAGGTTGTCAGGCCTGGGGCTAGCTGGTTAGCATACTAACAACAGTATATACCTCTGCTACACAACACATTGACATCTTTGACATAACATCAACACTATTGTTTCTTCACACTATCTTGATGATTTTTGTATGTTTTAAATAAAATGTATTACATATTACACCGGTCAGTTATTTTCATGAATAATCATTTGATCCATTAAATGGAATAAAAAACATACTTGCAAACATGATTTTCTGGAGCCCAGTGTGACGTCTTCAAATAGCTTTTTGTTGTCCAGTTAACAGTACAAAATTCAAAAAATCTTCATTTACATTATTAATGACGATTAAAAGCAACATATCCTGACATTTAAGAAGCTGGAAAAAGCTAATATTTGGCATTTTCAATTATCAAAACAGTTGGCAATTAATTGTCTTTTGATCCATTAATTGACTAATCGTTGCAACTCTACATCAAATGTGGATATCTAAAAACAAGAAAGTGCTTTTCAGCAGCTGACTCTCAACTCATAGATGGCACAGCATTAAAATTTAGGTGACAAAAACGTGGATGACTTGCAGTAAATAAAGTAAAGTTTGAAATCCTCTCCGGATTCATTCTGTACTGAAATTAATCTAAACTGGCTGCTGCCCTAAAGGTAGGAAATCATTCCAATAACATACGGTGCGCTATTGAATCAGCCGGCAGTAACATATAGATATATAGCTCATAGTTAATGGGCTAAAACATGCAAATTCATCTGCACAGTGGCAGGGACCCCTCCTTATGTTCTCAGTATGGGACCAGTTCTCTGTCCTACTTCTTTCGGTGTTTGCTCTCCTCTCCAAGCACCTCTCTCTTCTTCCATGACCCACACCTGCCGTTTGTCTCCAACATCCCCTCCATCCTTTGGTCCTGCAGCGCTCCCCTTCCTCCCCTGTCATATCTGTCATAGACGTTCGCTCGCTGGTGTTGCTCTAGGCTTCAAATTTAATTTGGTTTCAATCTGCTGTAATTGCTTTGAGAGATGGCCGTGTCTGCATGTTTTTCCTCTCTTATGTCTGCTGGAGTACTGGGTAAGGTGTGTGTGCAGCTGTGTGTGTGTGTGTGTGTGTGTGTGTGTGTGTGCGTGTGTGCGTGTGTGTGAGTGCGTGCGTGGTTGAATATGACTGAGTGTTATCATGTGTGCATGTGTGTGTAAATCTTGAACAATTGCCTGGCCACACATTGTCAATGATATACTTTGTCAAACAGCAGCTGCTGTCACTCGAATCTCTGGCACACTGACAAGGCTTTTGTAAGGCACCATACACTTTCTCTTTGTAGCAGAAAAAGAGCAGGGGCGAGAGCGAGGTACATCTACAAGGCATCACTAATATCTGTTCTGTAACACCTTTTAGTTGAATAATAACCTTCAAAAGCCCCAAAAGTGTCACCACTGTTATAATTCTATCAGAAATCTAAAGGAAGAGGGAGGATGATTGAAGTAAAGGGCAAAAAAAAAAAAAGACAGCAAAAAAACGTTTGCCCTTGAACTGCACACAGTGCTGTGTTGAGGTGAGGTGACAGGAAGGCTGCTAAGCTGATAGACAGAGATAATGTTGGTATGGCTCTTAAAAAAGGGGAGAAAAAAAGCCATCACCTCCCTCCTATGAGTTTTTTTTCTTCTCCTATTTTCCCTCGATCGCCTGACTTTCTCCGCCGACTATCTCTGAATCACTCTGGTCATTTCTACTTCCTGTAATTGTGGACACCGAAAAAAAACAATCACAGAATCAGCCCTTTCAAAATCAGTGATCATAAATTTTTTTGTATTTAATATACATATTTATTCTGTGACATACCAAAAACTGGATTCCTACCCTTACCCCCCTCAAAAATTCTTTAGTTTGCCTAATTTGTCTCAACAATACATCTGACGTTTCCTACTGTATTTGCATCCAAGCTCAGCAGCCGGTTTGAGCCTGTCAAAGGAAAGGGCACCGAAAACACAAACCGCGCGAGTAATTGATTGCATGATGATTTAGTGAGCTTTTGAGCTGATTGCAAATGTACAGTGTGTACTGTGCATGTCTGAGTGGAGTTAGTGTGGGTGTAAGATGTGACCTGTGGTGATTAAGAGATTGTCTTTATGTGAAGAAAACAGTTATATTACAATCAAGTTTGGCCTCCAAGGTCCTGAGGAGTTTCAATCGCTGTCTTTATTTTTAATTTTGTTGCTCCTATCATATGTTCATGTGTGTATTCTCTAGGGCTGCATGTTATATTCATCATCAATTAACCTGCCTATTTTTCACAATTAATTACTCAAGTAGTCATTTTCCCAGCAACCAGTGTGACTCCTTCGAATTGCTTCTTACTACTACTTCGTATTATCATAAATGATAAAGACAAGCAAATATCCTTACATTTAGGAAGCTGGGGCCAACAAATTTTTAAGATTTTGACATGAGAAATTAGTTAAATGATTCACCCATCTATCTATTAAAATAATTGGCACAATTCCTTTTGATCCTATTTCGACTAACCTATTAATTGACCCATCGTTGCAGTTCTAGTTCTCCCAATAATCTGGCATTCATTTTACAAAAATGTTACGTTGACGTATACAGTGGCACGTCAGCTCGCCCCTCAACTCAGCCTGCTGACGAGACAGACATGCAAGCAGGTCATCTAGGCAGTCGCACACACCTGTTAACAGATGTACCAACTAAAAGAGCAGTCGTTTGCTCTGTTTCTTTCGAGTGGGATGTCACTGGGTTTCTTTTGACTTATTTATTTTTAGCTATCTTCCAGACAATGGGTATGCAATTTTCTCCTTCTCAGTCACCTGCAAGGTCGATGCCTTATGGGCTGCGAGAGAAGCAAGACGTCTGAATCTTTTTCTTTTTTTTTTTTAATGGCGCCTTTAGGCTCTCTTCTTCTCTCTCACTCCGTGCCTGTTGCCTGACTGATGCCAGTAACAGCAGGAAAGGCCGGGCAGCAGTTTGGGCATGTCTGTGACTATCTGTCAAACAATGGACAGTGAGCCCAACCAGCCAGACGCTCAAATGTCACTGAGCTGATCCTGGCCTCATCGACAAGGTGCTCTGCCTGCACGCTCACCCTGAGCCCCCTGCTGGCCCCCTGCGAGAAGGACACTCGGCTGCAGATCTGTGTGCCGTTGACTCACTGCGATGGTTCCTGCAGTGACCTTGTCTGACCTTTGCATCTTTTTAGAATCGTACTGACCATGTGAGTCGTGACCCGTGCAAACATGCATGCCGACGAGTAAATAATGTGGGGGAGCTGTTTGTAGCATCCATCCCATAGGAGGGTTTAATTGAAATTACAGTGGTAGTTGCTCCAGTGAATGATAATGTGCAGTACAATGGTCTTTGGCCCTGTTCTGTGCTATGATGAGTCTGCCACTTAGCTTCAAAGGCTCTGTGGTTTTAATGAGCGAAATGCATATTATTTTGAATGGAGCAAATGAAACAAAAAGTGCCCCAATTAGAAGAGAATTAATATTGTTTTTATGGAGATACTTCAGCTGTCAGTAATATATTAAATTAGCTCATTTGCTCCTGTGACATTGCTTCTAACATAATCCTACTTTGATTATATCCATATTATAAACGTAGAAGTAGACTGATTAGTACACAAGAGCTTATGATCAAGGTCGATTATTTTCAGTGTAGCTCTGAAGAACCATTATGAGGCAGTTCAGCTGCTTCTGAGAGCTGCTGTATTATTCCAGAGGAGACGGTTGCTTTTCTTGTCCCATTGAACTAAACACAGAAGCTTCAACACAATGCTGGCAATCTACAGTGGAAACATGGTGTTTCTGTGGGCCTGCATGGAGTGTAAGAAAGCTGGTGTTTTATTTTTTTTTTTTTTATGGAAAGCTGGTGAGTGAGTTGCTGCTGTGGGTAGGTGACAGCTTGCGTCTTCCAGATCCGGTCTCCGTGGAAACAGCAGTGTGAGTCGGGATTGCGCTGGGATGAGTGGGGAAAAAGAAAAGTGTTAACGTTTTTCGTTGTGGAGGGGGAAGATTATGGGGGTTGGGGAGGTGGGGGGACGACAAAGGCAGGGATTATCTCAACACATGCTACAATAGCACTACACACACTTCCTCTGCAAACGGGCCTGCCACGGGCTGCTTTGGATCACAGAACAAAGACAGGGTCTCCCACCCATCCATGCAGATCCTCTGTCAGAGTTAGCTAATAAGGACTACAATACCCATCTGCTGGAAGCAAACCAACCAGGGACCTGGAATTAGGGGTCATTATTCCTCGCCATTATGGACTTTAACATTGTTTAGATAATTGAAAAGGAGAGCCCATTCTTATTGTCAGTCCTCCGTCATTTCAGTCACGCCAACATATAATGCAAGCAATGAAAACATGTGACAAGTTTGCTTTCGTCTTCTTATTTCACTCCCTGTTACAGACAACTTTGCTCCATGTGAAGTCAATTAAACTGTTTTGAAGTTGTGTCTGTGACCGTGTTGTTTGAATTAATATAGCGTTGAAGAGGAGGGGAGAAAGTTTGAGTGCAGCAAACTGAGACAGATGGAGAGAAATGGACTACGGCGTATGATGGCAGGATAAAACAGCCGAGCGAAGAGGAGAGATAAAAGGATGGTGAGAGAATGAAAGGTGGTGGTGGCGGCAGCAGCGGCGACGAAGGAGCGAGGTGAAGTGAAAGTGAGTTTGTCTGTGATGTTTTAAATTCTGGAGTGGAAAGTCCCTCCATCTGTTATTGTGGGACGGTTCTGACTCAGTGATTTCTATGATTGGCCTTAATCCCGGCCGAGTGGAGGAGACAGAATGAAGAGCTTAAAGCAGACTGCTCTCACTCTGACAGGCTCCACTGGCGGCTGCTGCTGCTGCTTCTGCTGCTGGGACTCACAAGTACTCTCAGTCTGCTGCCCCCTAATGGGCCAACTGCTGCATGACATTACACTTCTCTGCACTACTACAGCAGCTCTTAAGAACCCAGACAGAGTGGTGACATTTTGATGTAACATGAATTTGTCAGCAGCCATGAACCACACCAGTTTTTACTCAATGTTAAATGCTACTTGCTCGGTCTATGATGATTATGACCTCACATAAGCAACACTGCCCAAAGAAGCAGCACGTCCTTTTTACTGTCTTTAGGTAAACATGCCATTGCTGATGATTCTCCCTGATCCTGCAAGTGTCTGGATATTTAATTCAACAATGTGGGAAGGACCCTTAAGAAAGCTGTTCTATATTTGGACGTTTTTTTCAAAGAGCTTAGTGGCTTACCATTATGATTGTCACTGTCCACAGCAGCCAATCATTGCAAAATTTACTAAGGGTCTTCCCTCGCCACGCTAGTCGCTCTGAGAAGGTTAAGTGACCTCAGCAGAGTCATTTCACAGTCTTTTGGTCCCCAAGGTGACTCGAGCGTTCCCAGAAACGGAGCTGAGGGGGTCATTTGGAGCATGTTGAGTACCTCGATTCGAGGCTGCAATCACACGTACAGACTGTGTCGTGTTTTCTCAAGTGCCCTCTCACTCAAACACACACATCGTGGGGCCGTTTTGGAGTGTCCCTCCGCATCGCACAGGCGACAGTGTGGTGTGTCGAGTGCCCTTTAAGTTAATGCTCAGTGGAAGGGCCTAACAGGCTGCAGCAATCACACAGGCGGCCCGGTGTCGAGTTGGCGCTCACCACAGCATGACGCTGTCCGTCTCTGGTGTGCTGTCATTCCCTTAGAAATAACATGACTTCAAGTGATTAAACTGCCCCCCTCTGGAACAGAGCAAACCGAACAGTTATGAATATTAAAGATCCTAATCGCCTCACGCTGAGCTTTTGGTATGCTGTCTTCTTGGTCTGTGAGTTCACAGAGAGGGAGCACGGCTTTTCACCGGCAGGATTCTTGGACAGCGGAGACATCACCAAGCTGCTACAGCACCAGTACCATTATTTACAGTGTTTGCATACATGACAGACTCCATTGTGTGTTGTTTAAGGCCGTAGACCTTGCAGAGGCACTACTCATGCCACTATCCATTACAGAGTTGTGTTTATGGTTCTTGACCTTGCCTGAAGGCTTGGTGACAAATGGCCCAACATGTGATGCATTTTGTGTCAAGGTTACAACGGCAATAACATTAGAGGGGCGTGCTCATGTTGTCAACTCTTCTGGTGTCTTTGTACCGTGTGCTGTAGTGTTATTTGCTGTGTTGTGTGGGCCTGCATGGAGCTTATCTGTGCTGTACTGTGCTGATCTCACTATGCTCATCCAGTGCCTCTAAGCTGCTTGGGCTCCAGCCACCAGCATAGATGATATATCCCTGCCCCCCTCCTTCCCACATCTCTCACTCTGATTCATTGGCTGTTTGTGTTGCCCATCCATCTGGGCCAACACAGAGGAAGGAAAGACACATGAAGACACATGGCTGTTTTGGAGCAGGGGGGACTGCATTAAGCTGTTGGGAAAGAGATAGGGTCCCAAAGAAATTGTGGCCCACCAGGAGGGGAGGGAAGAACCATACCGGGGGAGAGGCAACTAGAGGAACAGAGGGGAAAAAAATATGTGTGGGCTACTCAGGGGGAGAGAAATGGATTTTCTAAAGGGACAAAGTACAGATCCTTACTGACAGATTAAATGCTGAGGAAAAGACTGAGCCCAGGGGATGAAAGCCGAGCTAGATCAAAGATCATGACCAAGGGTTGAGAGAAAAAATAACGTGGAAACAGTTCTGCAAATAGTTATCTTTTATGGCCTCAAAAAACATTAACAAAGAAAAAAAAAAACATGACATACACCAGCTGTTGTGGCAGAGAGTGAAATCATATGGCTTTAATTTTCAGGATAATCTCAGACTGGAAATGTGGGTGAGATTATTGTTCAGCTGCTCAGTGTTTATCCCTAATTGAAAAATGGATTGTTGATAGTTCCACCAAGAGATTACCACTGTGGCGCTGCCCTTTAGCAAGGCTGACCCTCTCAAACGAAAAGCCACACAATTACTGTCTTTTCTAATGGATTCTTTGGTAATAATTTCAATGGGCTAATTAGATCCTCATTCCATTGTTTCAGTCGCCTATTGTCTCATTAGGAAATAAATGAAATGTTATCGTTGTTATTTAAGGCTTGTTCAGGTGATTAAAAAGCACAATGCAGAATCATGAGAGCACAGAGGACTCGAAATGATCCAGATTTTGTGTTATTATGTGTCACAAATTAGGTTTGTGGTATCACATTATGTACATACTTTAAACCATTATGCTCCACTAACATCCCCGTACGACAGCCTTAAGAGACTGATTTTCTGGGCCTGGTGTGTGTGTGTGTGTGTGTGTGTGTGTGTGTGTGTGTGTGTGTGTGTGTGTGTGTGTGTGCGTGTGTGTGTGTGTGTGTGTGTTTAGTGGAGGAGGAGCCATATTGTGCCTGTGTGGCCATGAGTGGGAGGATCTGCTGTGATGAAGAGGGAGGGGTGCTCCTAATAGAAAGAGGACAGCTTTTACTATAATGAGAGTTTATGTCTTGTGTGTGTTTTTGGTAGATAAAAAGCCTCTTGTGGTAGGGGGGGACTGGTTCGTTCAGCGTGGCTCACAAATGAATGAGCTTCTACTGTAGCTGGGGTCTAAATAGGGTTAGTAATTTCAGAGCTCTGGGACATTATGGCCAATCACACTATTCTAGGACAGGAATCAGATCGCCCCCTAGAGGCTCGGGCAAACCTAGATTACTGTGGGAGGAGAGGGAGAGAGACTCCAAGACTTCACTTTATTTGCCACTTGTATGACTTCCTATATGAGAAGCCTGCATACATTTGGCTGCTTCAGAGATAAACCTGAATCACGGTAAATAATGTTAGACCATTAAGGCACATCACTAGGTAATGAAGAATTGTACTAGTATTTGATTAGAATATAAAGTTTGATATTAAGTAGGGATGTCCCGATCCGATCTGCAGGATCGGGATAGAGGCCGATATGGGCATTTTTTAAATGATCGGGATCGGCAAATTTGAACGTGGACCTAAGTCCGTTCTTTTTTTTTTATGTCAGAGCACAATTTGTGGCAGAACGCAGACACATGCGTAACGTTACTCTGGCAAACCTGTGGATAAAATGCCTGCAGTGTGGGAATATTTTAAATTAGAAAGCGAAAGTAGTCCAATGGCTACATGTAACATCTGCAGTACGACGGTTTCGCAAGGGTGTACCAAAAGAGTTGCATTTAATACGCCACATTTGATACGATAAAATATTACAGAGAAGGTAATTGATTTCATTGCGCTGGATAACCAGCTCATCTCCGTGGTAGAGGATCAGAGTTTTCTTTGTCATCTGGAGTTTTTGAATCCCTGGTATGCCCTACCATCTCGGCCTTGCATTACATCGACTTCACTTTCGAGTTACCGATGTGCGCACAAGTTTCATGGGTCTCATACAGCAGAGTATGTAAAACAGGCAATTGAGGAGATGCTGGATGCATGTGAAATAGACGAGCAATGGGTAGATGTGACAACGTAAGGAATATGAAAAAAGCAATGGATGATATGGAGGTACCAAGCATGGACTGCATCAGGCACACGCCTCAGCTGGCTGTACATGAGGGTCTGCTGCCACAGCGCAGCATCACAGACTCACCTGCTAACACAAAGAAGATGGTAGGCAAATGTTGCAGTAACATATGCAGAATAAGAAAGAGCCATATGAAAGTGTATACCTTGTTTCAACAAAATAAAAAAAAAACTATTAAGGAACATCTTGGATGCAGGTACTTTTTGTCTTAATGTAGCTGTATTATCCAGGAAAATATTAGTTAAAGGAGTCATCACCCGGAAATCGCAATTTCTCTCGTTAAATCATGCATATTGGTGTTGGACCTCTGTTGAAACTTGCCTGAAAAGCTGGAGTTTGAAAGTGGCTTATTTTTTTCGCTTTGGCTCTTTTTCCGAACAGGAATAGCGCACAATAGTGTGCGTTCCTAAAGCACGAGATTTTGACTCTGCTCCTGTGGTGACGTTACCACAGGAGGCTACTTGCACAAGCATCAGCTCACAGCCGTCCTCAGCCAGACTTTCTGAGTGAGCACTCCGAATCTACTTATTTCTCTGTCATTTTCACGCCATACATCGTGACCGCCAGCATTAAAACTCAGGTCTTACATGTAAAACACGAGAGTGAAAAGTAAGAAGGAAAAAAAAAGAATTTACCATTCAGAGACATCCTGCTGTAAACGTGTCTCTTCCACCGTCTCTGCCTCTTCACTCTCCCGTTCGGGTTCCGACTCCGGCTCGTACATAAATGCCTGAATTCCGTAAGGTTCATCATTTAGTGTGTGCGCCATGACAGGGGGCTGTTTATGGGTTAGACCTTGCAACCTCGCGCATAATCTCGCGTGAGAAAGTCGCGGTATGAAAAAGTGTCAGAACAAGCTCTATGTTGATTTTTTTTTTATTATTTTTTTTCTAATAAGTTTTAAGAATTGATCCAAAGCGATCCAAGAGGGACTGGATATGTAAAAAACCAGGTGATGACTCCTTTAAAGCTAAGTATTGGATCGGGACTCGGAATCGGCATTTACAAAATATTGATAGACTCGAATCGGGGTAAAAAAAAAAGTGATCAGGAGATCCCTTATATTAAATATGATTCAAAGCAATGCAGAAACAGAAAATATCAATACACTTGCTTCTAGGACTAGGTGACAAAATCAAATATCACAATATTTTCACCAAATACCTCGATATCGACATTGCCACAGTACTGTAAGGATGATTTTTGGTGCTTTCACAAAACATTAACGGGATTCTTGCAAAACTGTGCGAGATGTTTCAGAAGTAGTGTTTTTGTAAATTGGATGTTGAGTCTCCTCTGTGAGCAGGAAGAAGCTCAGAGACGAGGAAATTTCATATTTGTCAGTCTCCTGAAGGCACCCCTTTTCTGTGCGTACACAATTAAGTCTGGTGTTTACTATCTGTCTCTGTAGATGGAGAGCTTTGGTGCATTGAGTCAGACAATGAAAATGTGTGCAGCCTTGCGTTATACCGAAAAGAAGAAGTGCATAGTGAACAGGTGCTGCAGCACTGAAAGCAATGCAGACAGTGTAAGTGTATGTATCTGATTTGAAAACATATCAGATTCTACACATGTCATGGTGTTCAGATGTTTCACCTGCAAACACATAGTCAATCATGCCACGTGCTCTGAGCTGTGTTCTGAACTTGACAGCAGCTAAAGCCGTGAATTCTGAACGGCAGCAAACATTAGCTTTGTAGCTAATGCCTACCTCTTATCTGCAATCATGGGCAAATATCTTGTTTACCTGTGAGGAAACGAACTACCACTACCAGGGAGAAGTGCACCCTTAAAGCCTGAAAACTAACCTGCAAATGTCAAGATAATTCGGCATGTATTGGGACTGATGTGGATGTAGCTCAGCACCACTGATATTAACAATCTGTGCCTTGTTACTAGCACCAGTCTGTTTACATTGTGTCTCTTAGTCCTGGCAGCTCATCTGTCAGACAAATACACATATTATCACCTTAGCAATATGTAGCAACACTTCAGTCCCTGGTCTTCACACTCCCTCAATTTCATTCAAAATTTAATTCAGAATTTCTAAACAAAGCCAATTTTGAGATACAGTGTTTATATTCTAGAAGCATTTAAAATGTGCTGTTTCAAATACAGTAGTGTTTACTAATAGTTTTTAACTTAGGCCTGTACTTTAAGGAGAACAGTGTTTTGGGGTTTTGGGCTGGAGAATCCTCTGAATTATTAAGTTAATTTTCAGTACTTGCTTTTAAGGGAACAAGGTCACCACCCTCATCTGCCCATCTGCTTCTCTCTGACTCTCTCACACATGCACAAATCACTGTCCTCTTGACTTCTGACACTCACACTGCTGTTTTTATGTTGTTGTTTTTTTGCAGAAGCTAGCCAAGGAGGCAGAGCTGCTCCAGAAGGAACATGAATGGCAAGATGGTGTGACGGTAAAGTAGGACACACACTCCTCTCCCTCCTTCTCCGAGACGTCGTCTTTCTTATTTCCAGGCAAACTGGTTTATCGTTTGTCGTCTGCCCGCTCCCATCTGTTTTCCCCTTTTCTGCTCAGTTTAGCTATTTTACTTGTATATCTTTAATGACAATGTGATCAGCATCACAGAGACAATGTGGCAATAAAAACCTAATTATATTCAAATGGAAAAACGCAAACACAGTCCCACAGTTATGCACCCACACTATAATTGCTTACTTTTGGGGTTGTTACTTTCACGGTCTTCAGTGTAATCTCTTGTTTTGTTTCACAGGCTACAGGAAGTTGAACAATGCATCCTTTTGCAGCTGACCTTTGAAAACACACCGATCCACTCTTGAAATCTAAAAAGAAAAAAAAAGAAAGGAGAAATGGAATTACTCTGGTTTTTGTGTTTGTCTGTGTGTGTTTGTGAGCCTGCGTGCTCCAATGACTCTCAAATTTGCAAACTCTCAATGTCCCACAAACATGCGTGCATACTGATGCACAAACACACACCCATGCATATATATAGCCTCACCCAACAGATACGCTTGCACATTCCCTACTGTCATATCCTCTGTCTCCAGGGAGACGAGCTCGCTGTCATGGTACACTTCCCGCAAATGGATTTTTAACCCAGCACCTCCTGGGGGATATTTGAGAAAAGGCTTTAACTGATTTAAAACGAATAATTATGAGCCCTACTTCCCCGCAAAGTCCATTTTTATTCATGGTTGCTTACACTCTGAAGATGTAGTGTTGGGGTGGCTGGGCTGCACCCCTCCCTCCCTCCCTCGATCCCGCTGGTCCGAGGGAAGGACCTGCAGTGCGGCTGTCCCTTCATCTTAGGCCTGAGGGAGGTTGATGCCTGCCTCTCCCTGCCCGGCTCCGATGCACCTCAATCGGATGTGTAGCCATGCAGGAAGTGGAGCCTGGGTCACGGTGACCACACACAGCACACCTGTTCATAAGTAGCTGCATCCAATATGGCATCAATACCTCCTCAAGTGGAAAAGCCAGCACTCTCTTTAATCCGCCCCACCCCTGCCATAACTCCTGTTTCTCCTCTTTCTGTCTTTGACCTTTTCCTCTTTCTCTTTCCTTCTTTCTGTCCAGTCAACAGCTTCATACCCAGCCCTACCCTTCGCACCGCCATCATATTCATATATGTTTCTGTTATCTGTATGTGTCTTTAATCAGGCATGAAAACAGTTGGAATATATCATATTGTTGCAAATACTGCAAATGAATCCTAATGGTGCTCCTCTATTAATAATGTATTGGAGCTGATTTCATTTGCCTTTATAATCAGGCCAGGTAATGAATCTCAGCAGGGGCGACTGTGAAACCATTAAAAAAAAAAAAAAAAGAATCTTGCAAGGAGATGGAGCGGGGGGAGAAAAGGAGGAGTGGGAGAGGTAGATATGCCACATGCTCGCAAGAAGATTTTTCCTGTTTGTAGATTTTGCGCTTTCCTAATTTCTCTTTGGGTGAACACTCTGCTGACTGACACTCTAATTAGATTAGGGCTGCATGCTCTTTGGGCATATTAGGAGAACTGCGTCGCATCTTAAACTAGCGGGTGGAGCAGTCTGTCAAATGAAGAGAAAAGGTGTTTATGCATGAGAGACGGTGCGTTTTGGTAGAATTTGTGAGCGTGTGTGTGCATGTGCGTCTGCTCCAGTGAGGGTTAGGAAAGCATAATGTGGTTGTTTGTGTTTGACGGCGATTGGGTATTTATTTGTATGTGTTTATTAACGATAGGTTGTGTACCTGGCCCAGCCCATCTGCTCGCCTCGCCAAACCGGTGACATCATAGAAACTCAATGACACGCCAGTTCCTCATAGCGGCTGCCACAACAGCTGTTCCGGTAGCAGTGGACCTCACTCTTCCTCGTGCTCTCTCTCTATCTCTCTCACTCACACGCACACAAGCTTTTTCTTGGCCCAACTGCAGCGCCAGTTTTCCTGACCATCCTGACTGCTGGACATTATGAATGTCAAAATGTTGATCATAACAACTGTCGTGTTGGTCGTTCAGGGTTTTAAATCCATCGGAATGAAATGGTGTGTGAAATAGACATTAAAGTGTTGGATTGCCGCTGATTTCTCAAGGTCAGGTGCCCGTCCTTTTGTGACACTCCTCTATTGTGTTGGCAGCAGAGTCATCCCAAGGCGACATGGTTGTTTCAGTGCTGCTTAGCAATTCTCACAGGGACGAGGGGAGAACCAGCAACTTCAGAGCCAGATTTTAAAAAATCTGCTTTGTTTTGTATACTGAAAATTGGCAACCAGAGAGCAGAGCACTATGAAACTTTTCCACATAGCATCACTCATTTCAAATGTTTCTGTGGGTCCTACAGTGTGTACTGTCTGAACAATATTTAGGAAGATGATTAAATGTTGCCTAACTGTGAAAAGAGAGCCAAAGCCCATTTCTCTGGGTAATAATTTTTTTTTTCTGTCACTAAATCATCACTAAATATTCATGTTGCCGACTTCCTGAGGAACATACACTTATAAGGTCTGTTGGGCAGCTTGACCTAAAAGTTACAGAAGCACATGTTCATCATGTAGACATTTGAAACACAATAATAACAAAGTCAGCCACAAGAAATATGATAAACAGTCACAGCTGAAGAAATTCTTTGTTGACTAATATTCATAGGATTTCTTTCGACTTTGTTGACTGAAGCTGAAAAAATCAATTAAATGATTGTGTTATTGTTCCTCTAAAGATTAAACGCACTCTTGCAGAATGATCACTTAAAATGCTGGGCTTATTAAAGAGAACATTTGTGGATATAACAGAGGTGCCAGAAATGTGTAATCATTTTCAAGTAGTGAATACTGACTAATATCTTAAGAAGTCCATTCAAGACACATTCATAGATATCTTATGGATTCTCTATGTGAAGGTGGGTTATCTTGAATTGTCAAGACCTTTATTTAAAGTGACAGTTGTGGATTTTTACAATTTCCATTCTTAAACTAGAAAGAAACTCTCTCAGATTCTTCTCTCATGTGTCAGTTTGAATATATGATAAATGCTGAGCTTGGCCCAGTTTAACTTAGGTCATGTGTGGGTCCAGTGACAATGACTAATGTCGTGGGTTTAATACCTTGTAATGGTTAGCCTACAGTCAACAAATCTTTTCACAAGGACAGCACAAACAATATCCCAACGTTACATTATCATCAGAAATACTTCTCCCTCTGTGGGAACACATACACTATTCAAGAATTCAGTTCAGTTTCCCCTTTTACATCAATTAAAATTGTTTTTATTAGCTAATTAAGTGGTTTCAGCAATATGGGAGTCCACAGAGTCTGGTTTGGTTTGAATAAGAATCAATGTGGACATGACTACTATGAATCTTCACACTCAATCGCATCTATATTTCCTAATGTTTCTTTCGGATTATTGTTCGGATTTTATATCCAAAAACCTCTCTTAAAACTCTATGTCTATGCCACTACTTAGCAGCTAAAGAAACATATTTTTATATACAGTATATATCTCACAGGAGTTGGTGGGGACCAAAGACTGAGGTAAAAGGAGAGTTAATATTGGTCTTATATTTACAGTATTTGGTGCCCAGAAACATGTCTATGAAATAATGCTAGTATTGCTCTGCTGGTTGTGATAACAGTTTGTTAGCCACATAGACTTACTTAAATAATTTGTTGTGTTGTTTTCACAACTTGCTTCAGCTGCCTTAATATGACCAACATTTTCAGTGACTTAGTGAAGGTTGGTTAGCATTATTCTTCATTATAAAATGCATCCAAACTGCAAAATATGGCATTACGTTGTTTTTGTGTGTCTCAGTTAATTTGAAACTCTAAAAAATGGCTTCCTGAAATGAACTGTGCTTCAAATTTTGCAAAATAGAGAATTTTCTCTCGTCAGCATCACTGTCATGTTCAGCGATATATGTTCAGTGATATATTATCAGGGACGTTGTCGTCACTCAGTTGTTTAACTACTCATCTCCCATCGTATACTGGCTACAGATGATGACCACTGTCGCGTAACTGAAGGAGGGTTAACATCAAGCGCAACACGTTAGAACAGAGTGACAAGATTGGTTGCAAGAAAGGACAGATATTGTGGAGATCGGAGGAAGACATGTACTTTCCATCAGATTGTGATGTGGCAGCTGCTGTACGTTTGAAATGCATTAGTGCTAATAGCTGTGCCATTAGGGGAGAGAGAGGCACTCTGTTGATGGGTTGCCATGATGAAACCAGGGAGAAAGGAGGGGCTGACAAAGAGAAGCACGGAGAGAGAGTGAGAGAGACAGAGAGAGAGGTGTAAGTGAGAAAGCAAGCGAGTGAGGGAAGAAGGTAAAAGAGATGGAGAAAACGGGAAACAGAGATGGAGCCATCTTCCAGGCCATTTACTGCAATCATCACTCTCTAATCAATCAGGCCTTTCATCATAGGACAACACAATCTCTTCTTCTCCCTCTGCCTCTTTCTCTCTTCATCTCCACTCAACCACCCACTCTTATACATAACACAGTTGTATTCGTATGACCTCTTTCTTGCTCTTCACACATGTATGTTCATCTGTAACTTTGTAATACTATTCATACAGACCCCCAGTGCTAATAGCTTGCACTGTTCTCAATTATCTCTTGGCAATTCTTTGTCCATACTTTCTTCTTTTCATAGCCACACTTAGCCAGTATTTCAGCGAGATTCACTGTCCTTATGTCACAATAGGTCCTCTCCGAGGTGTAACATGACCTTAAGTGCTGGGGGCACTAGGTAGAGTTGCGAGGGTTTGTTCACTTGACCAAGTTCGGCTTCTTTCATAATGCCTCTATTTGAGATAATTGGCCCTTCAGAGGAAATGAGCGAGAATCATTGTGGCGACTCTCAGCCCAGCCCTCGAAGCTACCAGCTCCATTAGCCACAGAATACATTAGTCTTATGAGGGCTGCCTTTGACAGATTCAAATTCAGATTCTGGTAAAAATAGACAGAAAACGAAGAGACGCCTCACTCGGGCTTTGTTTCATCTCGCTCTACTCTCAACATGTTAATTTCTTTTTTTGTCTTTTAGAAATGTTACCAAACCACTGTTTTCACACTTTAAACTGGATTAACCAAAACAGGCAGTATTTAACCATTTCTCCAAGCACATGCATTTAAATATTTGTTAGAAAAGGTTTTCCTGCTTAATTGTGACATTTTTTCTTTAGTTGAGTTAAACCTATAGGAGAAGATGAGTAGAGCAAACATTAGTAAGCAACAGGCATTTTATCTGCAGGTGATAACATGTTTTAAGCATCTTATTTACACACTGGCCATCATGTTGTGCTCTGTATTTCCCATATCTTTCCTTCCTTTTTACAGTTTGATTCAGACCTTCTAAAGCAAAACTAGGAATAAAAATCGTTTTACCAACTGCACCACAGCAACCAAAACGGTACAGGATCTCCATAGCCGAGAGTGGGAGTGGGGAATTTAGCTATGTGAGCCCTTTTTAAATGCTCACTGATAAGCATAGCCACATTGTGTAATCACAAATAAACTGCATCTATTTTCATTGTGAGCAGGTTTCTTTTTATTTATTTATTTTTTAACTTCCTTATGGCTGCGCTGAGACAGAGTGCTCGCAGCCTGCCGAGCACGTAATGGAACTCATAAACAGTGTTATCACTGAATCCTGAGCCATGGAACGGACTTCCATCTGCTCGCCACTGGAAGGGAAAGAAATGAGGAGAGGTAGTGTGGGGAGAAATTCCTACACAGGTTACAATTTAGCAGAGCCTCCTCCCAATCAGATGTATCTGATGGTGTGGATGCCTCAGTGGAAACTGGGCCGAGGTTTTACTTATATTCTGAAAAGGATGCAAACACGCACAGACACCATAAACAGACCGCTTCGAGTTTGTGTCCGTGTGGATTCAGCCACATTCGATCAGTTAGGCTTCATCTTAAACTCCCATTTCAACTGTAGCTTCTCCTATCCTTTTGTTGTCTCCTCTCTTTTCTCACACATCACATGCTGCTCGACTCACAGCTTTGATCAGGGTTTTCGTTGCTGTGGTGACCCAACAGTTAGGTGATTTTAGCTTCTTGATTGCAGACCGCTATAATTTATTTAAGTGGCGCTCTCCAAGGTAGAAATGTCCTTTTCTCCTTTTTTGTCTTTCAACTCTTTTCTCTCTATCACCTCTCCTGTTGCTTTTTCCTTTCCACATCTCACCCTTAATGTTTCTCTGCTGCTCCAAGAGAGACCTCTTGAAAACTCATGCCGTTCTACACAGGGACATTTGGCCAAGTCTGAGTTGACTCAGAATAAAAGAAATGGTGGAGTATGGGAAGAGGCAATGAGAAATGCTTGGGTAAAAAGAGAAAAGTTCAGGTGTGTCAGTAAGCCTTCAGTCAGTAGGAGTTTGCCCAACTGTGATGCTGCATGCTCGCCAGGAGGGAGGGTTGAGAGAGTCGCCCCCATGTCTAAATCCCACTGATCGATTCCCCTGCCTCACAGGAGATGGGAATCAATAGTCAGAGAAATCCAGCGAGCCACGCCGCAGACCTTGATTTTCCCATGGCCAACACCCATGAAATGTTATTTTAAAGGCGCTTCTGGTCAGAGCAGGGTCATTAAAAAAGATGTTTTAAGTTAAAATGCGCCCAAGACATAACTCTCTTTTTCAGTATTTTCTCTTTTTTGGTTTGTCTTAGATATCGGCATATAGTGTCTTACAGCGTAAATCGGGTGATAAATTGATTTGTTTTTGATAGAAAATTTGTTTTTTGGGCTATTTCATGCCTTTTATTGGAACTGACAGTAGAGATAGAAGGAAATGAGGAGAGAGAGAGAGATGGAAAACATGACAACAACAATAACGGAGCTTGAATGGAAATGTTGTGGTTCATGGTGACAACAATTCTGATAATCGATTAATTTAGAGCTGCAATGATTAGTCGATCGAAAGAAGATTAATCAGCAGCTATTTTTTTTGTAATTGATTGGTATTGTAGTATTTTATAAGTCAACATATGTCAACCATTTCCTGGGTCCATTTTCTTAAAGGTCTAATTTGTAAGAATTCCCAGCTCATCAAACACTGACGCTCTGTAATGGCAGCCAACCAGACCTACAATCTCAAAGCGTCATTATTTGACGAGCTGGGAAATTGGGCCTTTAAATATAAATATCTGCTCCTTTTCTTTATTATTACTTTATTATTTATTTTAGTAAATTAAGAGTCTTTGGCTTTTGGACTGTTGGTTGGGCAAAAGAAGCCATTTTAAGACATCCCTTTAGATTTTGGGAAATGTGTGATATATAATTTTCACACATTTTTTAAATTTTTGTGGACTAAATGATTAATCACTTAATTGTGGACAAAGTCTGTAGCATAATCGATAATGAGAAGCAGCTTCTATCTCTGAGCACATGATGCCTTTCTATCATAGAGAATTTCTGACTTAACGACCTATATTGTCTTATCCAGTCCCAATCTAAAGGGACGTCTGCAGGAACAAAACTATATATTTTATGTCCAAAACATCCTTAGTCAGACAGTGTTCAACAAAATTGGTGTGTCTGAGCAGCCAGGATGTCATTTTGTACGTGACAGGCTGGTTATGCTGTATGCAGAAGAAGAGGTGCCTGCTCGGGTTTTACTGTGTGCTCGCTGTATTCTGTCCCTGCTGTCCTTGGCGCCTGTCTGTGGTGCCTGTCTGCAGATATCTTAAAGCAGGCTTTCCCTTTGTCATTTGAATGTTCGAATCATTGTGAGGGACAGCAAGGCATCTGATGGAAATGATTACGGGGTCGAAAATAACAGGTTTCCTTTGGCCGGTGCTGATTGTTGATTGGCCACTCTCAGTCAGCCTGTAAAGAGGGGGTGGCGACTTTTCAGGACTCTGTGTGGACTAGCGGTGGTAAAATGGCTGAAAAACACACGCAAAATGAAAAGCGGCTGGATGGAAATGGAACCTGGAAACATTTCGCTCCGATAAGTGGAGCTCCGGTGTCGCACCGAGCTGCAGTGGGATTGGACAAGGAGGTCCAGACTGACTACCAGATCGTTTGTGACTGGTCACCCCAGCTAGAGATACCATAAAAATGTTAGTATGGGGATAATTGCATTTGCTTTATCAAATCCCTCCGGAACCCCATGATAGCGCTAATATTGCCGTGGCCTGTTTATCTTATTTGTCTTTATTTGGTGTTACAGCACCTCTCTCCGGCTTCTCCACCGATGATCAGATTGGGGGGCTTGTTTGGGGAGGTGTTGGCATGCGTGTGTCATGTTGGATAGGCTTTTTATCTGGCACTGTGTCCATGCAGTGTGGTGATGCTATCAGTGTTAAAACCTGCTACTCAATGGAGCCCTGTCAGCCAACAATGGAGAGCAGCATTACCCAGAGTGCAGCAGGACAAAGCCCTCTTTCCTTATCGCTGGATTGGAATATTCACAGACTGATTTAACTGCTTTTACCAAGGGGAAGTGTCAGGCTCTGAAAGGGAGAGACAGCAAAGCATAGATGAGAGAGAAAGAGAAAGAGGGAAAAAAAGAAGAGAAAATAGGATTCTGTGACCTGCAGGATGTTTACAAAGAGACGTTTAAAGAGCAGAATTTGCAGATTCATGGGGGGGAATTGGGGGCATGAAATGTTGCTTGGCATATGTAACCTTAATAATTTTTAAATTACTTATTTTTAATTTCACAATAATCAAGATGTCTCTCTTCCTCAATTGTTCCCCTGCTCCTCCCTCACTGTCATCTATCTCTTGGGTTGCTGCCCATCTTTACGAGAGCCCTTTGAAGTGAGCAAGCAGTTCAGGGAGGCACGCTGCTCCGTCTGAAGAAGACGAGCTAGACATTGATGAGATATGCATGGAGAATGCCATTCACTTTGCTGAATTTGCACTGTGTATTGGAGCTTTAATCTGGGGGCACATTTGTTTATTGGCATACAAATGAACATCTGCATGGAGCTATGCTTGGACGCGATGGTCTCAGCAGCTCCCTAATCGCTTAAAAGCCTGGAGATGCAGAGCATGCCAATGAGAGAGCTGGAGAGAGAGAGAGAGAGAGAGACAGAGTGAGGGAGGGAGGCAGCCGCGCCCAAGGCCTCCGTCATGCACTTCCATATCGGAGTTTCACTCTAGCTCAATAGCTCTCTCTCCCCGTCCCTGTCTGTCTTCCAGGCCAACAGTTTAATATCTAGTTTGCTGGTTGACTCTTTATTGACTTGACATTATAAAGAGGCATTTTGGTGACCTTCAATGGTTAAGACAACAGCCATATTTTTCAGACCAGACACCTCAGACAGCTTGTCTGCATTTATTTGTAAAGTGATGAGACAGGGCACTGAATGGCTTCTTCCAGGATAGAGGTGCTTGGTAAATGAACCTTTAAATATAGAAACAAACAATATAAATGGAAAACAAGTGACTGCGCCAAGAGCACATTTTTTTATCCTTCTCAATAACAATTCCAATACTTGGACTTGCTCACAGCCGGTAAAAGGTATACATAAATATTCGTATTGTCTTTTAATAGCTGTGTCCTGCTAACCCTGTATTGATGTTATATGGTTGCTGTCATATATGGTTTGGATCAGGTTAAACTTTTGACTTTTAAGCATAAATAATAAAGTAACTGAACTAAATGCAACAGTAATATCCATATACACTCAGTAATATCTCACTGGAAACAAAAGTCATATATAAATAAAATGAATGCTGTTGTATTCTTCTGCATCAGCTTAATTTATTGGACCGCTATCAGGTAAACAACCGATAAAAGCTTGTATTTCAGCTCCATTTCTGCCACTTGGACCTGTCTAACTTCTGGATCTCACATTTTAAGAGATTTTAGGAGTAAAAAGGATTTTTGGTCAGCACAAATCCATGAATGAGCATATTGCCTGATCCAGTAGAGGAGAGGATTTGACATTCCCTGAATCAAAGATGAATCCACCAAAGAACAAGAAGTCATATTTTATTCAACCCAAGCAATTCAAGATCAAAGTCCTTTAAAGATCTCTGACAAATGTGTACATTTCTGTGATTAATTTGCCTCTCTTTGAAAAGTATATTTCAGGAACTCACCTTTTGACACCTGCGCAAGCGTGTGGGTCATATAAACTACAGGAAATGAGCTCAACACATTTGTTTCTGAGGCGCAGTGTGATTTCAGTTTGACCTCTCTCTTTTTAGCATGAACGCCCTCGTGTATATATTTCCTTTATGATTCAATTTCCAGATGAAATTGGATGTCAGTCAAATCTTACTTAACATACGTAAATGATAATGCACCTGTGGTGTGTGTGTGTGTGTGTGTGTGTGTGTGTGTGTGTGTGTGTGTGTGTGTGTGTGTGTGTGTGTGTGTGTGCGTGTGCGCGTGTGTGTGTGTGTGTGTGTGCGCGTGTGTGTGTGTGTGTGTGTGTGTGCGCGTGTGTGTGTGTGTGTGTGTGTGTGCGCGTGTGTGTGTGTGCACCAGAGTCGGAGTGTTCTCAGAGTATGCTCTTAGCCCCGAGGATTGCATTCTCCCCTCTCACTGGAGAGGTCTCGCCAGAATGTCTTGAGTTTCATACTGTTTGACACGCAGAGATGGGATATAAGGATGCTGTGGAAATGGAAGGACAGAGGGAGAGATGGGTAGAGACAAGAGGGGAGATTGGAGTGGAGGAGATAAGAGGAGTGAGAATGTATAGTTCCATAACAGCTTTTGCTTTCAAACTTTACGTAAGCAGTTTTTCTCTGCAGCCAAATCAAATTGTTTAGCTTTTCCGTCTGTATTCAGGTTGCATTTTCACAGTAAATGAAGCTTTGTGTGTTAGTGTGTGTGTGTGTGTACCTTATGGGCTGATGTGCGTGGGTTAATGAAGAGCAGTAAATGAAATCCTTTATTGTGTTTGATATAATGTCAGCTTCCATTAGGGAAACTGGTTCTACGAATGATTGCTAGACTATCGGGGCCAGGAGAGAGGTGCAGAGTGTGTGTGTGCGCGTGTTGGCGTGCGCGTGTTTTCTGCATGCTTGTGTGCACACCCGAGGGCACGGCGGAGGCACAGAGTGTGTTCTGTAATTATAAAATCATTAGCAGGTGTCCAGAGGAGATATGAATATGACTGTAATCTGTCCCCACCCATGATGGAGCGCTTGTGTCACACCCAAATGTCAACCTGTCTCAGACAGCCCATTGAAAGAGCCCTGAGATTCAAAATTCAAAAGATTTAGTCCCAGTTACCACACTCCATCATTACATGTACCCCCACATATGACAGCCTTTATGTACCAGCCATTTTTCAATCACGTATTGTTGTCCTTTGCCTCGCCAGATAAATCACTGTCAAGGTCCTCTTCACATATTATGAAATCTGTGAATTTAAAGGCTCCGACCTTCACTTGAAAGGAGATTTTGAAGTTTAAATGTGTAACTACAAGCCATGGGTGATGTTAAAATAACATGCAGCTGGTACGGATGACAAGAAAACACGCTGGCAGAGGAACAACCTCCTCAGTGCATGGACTGACAGACGTTCATACAGACAAAAGACGGGCAGGCATGTATCTGGTCAGACATAAAAACGAGCAGACGTAGCCCTGGCGAGGAGACAAAGTCACATTGTAATCTAAAGCAGAGGGGCGGTTTCTATAGCAACAGTAGGCATCTAACCTACGCGCCACTGCTTTTGCTGAAATCTGAAATTGGCGAGAGGAGGCTGGTATTGAGGATAGAGAGATTGGGAAAGATGAAGATAAGACAGGGTGGAGGAGGAGGAGGTGGCAGAGGGAGGAGAGAGAGGAAGCAGATCGAGATAAGGGCGAGGTGAGGGAGAGGAGGAGGGTACGGAGATGAGCGGAGGAAGATTGATGTGAGGGAGGGGCAGGAGATCATCACCTGACCTCAGTGTTTGTCTCCTGTTTGGAATTTGTTGGTCCACTCAGCATGATAGATTTAATTTACTGATAGCACTTTGTGTCAGTGGGACTTTCTCCGACTTTGTGTGTTTCTCTGTGTGTGCACGCTCGGCCTTGTGCGTGCACTTCCTCTGTGCGCACATTAGCAACTGCATACATATAGTATATAAGTGTGTTTGAGCATGCTATACGTGTGTGGACCAGCAGGGTGTTGGAGGCTCTGTGGAGAGACGAGTGTGGGGTAATTTCTGGCTTGGTGTCTGTATCAGATGTTTGTTTAACCCAGACCCTGAGCCCATAGAGACCTGTGACCAGCCACAACAGATGGCCATGCTACCCTGGGGGCCGCTCAGAGGGTCATGGTGGCCTAGGACTCGTCCACATGGAGCCAGCTCTTCTGTGCATTTCCGTGTAGTTAGAGACAGAGGGTGCAGTGTTCAGTAGGTTTGGTGTTCAGCGGGTTTATTGTCATGATATTGCAAAAAGGCAACAACTTCATTCATTAAATAATTTATATCATATCCCACCTACTCTAAATATAGGATTAGAGCTGATTCTGCTGCAGCTTTTCTGATCTATTCAATTGTATTTTGTATAGCAATTCACTCAAAGTCCCTGTAGCATTTATGATTACTATAGAAACTTTAAATAAATGTATTAATAGTAAAGCTTGACCGACATTGTTTTAGCAGATATTGGCCTGTCACAGACACTTCGGTATTGGCATATATGCTGCCAACAAGGGTCGAAATCACAAAGTGACTCAAGATATGATTAGATTCATGATACATTGCCCACGATAACAATAGTATCACTATTCTGCGTTCATTAGTATATTGCAAGACAATCATCCAACAGTACATCACAATATTTGGCTTACTAAAGAATACAAAATAAGCCAAAAAAGGGAAATTATGCGTTTCTTGTTTTGACAGTTTCAGAGAATTGGACATGAAGTTTTTGCTTAAGTGCCTCACACGCTGACTTCAACTTGTCCATGCGTGCCATCATTTTCATGTAGAATAGCCATAATCTGATATTTGTTGCCATTGTACTGATAATTTGGCTGCAAAGATACTTTTCACAAGTGTTTGATAACCACATTTCAGGGATCTTTGCAAATAATGTATCTATATCAGCCGATATATCAATATCTGATTCTTTTTCTTCCTAATGTCGGTGTTGGCATCCTCTCCAAATATCAAGTATCTATTGGGTTCCTACTAAAAGCAAGCCTAAGTGTTTATTTAGGTATTTATCAGCAACTATAACTCCTCCTGTGGGCACCCATAAACGGATAATGAATAGCTATTTAGTATAAACATTTGCAATGATACAAAATAGGTCTGCACAGGAGGAAGCAATGATTGCTGACAAATGCACTATGCTAATAAAGACTTTAAATAGACTTGTATCTGCCTACATTACTACTGACTTTAACCTGTTTACATACTGTTTGTAAAAACTAAATAGGGGGCTTTAGTATACAAAAAAATGCAAGATAATTGAAGACAATTGCACAGAAAGGAATGTTGTGCTACTAATGCTTTTACTAATGTTGCTCATGCTAAGGATCTACTGTATGTACACGGTGTGGGTTTAGCACGGCTAAGTGATATGTGAAGTGTAAACAGTAAGGTAAACACAGCTGTCCAGCTCAGCAAACAGACATGAAACCAAAGACAGATGGGTGACAAATCAAAGGAAAAACCAACATGAAATGTCTCAGAGCAGCTTCAGTGCTCCATTGCAAACAGGAAAATGGAGGGATGGACATTATTTTTACAAAAGAGTTTTCATGATGGTGTCGGTTTAAACCTTTCAAATTCATGCTTGTCAAACTGTCCTCTGACCTCTTGTGCCATGTGTTTTCTGATCGTTAATTCATTTTTTCCCTTATGATTTATAACCTGTCTCTGTTATATATTGTTATTATTAGTATGAAAGAGCAGTTATAATGGAAGGGTACAAAAAACACTGCAATGATGAAGTGTAAGCAAGGGAGCTAGAGTGCTGGACTTCTCACTGAGCTCTCTCTTCAGTAATGTGTGGTATGTTTATTTGAGTGCATTTGTTTGAGTAAAGCTGCTGGACGGTGTCCCTTGGGTGCAAGGAACCGAGCATTTATTTACAGGAAGCAGTCCTGAATAATGAGTTGTAATGCTGCAGTAGTGAGAGTAAACTCTTTAGAAGCGAGGGACCAGTCTAAGCAGGACTGGGCTCCAGATCAATCCTGCTGGCAGACACAACAACACTGTTGCTCTGCCACGGTCTCTCTCCCTCTCTCTTTTTCTTCTCTCTCTGCAGAGGCACGGGCTATTTTTAGCCTTGGCAGCTCTTTCCCTGCTGCACCCGCCACCATTACCACCACCACCACCTCCACCACCACCACCCATTTCTCTCCTCTCAATTCATCCCTTTAAATTGCTTGGACTTCAGCCTCCATCCTAACCCTAACTTAACCCAATGTAGTCCCTGAACGATCCAGTCTGATCCCTCCTACACTCAGCTCTTTCCCTTCCCTCCTCACTCCTGATCCCTCTGACAGAGTTGGGGAGGCAGAGGGAGTGCTGGTAAGATGAGGAGATGTGTCAGGGGGCAGATTTTGCTCCTCCTCTTATCTTGTCCGCGCTCATTACCCAAAGACACAAGCTGCGTCCAGGCTGGTTCGCCCCACGTTTGATGTCAGTGTGAGTTTTGATCATACTGTGTTTCTTTGGTGAGTTGTTAGGGACTGAGCTGAGCTCATGACTGACTTCCTGATTAGCACTGGAGGCCAACCAAGACCCTGGTCATGGTGTGTAGAGAGACTCTCACGCCAAAGGGGACTGAAAGGAAGATGGGGGCTGACAGAGAAAGAGAATACTGACGAAGGTGTGTGTGTGTCTTTCTGCACCAGTTAAACAAATGCAGAGAATGTGTGCGAGTGAGACAGCGGGAGAGAGATGAAAATGGCAAAAGCGATCAAGAGACAAACAGAACTTGAAAGAAAATAAGTCAGACTGAGTAAATCATGTGAGACTCGTACAGTATACTGTCTCTTTCTCTGTCAGGCGTCCTCCATCATCCGACCATGACCACAGCTCCTCCAGTGAGGGCGAGTCAGTTACTGTGGTGCCCTTGAGAGCACGTCCTCAGCCAGCCTCCTCATGATAATGAGGCAGGCACCACAACCGCTGCTCACTGTATGTACCCGCTGCCCGCCCTCACGCCGTCCACTATGGGAGATAAGGACATCAGTTGAGAGGAGGAGAGGTTGGCAGCAGGGCTGAGTGGGGGGGTCTCCGCTCAGGGGGTAAAGGCTGGGAGCAGGGTGGCAAAAGACTGAATCTGGGGCTGCGGCTGATGATGGGCAACTGGAGCTGGTAATTAGAGCAAAACAGAGCAACACAATTGCATATATTTACATTATTTTCCTTTCTCTGTATCTTTCCTCTTGTTAGAGCGGTTTGCCTAGACTAAAAACACAGCCAGCTGAGGTTTATAAGACTCCCAGAGAGAGCAATATTTTGAGTTTATTCTCCTCTCACTGCAAACCACTTTACTCCATGTCACATCTGAGCTCATACCACAGCGCCACACACACTTACATTTTTCAGCAGTTTTCCACAACACGTGAAAAATGTTCCAACACGAAATTCGAACATGTGCTGCATTCTTGGCATCATACAAATGAAAAAGATGCATTACATCCTCGGATATCTGTACAGCTATCTGCTCGCCTTCTCATGACTGTCATTCCACATCACACTACTACTCCTGTGTTCTGTGATGCTGATTATATTCACATGCTGAACAGTGTGATGGAATATAACCATGACTCTCTCTAGCTCACCACCGCAATGAGTCGGGGCTGATATAGACGCTGCTATATCTTCTCTCATCACCTGTCTTTTCCACTTTTCTTTTCTGCACAGGAGAATGCCATTTCATACTACGATTCCAAAGCGGATTCAGACTATGTGAGTACAGTACGGACTGCTCTCCCCCTCCCCGCCTGCCTCAAACCCTGAATCCTACCCGCTTCCCATCCTTTTCCTGCAACCCCACCCCACCCAACCCTTCCCCCTGGCCGCCTCGGTGTTGATGCCCCCCCCCCCCCTCCGGTCACAGGCCCCTGGGCTGTCTGTGTGTGTTAGTGAGGTGCTTTATGGTGAGTTGGTGTGACAGGGCAGGGGCAAGCCAACATGCATGTGACAGTGACTTCAGCTGTCCTCCCCCAGTCTAATATCCAGTTTTCTACCCTCCTCATGGACCCTCACTGTTTCCACTTGAGACCTCAACTGTGAAGGTTGTTAGTCTATCAAGATACCTCCTTCCAAAACACATCACACTTTTTTCCACCAGGACACCATTTCTATCGTGCGTGTCATTAATACTTGAGGTTATGAACAATGTTCAGGGAAATACCTGCAATCTGGGTTCCTCCAGGAAGTCTCTGGTCTCACCATGTCACCAGTCTGGCCATAGTCTGCAGATCCACCTTAAGATAGGTCACACTCGGAGCTTGTGCCTGCTGATTGATTAAGTTTCAAGGAAGAGTGCAAGAATCCCCCCTAGATCACCAAAGCACAAAAAGATGGGAAGAGAGTGAGATAGAGAGGAGAAGAGACCGAGAAAGGGAGGCAGAGGGGCAATAAATCATGGTGTGATTTTCTCTTTGTGCACGCCACTCCTGTGATTAATGACACAGCGCTTTAGGGCCTGTCAGCACATCTAATTGGAGAGCATCAGTCATCATTAACATGCCACACTAAGGCCGAGCCAGTGACACACTCCTGACCCCCACTTCACCAACCCCTCACCACCCAAAGACAGAGGCAGAGGTCAGGCAGAGGTCGTCCCTGCAACCCAGCAGTCAACCACCAGTACTCACCTATCTGAATCTTGATTTGTAATGTGATGACCCCTTTCAATTACGGTTCCACCACTGCAGTGAAAATCCTTTACCTTTTGGGAGATATGATAAGAATTCTGTTCTAAGAAAGGTAAGTGATTGGCTGGCTGTCTTTTATCCAAGTCTTGTCTCCTCTATTTCCTATCCTGTATTCCATACCTCTTACTTTCTCCTCTTGTCACTTTACCCTTGATATAAAAGTGCCTGTGATGATTCCATTTGCCGAAGAACGTCTGATGTTTTTTTGGGTGGGGAGGGGGGGCAGTAAACCACAGGTCTAGAGGTCAGCCATCACCAACAAACTCCTGCACCACAGATGCTTTTACCTGCAAAATGTGTGCAGAGGTGCCTGTTTGTATAGCAGACCAAACGACTGTGAGTGATGTGGAGGAGGACCCAATCTTTCAAAACTTAAGAACACATTGTTTTGCATCTCTGAATTAGCAAAAGAGTTCTCAATGCTTTTATAATATTATTTGATATTATGTGTTTCTCATTCAACTACCTACCCAATCTCAGAACACATCAGCTATCACCTGATGATGATTTGGCCTCTGGGGCAACAGCCAGTGTTTTGGGGCTTCGGTGTTAATAGCGGATATCCAGATACATTGATATCCAGGCCAAGACTCCCCTGTAAGCAGGTCATTGTTTTACAGTCAGATTAACAATTTGGGATATCAAAACGCAATTTTGCGTTCATTTTTAAAGCAATATTATGTAACTTTTCAACCTTAAAATAACAGCTTCTAAATCATGTTGATGGTACAGTGTCTTGTAACAGGGTGAATGGTGTCTCTGTCACTTGTTTCTGCTCTCTAACTTCAGTGAGAGGGTAGGATCACAGCATTACATACATGTTTACTTCAACATAGTTTCTCACATGTAACATTGTTATGATATAATGGGATTTGTCTCACAAATTGTTACAGACCTGGGATTTGTATTTACGACAGGGTTGTTGCACTCAGAAACTTTGGGGGCTGCCAAATTGCTCAAAATGCCAATTTCTACATAATTTTGTTTTAAAATAACTAATCAAAAGTTTAATCGTCTTCAGAAGATAGCTGGTGGGTTCTGAGATTGCATTCCGGTCAATTAGTTCCCTCGTTTTTGCCTTCAACAATAGTCGGCAACCAAAGCCTACTTAAAGGTGATTGGTCAATACTACTCGGACTACAAACTGACTAGAACTGAAAACTAGAACTCTTCCGATAGCAAACTCTTGTCTCTCGCCTACAGTCTGCATTTATATGCAGATATCTGTTTACATATTTGACACATTTGATTTTTTATTGTTTCTTTCCTTGATGCACTGTTCTGATCCTTTCAAGCCTATTGGCCACTGGTTACAATATGTGTATGTCTGCAAAAACAGACAAGATTAGCCCCCACACTCCTCTTTCCCCATAAAAGATTATAACATACGCTTTAGCAGAGAACAGACAAAAGGTAAAATGCAAATATTCTTTGGGCTGCATGAACCCACTTTAACTCAATTACCATAATACTGTCAATCATATCTCTAGGCTTTAATTTACTTGAAGGGCAGTCATCTAATACATAAATTAATACAAGTCTGACTATTCTAATGTTTAATCAAAGTGTATTTGATTGTTTCCGTCGTAGCATAGAACGGTACATGTGATATGTGTTAAAACTGTAATGTTATTTTTTTTTTGCAGGGCAGCACATTTTTCTCTTAATCCTTTAAAGGGTTGTTTTCCTCACTATCTCACTCTTTACGGCTGTCAATTAAGTAAACACCCACCCACACATGCACACACACAGACTTACAGGGTCATAAGTGACACGTTTCAGGTTCGCCCTGGTTGGCTAAAGGCAGGAATGAAAGAATCTTCAAAATGTCATCTCTGGCCTCTTCAGCCTTTAATTAAACCTTGAGAACGGGGAGATAAAATTAACAAATTGGGTAATGAATCGAGCAAAACAGGTGGTGGATGGTTGAAGAAAATTAACCAATCAGTCTTTCCTGTGTGGATTTATTCAGCTCCTAATTAGACGCTGCCATGGTTAATTATGATTGGGCTCTTCTGAAGGGGAGAAAAAAAAACCTCCTCCCTGCCCGACATTGACAGAATTAGTGTCAGAGTGAGTGATAAACAAACACCTCAACCTCACAGTTAGTGCTGTTAAAAAGCCAGCATCCTTAACCTAATCAGCTGTACCATGGATCCATAGTCAACCTGCCACTTAAGATGTTCTTCTCTACTTTTTACTGTGTCAACAAATCTGTACTAAACCAACATTAACCCAAAGTTGAGGGTATCAGTTTACCTTAAATGTAAATCTGACAGCAATTGAACTGGTAGTTTAAAGTGCCAACATTTTTGGTCAACAGTACATTTTATTCTATCCCAGAGTTGTGTCATTTTATTATTCAGATAAAACAGGATACAACCGGGAAGCATTCATCCATTACATCAATTTGCAAATGGAATAAATGATTACATTACCTCTGCTTTAACATAAGTTCAGTTATAGACTTGGATATTTTTAAAAACATGGAATATTAAAGTGAAAAAGTCTACCTGTCAAGTTTTATGGTCGCCAGATTGTAGCCTCAGGTCAGGTCCCAAAGGTGCAGAAAAAAGCAAACACAGCAGGCTAACAATCAAGCTCTTCTCTACAGGGCCCGGCACTGAAACTAATTTAAAGGAATCATATCTAACCTGGCTTAAGGACCCTTTAAAGTGACAGTAAAATGTTGGTAGGTTCCTTCCTCACTCATTCAGTTTAGCTGATCATTAGTTCCTGTTGATCATTAGTGATCAGCAGGAACTTTGTGGGACGATAAAGCACCTCCAAATTGTAAAAATATAGAAAACTGCTTCAGCTGTATGAATTCTGTGCCTTTTTGTTTAGGTTCTTTGCCTTTTTGTTTTTTCAACTAGTCTTGTCAGTTGCACATTTAAGTTAACTATTTTTTTCTGCTGTCAGATACCATGTTCAGAAAAATGAGTGCTTTGCCACTTTGCTTTGCTTGACATTTAATTTGATGAGGCTAAACTGGGGCTGAACAATGAATCAAAATTGGCATATGTGCAGAGGCACAACAGGTGAAAATAAGCATTTTGCTATATCTGATACAGTACATTTATTGTACACTGTCCCTGTTTTTAAATAAACCAAAGAACAAAATAGTTTTGAATATGGCCAAGTGCAATATCTGAATCAAAGGAGCTGCATTTGTTATGATACAATATGAAATGTGTCACAACATAATGTTATAAAAGAAGCATTGTGGTGCTACAGAGATGCCCTACAGCTCATATTCTATAGACGTAAGGGAACATGCTTGTTTGGTACAGTCCCGAGCAGAAGTCTTTTCATCATTCTTATAGTTTTTTGCAGTGAAAATGTAATTTAAAAAAATGACCATTCCATAACACAAAGTTATATGGTTTTGGCATACTGTTCAGCCCAAAGCCAAACCCTGTGTAACAATTTTGAATCAACTGCTTGATGATGAGATATTTATATTTGTTTGTTGAATGTCAAGTTTGTAAGATCGGTACGCATTTATCCGCCCTAACCTTTTCCTTTCTGGTCATATCCTGCACTATGATGATGTAAGAGTCGTAGAAATTGACACTGCATTGTCCCTCATGTTGACTTTCAATGGGACTTCAGCACAACTGTCCCCAGCTTGTAATTGCGTTTTAATAGTCAATTAAAGTTGGCCCATCAATCAATTTCTGCTGTGGACATGGGGTTTTGATTTAATTTCTCCAAAAAACAAACCATTTTTATGATGTCAGATCCAATTAACCCATGCTGCTTTATTACAATGAAAAATATGTATTGCAGTCGCACGTTTGCTGAACACAAAAGATTCATTTTGCAGTAGTTGTTGTTTTGCTCTTCAGCAGAGTGCTTAAGGAATCATCAGAGATTTGAGTTTTGTTTTACTTGTATTCGATGAATGAAGGCTAATGAAGGATGACTAATAAAGGAAAAATGATAGAAGTATGATGCCAGACAGTGCTGAAGGCTACTTCTGTATGGCAGTGTATCAAAGAGCTCAGTGCATGAACACACATTAATTATATTGTGTTTGTTCAAAAAAAAAAAAAAAAACTCCCACTATGACCTCCCACATTTTAATTTTCTGAATGCTGGTCTGTAAATGTGAACTCTTCACTGTGCTGTTTCACTGAGGATGCATCTAACAGGGTTATAGCGAGATCTCTAAGGATATGCATTGAAATCTGATCAAGAATAAGGTAATAAACTGAGCCGAGGAGAGTGGGGTTATATCTGGCTGCCATTTTATTTCATGTCCCACAATCACTTCCTCCTGTGGGAACAGGCACAGATTGTACTCCATTGATAACTCATCAAGATAAAAAGCTTAAATGTCACTTTTGCTTTATTATCTTCTGGCTTTCTTTGATATCTGACACTTTCCTAATGCAATATGTGTGTCAGGCTTTCTCATGATGCACAATGGCCGGGGAGAAGCTGTAAAAGTGGCAGAGCATCTTTGAAATATACAGAATTAACACTGTTTTCTGTTTAAGCATTCACAGGCGAGAGAGAGAGAGAGAGAGGAGAAAGCCTGATACGAAATATGCTTTAATTCGAGTGGGTGGGAGACTAAACAGTGATTAAGTGGTGTTGGTTGCTAGTTATTGTTGGGGTTAATTTGTATGGCACCTCATGTGTCTGTGATAGTCATCTCGGGTACTAATGAGTTTCTCTGTTCAGCGTCTGCTCTGATACCTGCTGTTGTTCTCTGATGAGAGGGAGAGTATAGAGCCACCTAAATCTGGAGGCAGACAAGAGGCGGAATAATTGCTATTTTTGTTCTTAACGTTATCCAAATGCTGTGTGAGTCAGAGGGAAAGATAATGTACTGTATGCACCAGAGCCACAGATGGGCGCTGTAAAGCCACAATATGGGAGGTGACAGAATGTGGTGCTATATTTGCATGTTTCCCCTGTTTTTCTATCCATGCATTTTTTTTGTTTGCTCACTTGGACTTGTGGGTGCATGCGTGTGTGTGTGTGTGTGTGTGTCCCCGCAGGCGGAGGATGGAGAAGAGGAGAACCCACTGGAGACCTCGACGTCTTTGGAGTTGGAGTTTGTGGATGATCCAAATTTCAAAAACAAGGTCAACTACTCTTCAAGTGCAGTCCAGATTCCCACAGACATATACAAAGGCTGTAAGTGTACAAAAATACTTTTTCTCATTTGTGTTTGGTGGAAAGGTGAGAGTTCATGTGCAGAAATCAGACACACAGAATGCCACACCCATTACAGTAACCTCAAGACCTTCGCCTCTCTTCTTTATGGATCCAATATTGTGCATAATATAATTACTCTAAAAACTTTGTAAAAAAGTGTTTAATGCAAATCACTGACTGTAAAGTAAAAAGGCAGATTGCACACAGATTGCACCAAATTTGACAAAATGTCATTTTTTACATATTATTGCTTCAAAACTTGGTATCACTGTCAAGTGTGTTTATAATGTGGTAGGGGTCAGCTTGTTGGCCCAAATCACATTTAATTGAATAAATGTCTGTGTATGTCCTCAAGTGTATGATCATAAATAAAAAAAAGTGTCACACGAGCTGAAAATTAGAGATTTTGATAGTGCTGATTGATACATCATGTTTTAAATCATTACTGCAAATGAACATGTGAGATAAACACATTGCAAAAGACAATGTGGTGATAAAGAAAATACATTTTTATTTACACTCTGCATGCGGACATCTAACCTATAAGATAGAAGATAGCTATTCAGCCAATCAAATGAAGCTGGAGCTAGCCATCAGCTACCCTAATATTAACTGGTGTTACTCTGGCGGCGACGTTTAAGTTAGTTCACATGATGGCTGAGTTAGGATTGTTGTTTATGCTCAATAATGTCATATATGTCCTTGACTAAACAAAAATCAATTGTTGACAGGTTTGCATTGCTGGAGTCTGTACTTTCTAAAATATAGAGCATATATAGAGATTTTTGGCAGCAGTTTTACCTTCAATCATGTATGTATCAAGATATGCAAAAGCTGCTGAGGCATAGCTGGATGACAGCCGTCTGTCATGAGTTGACCTCTCGCCTCTCTCTCAGTATGTTAGCTCAATCTCTTTCTCCCTTTTATCAGCCAGCACTTTAGCACACTAACATGATGTTAGATGACAGACGGTCTCTCACACCAGATCTGTACTGTAATTTTTTTCTTTTTTCCTGCATGGGCACGGTGTCCCCCGCTTGTGGACCCTGCCCTTCCTGCCTGGCACTGCGCTGCCCCGTGGACTTAACACCCTCCTCAGTCTGCAGCTGCCAAATGGACAAAAGGGAACACATGTACCTTCTGGGGCTCTGATTTCGCTTGGCATGTTCCCTCTGTTATCCACCTCTAACCTTTTGGACGCCCTCTGCCTGCCTCTCCAAAGACACAAAAACCCGAGCATGTGCACGCAGACAGCCACTTTGACAGTGGCAATTTTTTTTTTCTGTTATTGTGTAGCTCTTCGCCTCCTTTGTTGAACAGGCAGTGTATGGCACCTGTCTGTAACAATGCCCTCCAGCTGTGTCTCCAGACAAATCTTGTCAGAATTAGACACTTGGTTCAGGAGGAGATGTCAAAGGCCACAGCTAACTCACAAAAGAGCAATCAGGCCTGCGCATTGTTCCCAGAGCCATTTTGTGCCAGCTCTGGTTTTCCTGTCTGAAGATATGAGTCAGAGAATAAAGGCCTCTTGATTGAGGGTGGTGGAGACTAGAAGAGTAGGGTGGTACAGTGCGTGAAATGAAATTTTCCTTTCTTTCACTTTTCTTCTGTGGAAAATGTTTACTATTGATGTTGTTTAGTTAGCTCCCATTGCGCGGGCTGCTGTGCTGTAATTGCCAACTGAAGATTTTGTGCCAACTCCATTATGAACATGTGTGCTGCATTTTAGTCACTGTTGATAAATAGTGTTTAAAAAAACATGTTGCTGCCCATGTGCCACATGTACATAAATTCTAAAAGATGCTCTCTCACCAAACCAAATTTACAAGCTACTAATGTAGGCATTAGAAACAGACATTTTGAAATGTCCAACATGGAATGCAAAAGGGGAACTCTGGAACTGATTTTGCACATCAAAGTGAGTTTGCAGGACCTGAGGAGTACCACTGCATGTGTGATAAAAGGTTTGATAACGTTTTTTATTAGGTTTAAAAATGTATTCTGGTACAGTAACTAATTACTTGTTGATGTAGTCAGTAACATAATCCAAATGTCAAAATTTAAAAGTAATGTAGCTTGATTGATTTCAGAAACTTTTGGATTACCTCAATACCAAATATTAATGTTTAAAGATGAGAGAAAGGAAATACATATAAACTGATTTTATTGAATCTTAGTTGTGTTTGGTTTCTCTCGAGAGCAGAGTGATGTTATGTGAGACTTGGTTATATTTAAGAAAGAGATTCTGGCAGAAAAGCCATTGTTGCCATCATGTTCTAGTTTAAGTTCTGGCCTGCTGCGTTTATCACTATTAGAATAATGTCTTACCAGTTAGTGGACAAGGAGAATAGTGTGAAATTAAGAAATTACAATATCTTCAATTTCGCTGCTTCGATGTTGATAATTTTTTTCCCATCGTTTGACAATGTTATAGCGGTTCAATGCTAAATCAGTGGAATACTGTTTTATCTAGCTTAGCCTACAGACATTTACATCAGGTTCATGCCATAGGAGCTGCGTTTGCTTTAGCGAGATGGTGAAAGGGGATTATTATCTGCGTGTTGTGTTCTGTTCAGGTCCCACCAGTGGGAGCCTGCAGGGTGCATTTGAGAGGATGTCTGAGGAAACTAATGTGGGTGGAGTGTTGTCCTCTGGGTCTGGAGAGGTCTGGATCTACGGCATATCTGTGGGTTTAGGATTAGCAGAGGAGAAGCAGTTTGTGTGGGTAGATTCAGCACTTGTTCCTCAGGGGGGAGGCCGGAGGAAAGGCAGAGAAAGGAAAACTGTAAGAAGAATGGAGCACAGTCCAAAAGTACAGCCGAATGTTCAACAGTTCAGCAGTCGAAATTCTCAAGTGTTTATTAGCACCCGCGCTCAGTTGCGTTGGAGTATTTTGCTTTGATTTGTACACATTGTTAATGCACTGAATAAGATGACTGTTTGCCGGAAAATAGCAGCGTGAGTTGCCAGTCACAGCAAGAATGGGTGTCCTGGAAAGACATAAGGAAAGGGTGATGAGAGTAAAGTGAACGAGAAGAGACACTTTAATAATAGAAACCATTTAGAGCAAAAAAAGAAGCATTTTTTTTATTGTGATCCTTTCAGCAGCTAAATGAGGCAGTGCATGCGTCCTGGTTTGATTTGTCTGCTAGGCCCCATGTCCGTTTATTGAGATTGAGAGTGTTCCCTGAGCGCAGTAATGAACCATTTTATGATTCATTATCCCACTGCTGATTCCTGCTGCCAAGTCTGCAAACTTTCTAATTAGCTTAGGTCAAACATTCATACAGTTTTCTTCTAATTATCACTGCTTATTACAGAATGGACATCGCAACGCAGCCACAAAGGAATAAATTGATGTGGGTGGTGTCGTCTGTGGGGAAACAGGTTCTATTCTCTGAGTGAATGTTACAGAAATGGTGAGGAAGATGCAGGGATTTGCTGAATAATTGCAGAGGAAGGGCTCTGGGAACATAATCTTTCAAGTAATCACTGAAAAAAAAGGATAAAAATAGCGAGGGAATGTACAAATTATTCTTTGGTGACTATTTTGTAGATCCGGTGGAATCTCTCTGGTAATTGGACCGAGTTCAGACTGTAGATAGAGGATACTAAGCCAGATTGGCTCATTCTACAGTTGGATGTACGGTGTAACATGTTGAAAATATAGAAGGTTGTAAATCAGCCAATTTTAAAAAGGTAGCAATTATGTGTGCTTAACATACATTCAGTGTATGACTACATTAGTGTTTGTATGCAAAAATAAGCACCACTGTTCCCAGCAGGGAATAAAGAAATCCATCAGTGAATGTGGGAAGTCGTTCCATTAAATTTGAAGTTTAAATCCGCTGCATGCGGCGCCTTTTTCCAGCAGCCTAACGTCATGTTGTCAGTTTGCTATTGTTGTCGGGCACAGTGAGAAACTTGGTTGTCAGAAATGAATGGCGAGGACTGGCTAACTGTGTGCAGATGAAAGAGCAAAGCTTAAATGTTTTGCATGGAGCGATTATACCACCCACACCACCCCACACACCCGCCACAGTCATCATTATCACCCCAACGTGTGCAACTTGTCCAGTTGTTCCAGCCCCTGTGCCTTTCTTAGTCTTATGCTTTGTGTTACGCAGGACAAAACTAAGATTGCTTTACATATTGACAACTTTTTTCTGAAGTATACCGTCAGTTTTTAAAGTGATTTTCCACTTTGGTTTTGTCAACTGTTGTGTCCCCATGACCTGATCTGTGTTGAAGTGGCTTTGTGTGAGAATTTGTAGCAATTTAAATGTATTAATCACTTTTCTCCCGGTTGCCTATAGAAGCTGGGGGACGATTTGTTCAAGTTGTTTAAAGCTGCTGGACTTTGGATTTCTTTGTGTAGGATGACATTTTCTGCGACAGTCCAAAAGGATGGGACTTTGTGTTCGTCCTTGAGTGCCTCGTCTCAGTGCCTCTCTACACACCGCTAACAAAGAGCAACAGTAACTAACAATTGTTTGATGATCAAGTCTGATAACATGAACTAATGGCCGACTTTCAGCACAACACAGAAGTTCCACAGAACCCCTTAAATCCAATATTCATTCTGCTTGTAGTATTGGGTCTTCACCAGCTCCTGAGAAATATATCTGGTCCTCTTAAGCTAAATGCTCCACTATTCACCAGCTAGTGGCTTACTTGGGCAGGTGGTGCACAGTGGGTTTTTAGAGCTTTCCTGCTGCAAATATCTGGCTGCTGCTGCTGTAAACAGGGCTCATAAGAGTGAACCAAAACAATTGCTGACAGGTGGTAAAACGCTCAGTGGAGCTGAGAGGAACTATGGTAATTCGATTCATTTATTATATTTAAAAAAATAACTGCAGCAGCTTTAAGATCTGGCTTCATGAAATAAACAGAAACAAAGTCACATAGTTTGCTTCACAACATCTGTGACATTTCTGGATTTAATTTTTCCAACAGCATGGTGCATGAATGTAGAAGCTTAGAATTTAAGTATTTCAAGCTGTTTTTTTTTTTTTGGTTTCTTTTCAGATTTCAGTAGTTCAAGTGTTCTTGAAGTCAGCAACAAGGAGACTGTTTGATACATTCCCGCAGGTGCTTTGATATGCGATATATTTGACCTGAAAAAGATAAATACCAAAACATTTTTGCTGCTTTGAAAAACTTATTTCAAACTATGAAGGAAATTAAGCTAAAATGTTAAGCTTTGGTCAGTGGTCAGCAGTTATGTAAAGTATAAACAATATGTCAGCTAGGCAGAACCCTGAAATGTTCAATTATTTATGAGACTTAAATTATCAAGAGAAAAAAAATCCACAGATCGGTACTGAAACCAGCAGCAAGCTTTTACTCACTGCCCTTTTAATGTTAGCCTCCATTTTGCTTCTGCACTCCGTGGTCTGTGGTTGGATTCCCTCTGGGAGGCTTGTGGCAAAAAAAAATCATCCTGTTCACCTTTGTAAAGAGTAAATTGCATGGGGTGTGTATAATGTGAGTGGAAAGTTGAGTGCAACAGATATTGCAGATAGAGAGTCAACACGGTGTCGTGTGCGATTTGAAAAGAAGAGAAAGATTTGCATCTGCAGGGTTTCATTTGAGGGAAACTACCTCTGAAGTCTCTCATCTTTTTAAAATGGATCTGGAGAGAAGTCAGCTCGCCTGGTACCAACCGGAGGGACAAAGGCGACTTTTGAAAGACAGACTCAGGTCTGTTCACAAAAGGACGGGGACGTGATAATGAGACGAATGAGAGCCGTGCTTTGTCACATAGTCGAATTATAAGCTTCAGCTCCAATTAGTGAATGTTCCTACTTGCTATATGCTGCATTTGTCATCTTAAAATTATCAGCCGTGAACATGAGGTTTGCATCAGCTAAATGTAAAATGTCATCAGTGTGTGTGTGTGTGTGTTAGTGCGAGTGCAGTACATACAGCCCGTATTCGTTTCACACACCCCAGGTTCCTTCCAGTGGAGGAAGCTTCCCTGTCAACCGACTCACGCCACACTGGAGATCAACTCAGCCCCTCTCAACATCAAACCAGATTTAAATGTGTGGAGAAAAAAAAGCAAAAGTGATTCGTGAAAGAGAAAAAAAAAGAGGAGAAAAAGTGCTGGAAAAAATGAAAAAAGAAGAAGGCAATCTAGAGAGGGGGGATAAGGGAAATGGGATTTAAAGTTAAACCAAAAGAGAAGAAAGACAGTATAAACACTGCGGGCTGTATTTCTGTCGTTCATGACTTAACAGACTCCATCTTTCTCTCTCTCTCTCTCTGTCTGCCCCTCACCCATCCACTCCGATAGTGTGTGCCCAGTGAAGGGGCACTATCATTTACCCGCACACTAATTAGAAAAGTCAGCATAGTAAACTCCACTTCACTCACCACCAGGCTCACAAATTACATTTCATGTGTCTGTTATTTACTGCTCCTCTTTAATTAGAAAAAAGGAAAATATTTGGAGGAGCACTCTGGAGGTGTGGTGAAATCTTCTGTCTTATTCTCTATATTGAATAATCATCCCTCCTCAGAGAAATGTCCATTTGTATCCCCCCCTTTCACAGTCTGAGATTACCATTTAGCAAAACTGAGGTCCTCAATGACAAATGCACTCAAATTAAACTCTGAGTGAAACTGCTCGAACCCTACGCACAGATTTTAGTTGTATTTAGTAAATGCTGCATAGAATTTCTTCTGGATGTTGTTTTTTCTCAACCAAAGCTACAAAAAGACACATTTTCTTTTTCTCTCTGAAGGCGCAGACTTTGTTTTTAGCGTGTCTTTGTGGATGTGTGAGCTGCTGCCAGTTCCTGTTGCTGCCGTTTACTCGGCAGGATGAAAGGTTTAAGGTTCAGACTCTTTAACACTCAGCCAGGTCCTGAAAGAAGGAGAGACAGAGGGGAAACTGGAGAGATAAGGAACTGGGTTGACAACACAGACAGAGACAGGAGGAGGTGGTACATGCAGACACATAGAGACTGGTCTGTTGGTTTAACGGTGTCAGCGTAACAGCCCTTGGCTTGGGTAATCCAGACGGCAACATTTAAACTGATGCGTCATGCTTTATTTTCCTCTTTATTTCATTAACTCAGAAACATAATGAAAACTATAAAAGAATATACAAAAATATTTTAATAGCTTCACATCTGAAATCAACAACAGCACATAGACAGTGAGCAAAATACAATTATTAAAATACTGAATAATGTCAGTGCAAAGGTCCAGTGAGCAAAACACACAGCTGAGGGGACATGCTGACATTCAAGCTAAATTCAATAAGCAGTTCACGGTGCTAACTAATTATTTTTCCAACAAACAAAATATACAGTACACTCAAATTAAAACAAAACCAAAGGTGCTATAACTAGCTGGCATTATATGCTGATACTTTAAAAAAGTAGAGTAGCGAAAAGTTTCCCTCTAAATGTCTAAACAACTCATTCCTACAGTACCTGAAGTCAAGTAATTAAGGTACTTTACATTATGTACCTCTTCCTTATTATATCTTTATAGGAAATGATCAGTGGATTTCTGATCTTTCCCTCCATTCTCGATTTTACTGCCAAAAGTCACATGGAAAGCTGTAAATTCTCAGCAAAATATAAACAATGTTAACTTCTCTTTACTTTAATGCATTGAAAATAACTTTCCCTTTTAGTGATAAATTATGGATAATATGCTGAGTGGCTATAAACTCACTAAGGTTCAAAACAAGCTGCATTGTTCCCAGTGTTACCCTGCCTGTCTGTTTGAGTAATGTCACCTATATGTCAAAGGAGGTAAAACTGAACGACAGCAGCAGCACTTAGTCACTCTGTTTAAAAGTAGAATATGTTAACGCTTTATGATAATGGTTATGACTCTTCTAGGGGACTTAGTTAATAGCTTTAGCTATTACCATTATGGATTTCTTATGAGGGGCCACTTGTGTTCCACTGTGATATATTACAGGCCACTGTGCCTTTTTTTCTCTGCTCTGTGTGTACAGTAAACGCATTAAGCTATTTATATAATGTCGGATTAATACAGGGCATAAGGCGCAGATCGCTGTGGATGGCTCTGTATCTCGGGTACATCAGTTTGAATAATGTGTGTATGAGAGGTTGGGGGGTGGGGTCATAGGATAGAGGTGGTGGTGGGGGGTTGAGAAATGATCTTGTGCAGAGATGCTCCATAAATCCCACTCATAATTGTTTCCCTACTTGGTGTGCAGTCTTGCTCCATAAAGGGGCAAAGCCAAGGGTGCTCTAAATGTCAGGGGAGCGGCACGTTGATGAATTACCTTTTAAAGATATCAGAGAGAGGCGCATTTCACGTGAAAGATGAGCCCAACACAGCGCTCGGAGGCCCTGTCTGCCTGTGTGAGCATATTTCCCCCCCCAGGGGAAATTTGTCTTTTTATCAACTGTCCTGAGTAGTCACGGCATATCCTCGCTGAATAAATCAAAGAGAATTAGTTTGCTGTGTTCTCTTATCTCTGATGTGACCGTTTTTCCTGCAGAGATCACCCGCAGATGTGTGTTTTCGCATCCGTGTGTGTGTGTGTGTGTTTGCAGTGTGTTTGCAGAGTACAAATACACGCAGTAGAGGTGGCTCACATCTGCAGGACAAATACACCTTTCAAGCTGGACAAAAACCCACTAACATCTGGATTTTGTTCCCTGGCATTTAGTCCAGGGCTGTTTAGATGCTCTAACCTGTTTACATGGGCACCAAAATGGAAAGCAAGACGTACCCGGTTGTTACTGCACATGTGCAACTCTCAACAGAGATGAGAAAGAAGCGGATGCCTCGCTCCTTCCATCTTTCCATCAGCAGCTTTGGAAGAAATATGTCTAATTCAAAATGTTATTGACTGATTTGTTCATACTTTTTTAGAACAAGTTTTTACATCTTCTGAATGTAATCTGGTTGAGTATAGTATATATGATCTGCCACTTTCTTCTTTCGGTTCCCTGTTTTCCGGTGCGTTTGTTACATTGAGCATGACAAACCAGATACAAAAAATGTAGAAAACGAAAGGCAAACTTTACTTTACTCGTGGCAAATGGAAAGGAGAAAAAAAACATGCATATACACACTTAATTTTAGTGTATAAAGACTGACCATGTCAATCAAGACAAAATACCACCATTGCTACATTCCTCATGAACACACAAAAATTCAGGACACAGACTGTAGCTTGTGTGTGTATGCTGCTGATAATCCTGACATTGCTATCCCTGCATTGCCAGAGTTTGGTTAATACCTTGATGTTAGTCAAGGTAGCTGAGATGGGGCTAGTTTTGAGCGGAAGTCACGGGCTGTCTCTTTGCCCTTGGCCTGTCTGGGACAGCTATCATTACAGAACCAGTGCCTCTCCAGATAAGAGCACCCACGACTTCACAGCACACAGGCTGCTGCCGCCACTGCTGCAGCCACCTGCTGTGATAGCTCATGCTTAAAGGATAATACTTTTTACACATTAATCAGATGGCTTTTTGACCACAGAGTATTGCGTGACCTAGATGGAATTGAAATGCATGGTTTGCTTCCCAGATTATCTCCACTCACAAACATCAGTGAAATTTAGCCACTGGTCCTACTGAAGTGAGTCACAGGCGCAACTGCGGGCAAGTTTGCAAACTCATGGTAAAAGTGGCAGAGACACTGAAATTGTCACTAATTTTCTCTGTTCTAGTTTAGTCTTTCTAGTTCTTTAAACCATCTGAACTCTTGGCTAGCATAAACACCATTACGAGAGAACTTAAAACTCTTTTACTTTGTAATTCTGGTAAAAGGGCAGTTGGGGTTGTCGCAGAAATGTCACCGACAGACACACATTCCTCAGGACATAATCATCCAACAAACTCAGAATGGAAAGTTTGTTGGGGGGGATAGTTTTTCAGCTAGTTGTTCATCAAGGTGCGATATAATTTGTTACACTTCAAATAATCAATTCAGGAACCTCGCTCTCGTTGTTAAATTGGCCATTTTTAATATAGGTGTTTGAGGTGAAGTTTCTTTTCCCTATCTTTCTCACAGGCAAGAAATGTTCCTTTCCAGGCAGTGAAAGCAGCCAGACGTTCATGTTAATTTCTCTGTTGCTCTCCGTCAGTCGTCCTCCTCCTCCCCTCTCTCTGAGTTGTTTTTAAGTTTATCCCCATCTGTAGGGCTGGCTTTATCCTCCTTCGTTTCTTCCTTTGTATTTACGTCTATGAATTTTAAAAAACATGTTGAGGAGCTCCCCTCGGTGATGGCAGCAAATTGGCTTTCATATATTCCTATCCTCCAGACACTGCTTAGTGCTGCTGTTCTGAGTGCTTGCGTTTGTGTGCATTTGTTTTACAGGGTGCTAGAGAGGAATGAAACTTTTTAGTTTTGAGCTGCAATTTTAGAGAGAGTCTGGCAACGTGGAAACTGATTCAGAAGGAAAAATCAAAACAATATTGTGTTTTTTAAGTAATTACAGTGAAGGATGTTTATTACCTCTTAACTGACAGCTCATCAAAGGCTGAGCAGTAATTGGAAAGTATGGGAAAAGTGGATAATGATCATTTGTTTGCATGAAATTCAAGCGAGTGGTTGAGAAAAGACGGACTTGTCGGTTCAGAGGCTCGTCTAGCTTTGGTTGGCTGAGTAATTAAATCAGAGCAGCAAGTGAAGTTCTGTTCAGCTCGCTGCCTCGTCTTGTTTCCTCTTTAATCAGGTGGCGATTAAACCTCTGCTCTCCCCCGTCCTCTGACTTCAGCTGAGCTATTAAACACAGACTGAAAGCATTCTTTGTTTGCCTCTTGGTGTGCGTGTGTGGATGCATACTGTTTCATGTTGTAAGGATAGAAAAGGCCTTATCTTGATCAAAATATGAAAGAGTAAGGGCAGTATAAATATAAGTAACAATTGTCTGAGGAGGCTCATGTTGATGTGATTGTATTGTAATTCCACTTCCCGTTGACTAGACGATGAATTCTTCTCTCCACAACCATAAATCCATTTTACAGAGAGCAAATGACCTGTGAGATGTATCTGTGACCCCACGTTGGCGTGTCAGGAACACGCAAGCAGACTTCCACTGCCAAGCCCCCATACATCCCCTGACATAAAAAAAACACACAGTTGCGGATATTTTTGCTGAAATAATTTGTTTTTCACTGCAAAACAATTCAGGAATGACACATGACCTCCTCCAAGGTCATCTCTGAATCCTCCGCTGCACTCCTCAGATATTATTGAGATCAGACCGATGCCCCGCTCAGACGGTTTACTCCAGTCGAGCTGCCTGCATACATCCATTCTTATGTTTTCAGCTCACTGCTGCTGGCACCGACAACAAGGTTGTTCAGCAAAGAGGGTTGACCTTTGGGCTTACGACAGACAAAACCTGGTGCTTTGCACTTTGGCTACACCTCATTTGTGGTTCTTTATTTGAGATTTTAGGTAAATTACCCTTGTTACTTTTGAATATAGATGCAAAAATGTTAAACTTGGTTTAAATTAGATCATGAAAAATTTTGTTGGCACGTGTAGTAAAATTTTTGTACTACTATAAGGGAGTATTGCACATAATCAGCAGTCTACATTTCCTCTCCTTATTTAAAAATGTTTTTATAAACAGAGACACATTGCGAGTTGTGCTCATTGAAGGAGGACCTTATTTTTTCAGGTGTCATTGTGTCCACTTGCAGCTGGAATCACAAAAACGGGGGACATAAGAATGTACAGCTTCATCTTCTCCTTCTCCTTTTCCTTCTTTCTGTGTAAACCGGTCAATCAGAAAACACTGAGCCTAAACTGTGTTCGCCAAATCACCATTGTGAGTTTAATTGTCTGTGTTTCTGTGTGTGTTTGCTCCAACAGCCCCAGTCATCCTAAATGAGTTAAACTGGACCCAGGCGCTGGAGAGGGTGTTCATCGATAACCGTCGGGAGGACAGCTCTCTGCGCTGGCAGGTGTTTGGCAGTGCCACGGGAGTGACTCGATACTACCCAGGTAGGCCACAGGCAGGGCACCGAGTCAACAGTCTGCCTTATAACTCATGGCAAGATAAAGTCTAAATTGACCCTAGGCTGCAGAACATTGGCAATCTCTTATCAGATGGCTGTAGCTGGTAACTCGATAGACAGAATGAAATTATGATTACTTTGATCTAATCTGATCTGAAATATCCTACAGTGCACTGTACGACCTATAATTTATTTTCTTGCTCTCCCCAGCCACTCCATGGAGGGCGCCCAATAAGATTGACCTGTACGACGTCCGCAGGAGACCTTGGTAAGGTCCTTCTTTATTAGGAATTCTATTCATGAGGTGTTCTGTCTTCTCATAATTACAATGTGATTTTATGTCTTTTCTTCCACTACTAAAGCCTACTGGCCAATTTAGGGAGACCACTTAAAAAAACGTCCATTATCGTCATAATTTTTTTCCTGAATCTGCACATTTGAACTCTTCCAGGGCATTAACGGTGATAGAGAAAATTACACTGGTATTGTCCTTAACCCTGGCTGTACTATACATCTGAATAGTGTTGCTCAGAAATGCTCTAGTTTGAATCATCATCCAAAAAAAACAAACAAGCTTAGGCCAACATTAATAATAGATGAGGAAGAAATCCCAATTTCAGTGCTATGAAAAGAGTAAAACACCTGGTTGTTCCAGTTATTCCAGTTGTTCCCTAGTTACCTGGGGATTGTGTCCAGGGAATATAATGCTTCTTCCTGTTTTGATTGGGCAATGGCAGACTCACTTCCTTTGTGCTATAATTAATTTTTCATTTTTGCGAGACAGTCGACTCAATGGCAGAATAAACAGCATAGTGAAAGCAAGGTTTATAGGAACAAAAATGTACTTATGGATTGTGTCATTTTTCTATAACATTACACTGTGGAATCAGTAACTACTCCATAATGATGAGTTCAAGAAAATAATACAGGCCTTTAAAATACATAAACCTCAGCACCAAATACACAAGAGACAATACAAAAACACGCTCAACAGTAAATGCATACATCAAGAACTTAGTAACTCAAATAAGAAAATATAGACAGAACAATAAAAGCACCAAATCATTCAGAGCTACGTGACTGGTCCCTCTTCAATAATCGTTTCTGTTTTGAGAATGTAGTTAAAATGGTCCCAGTCTGGATCCGGTTTGAATTCTGCAGGTATGGAATTCCTCATGACTGAAACCAAAACTGAAAAAGCTGTCTGAAGCACAATTCCTGTTGGGTGCTTCAGATCTAACAGAGCCCGAAAGATTAGCAAATTTAATAAAATTATCAAAACCTTACATATTTTTAATTTCTTAAGAACATGTTGTGATCTCATCAGCTTCCTTTCCTAAAATTGTAACTGCTTGATTAGAAAATTATTGTAAGAGGCTTAGTCCTTGTAGATGCTGCTTGTAACCAGGATGTTACACAATAACTTACATGTGTAGGAATCATAGTGTATATAATACTATCTAACATCTACTAGCAAGTCTGAATGCATGCAAGTTTCCTGTTGCAAGTTTATTACGGATTTGATACAAAACACATATTGATTTGCTGCATCATCCCAATCCACATGAGTTGTTGGGAGGTGTGAGTTTTGGACGTCAGGTGAGTCCAGCTGAGCGTTGAATGTTCAGAGGATTGCGTAGCTCAGAGCAGGCAGCCTCTAACCTTTACAAACAGCATCAGCAGAGTAAAAGTGAAGAAAATTGCCGAAATTTAACTTGTCATTGCAACACCTGTGCTGTCAGCAGCAGCACTGTCATTCTGTCATAAAATTGTGACAAACTGTAGTGATCTAAGTCCAAACACACGCCGGGAACACATTTGACTGTTTTTAATTGTGTGTAATGCATATGCCTTTTTTTCTTAAGATCATTTGTTATCCTTATGTCTTTATAATTTTTATCATTTTCATCTCATTGTTTAAGTGAAAATGTCTATTTTGAATTATTACATGAACTTTTTCAATTGTTTTCTATTATAATTATTATTGTTATTATTATTATTATCATTGTATTTGTATAGAATGTATTCAGTAATAAAAAAAAATGCTTCTGACAATTACTTTGTAAAGAACAAGTCTTAAAGAGGACATAACATTATAGTTTGTTCTAAACTGACTGCAGCGCTGCACATTAGAGAGCTTTGTGTACAGTATGTGACAACTTGTGCAAAAGGAAGGATTAAATCCAGTCTTTTATTAGGAATCCTGTATAGTGTTTTGTTTCTGGCTCCTGTAGACATCCTGTGCTCCTTCCAGCCCAGAGCTGAATTAATTATATTTCTAAATGGAACATTTTGACCCTAACCTGTATTTATCTCAGTAAGTAATAATGTATTGTCTTTTCTTACAAGGACTAAACAAGATAGGGGCTAATGTTTTTTTATGAAAGTACCCACCTTTGCCTTTGGTTCTCTGTGCAACAGTTGATCTGTGTACAGTGTGATGGGCTGGACAGAACTAGGCTGCACTGGGCCAAACAGCCCCCCTCACCCGCCCTCCCAAGCTTCCTGTCCACCCTTCCAGGTTCAATCTACCTGCCACTGTCACATCGGCTTTGTGGCAGCACTGCCTGTTGCCTGGTTACAGGTTGGAGTGAACTGGACATAATCATGACAGCAATGTTGATTAGACCTGACCCCGTTTTCCATCTCTGTCTCAGTCCGGCTCAGTCTGAGTGGCTGTTTGAGGTCAGGCCAGGCTTTTCAGATGAAGTCAACGAGCTCGGACCAAACAAAAAGCAAGAAGATAAAACATTCTGATTACATTTAAGCTGAGCCACATCTTAAAAAAAATAGATACATTCATCGTTATTATAAATAATTTAAATGTAACTTCAGTTGCTTATTTGAAGTGCCGTCTAAAGAACCAGTCAAGGTTCAATTCATTTTTCCATTAAGGGATGGAAATTACAGTACTCCCATCCTAATAAACTACTGCTGGTTACCAAAACATAATAAATACCTACTGATAGAATAAAAGCATCGATAGAATTAACATAAAACCCCCTAAGCTTCAGAGCTGCATTCATAACACTGATGTTCGAAATGTAAATCAACATTGAAATGCTGTGTAGCACTGTTTGGAGATTTTTTTAGTTTGATTCCTGGTGAATTTGAAAGATATTTGACGCCCTGTGAAGACTCAACAATCAACTGTCTTTCTCAGGAATCGCTTGCCTTTAACACAATGGTGTAACAGCAGGCTCCAACACTATAATAGTGGTTGTATTGTTGAACCTCCTGTTGACTGAAGTAGCCAGAGTAATCACTTAGTCACTAGATAGTCATTTTTTAACCATTGACTAATCAGTCTATCAGTCTTTATTTGTATTGTGCCAATTCACAATAAAATCTCATGACCCTTTTTCTAATTGAAGCAGCTCTAGACCATACTCATTCATTTATAGTGTAGGTAGAATACTATGTCTTGTAAATTGCAAGTACATTTAGTTTTGTAGCGATAGCAGGTTTTTATTGAAGTAACTCTTATGTTTACATTATAGCACAGATTGTTCCCGTTAACGAAAAAACTGAAAAAAGTGGTTGCCAATTACCTCAGTGTATGCAATTATCGGACTAACGAGGCATCCTCTGACAGTTTAATTAAGTTAACACCCAAAGTCTCCCCAGTGATCTCTCGTCACAGTTAGCCAACGCTATAAACAAGAAAAATGCTGGAGTACACAAGTTGCTGTGTCGCAGGAAAAGTTGAAACGAGGTTCGGGTCTCTGATCTGTCAGTGTAACAACTGAAGTACATCCAAGATTAATTCTCCTACACATGTTTTGACTGGGGGACTCTTCCCGGAGACAGGAAGGAACAAGGAAAGAGAAAGATGAGAAGGGGGTGCTGAGCGGCAGCGGCATGTGTGACAAGGTTAGACGGAGAAAGAGGTGTGTTTCTGTTACAAAGGAACACCTTGTCACTCCCCCTGGTCCTCCATGTTTGTCACTTCTGCTGAGCTTTTCCTCATGTCGACACTCCTGTGGCCCGTTGCTAAGCAACCTGTGCCCAGCCGCGCTGAGTGGCAGGGAGTGTCATGATATGTCAGGTCAGACTTGTGTGATTACAGTCTAACATGCTGTCTCCTCAGCTGACATCCTCTAGAGAGATCGGCCAATCACACATTACCAGAACAGTTCACATTGGTGACAGCAATAGGTGGAAGCATGTATCACGAGGACGGTAACACAAACAACAACAGCATGAGCGTTTACACAAGTAGTACGAACGCTAACATGGACACAGGTCATGCATCCAAGTGGTGATAAAGATCAAATAGTAATAATAAGTCAGTAAGTAATAATAATGATAAGTCAGTTAAATTCTCCTCAATTTTTGTGTGAGGAATTATAATCATACCACAGTTATTTGTAGTGTTTACCTTTTACCTTTTTAGGAGGATAAAACAGTTTGGGGAGAGGAAATCTAGGTAGTTGCTTGCTCCTCAACATTATTATGCCTACTCTTATCTTGATGCAATGTTTTTAATGTGTACAGTACACATGCACTGTGTAAAATAAGAAAACTACATAGTAACTGGTTTGCCCTGTATACATACTTAAAGCATAATATTATCAGCCTGTTGCATCTGGAGGAAAGTTCATCTCAGGCTGATTTCATCTTAAGGCCTTTTATTAACCAATACTGATGTTATGCCTTATATCTTCATGCATCATTATTGAGTAGCCTATTAACTATAATATTAGACCTTTTTTTTAGACATTTACCACCCAGATTTAAAGATGGAGTTCGATGGAAAAACGATCACTGTGCCCACAAGTTACAGAGAATAATGGCAAATACTGAAGCTTGGCAGTAGCAATAAGCAACAGTGGCAGAAGTAAACCAGTCATTTTACAAAATGTCACTTACACAGCAAGTTTGCAATCATGCTGTTAAGTTTGTTTTCCAGTGATGAATTGGTGGCTAGCAAGCTTGGTTAACTAGCCTTTACTCAGAAAGTGAAATCTAACTTCGCAACTCTGATTATTTTACTGTTTTTACAGGTAGTCCTGTGGCTGTAGCCTCATTTTTTAATTGAATTATTGTTACGTCCAAACTCTTTGAAATTGGATAGTAGAAGTACACACTGTCGGTTGTAATCACATCCCTCAGAGAACATTAATATAGGTAGATATACATTTCAAGTGCAATTTAAATGTAAAGAGGCCAGGATAAGCAACATACAGGTGAAACACTCTACAGGCGTTTACAGTAAATTATGTACTAGAACAGACAAACACAGTCTCACACATCCTCTCACACACCTGTCAGCACTCCACCTGTTACAAACTCCCAGATAGATCAGATCACACAGGCTGATATGCCTGATAGATGCTGTAGCTTCACAAATAGCACTATAGCAACAGCAATGCACAGATACAATCAAAGGAACATGCTTCAGTAGCGTTTGCCCTGACACTGTCTCCAGGAAGACTCTCCCAGTCAAAGATGCGATTTACTATGAGAATTGACGATGGCTCCAGCACTCACGGCCAGTTTGTAGCACAAACAGACCTGTAGCTTTCCTGGGACGGATTAATGGCAGCGTGACTGACCAGGTGCACCTCCGAGGAGGACCGCCTGCCTCTACAGATGGGCTCTCTCCCCCGTCTGCTCCCCCACCCACAGCCCCAGGAAAATTAATGGTCCAGTCAACACACTTAATTGTCTCCAATTGCTCTGACATTAATTATTAACATTTGTCCATTATAATGTCTGTTCGTGTTATCAAGGGAAGCGAGGCAGAGGGTGATGTGAGGGAGAGGGAAAAGTGAAAGGGCGAAGAGAGAAATAACCAGAGACAGGCATGGAGTCCTGTTAGCCAAGCGTTGCAAAGATCCCATTACCTCCCAGGCTCACAACAGCATGTAGTCTATATCACATATTGATTTCTTCAAAAAGTCAATCTAACCTCTTTGTAAATATTATGACTGCTGGTCAATCCTCTAAACTGAGGCTCCCCAAAATACCATTCCCTATATCTAGAGCTGTGCATCCTCATCCTTTCGTTCTGCTCTCCCCACTTCAGCAAGGAGCAGAAGTCCAAAGAAGACTAGTGTGTTACTGTTGAGACTGAAGGTGACAGTTTGAGACCCAGTAAAATATTTGACATTTCAGTTCGAGCCGAGATGTGAGAGACACAGCGGGGGACTTTTTATTCCATCTTTCAGAGCAACAGTAACAGACTAATCCCAGTCTGCTCATAATTGATGCTGATGTATTCCAACATGCATGATTAATTCAATATTCTGTACTTTTTTTTTTTTTTTTTTTTTTTTTTTTTTTTTTAAGAAACGAAAGTGGATGAAAAATTGAGCATAAAATTTTATGTGTGTTCTTCTTAGGCATAACCGAAAATATGGAAATGCGACGCTCGGTACCAACACTTCCAATAATCAACAGAAAGTGGAATAAATAAACCACAGACAACATCTCTTTCTCCTCCAGGCTCTCTGGGCGCCATCCTCCTATATTTTTATCTTAATTCAATCTTTATTCGCCTGCCACATCCACAGGAGCACTAAGAGAGCAGCAGTCCATAAAATAATAAGCCCATCAGCACAACACAAATCCATGCACACATGGGAGCGTGCACACACACACACACACACACACACACACACACACACACACACACACACACACACACACACACATCCTAGCAGTCTTTCTGTCTTACATACAGTTCTCCCATTATTCTGAGGTTACTCTGCTTACACCTACTATACATGATGCATGCATATCAGAGCCTTGACTGTGAAGAGAATTTGCACATTACACACATGCACAGTATAGATCATACTGTATATACATCCTGCTCATTATTTAGATGCACTGGACAGTACAATGCAGCCATAAACATGGTCCACGGGAAAAGTGAACACACTTGCTGAATGTGTCTATGCGTCATGCTACATGTATCTATTGCATGTTTCTGAAATGTGTTTCGTAGATAATTCCTCCAATTTAAATGTAACACACAACACTTTGTGGAATGGGTCAGGGTGCATAAACACAATCTCCTGAGAGAGTTGGCCCCCCGGCACAGTTAATGTATTGATTTTACAGCGCTGCGCCATGATAAAACTATTTCATGAATTCCAATGAGACTCCTTTACCAGACCGCTGCAAAAGCAGCAAAATACAATCACCACAACGCAGAATATGTCATTGTGTTCATTGCTTGTATAATGCATTTCTTTTAGATTTATGGGTGGTGGTGGTGGTGGTGGTGGCAGGTTGTAAGGGTGGGGGGGGGGGGGCGGCTGCAAATGTTGCTGCTTTAATCTCCTCTCATTTAGAGCGATACCTGGTTCCACCTCGGTGTAAAGAGCACATGCCTGCTGCACACACGAATTGTGCTTTATCTTGATTGTACATATTGTAATGGTGTGGACATTTTTATATCATGACCCACATGACTATTTTTTTTCATGGGCATATACTATAGTCAGTACAGCTTCTGTGGCCAGATTACATGTTATGTGTAACGATTATCTAGGAGCTAAAAGGTTTTCTGTCACAGTGTGTGAAATAATTGGGTGGAAGTAACAAATTACAGTTACCCAAATTACTGTAATTAAGTCATTCCCCGGGGAACTACTTTTATGAGAATTTTTTCAAGACTGTTATTGTACTTGTATTTAAGTATGCATTACACCATGTAATCATAATTGAGTACTGAGTACAATTTAAATGAATATCTTAACCTCTCATCTGCATCTTTGTAGCCAAAAAAGGCTGTTTGATCACAAACAGGCCAATGTAAAACCCTGACGTAGGGACAAACAAAACAAAACTCTGCAGCAGTCTCAGCTTTGTAGAGGTGACCATGATCACTGAGCCGAACAGAACAGGAGTCGGAAGTACTTTCGACCGAAGATTTGGAGAAACAACATGATTTTAATACCAGTAGTTTTACTTGTAATTGAGGAGTATTAATTGCACTTGAGTATCGATTTTCAGTACTCTTTCCACCACTATACATCATTTTCTTTTCCCCTTATCAAGTTAACTGCTCGTAGATACTTTTTGAGAGCATAACCTGACTAATACTCGATTCTTGTTGCTGATGCCAGTATTAGGGAATATAAAAATAAGTGCGATATCAAGACACTTGTAACAACAATATCTGACAGAAGCTGAAATATTTTATGGTTGAACATAACCTTTATTGTCCAAAAGAACTTATGTGCACCGAAACAATAAACTTCACTGGGAATAAAGGATAATACATTTCTCCAAGCATCTTTTTCTGCATTATGTTCTGAAAATAAAGTTTTAATATTGGCACATATTTGACACACATACGCCCATATTTTTAGGTAATATTGGCGAATAACTGACAACTATATCAGTTGGGCTCTATATACGATACCCAAAAATGTTTAAAATTGCTCATCACAATCTCTCAGAGCTCAAGGTGATGTCTACATATTGATTGTGTCAAACAGTCCAAAACTATATATGAAAAGCAGAAAAGTAATAAATAGTAAATCTTGAAGCTGGAACCAGAAATTGTAATAAGTAAGTCTTTTCTACCTGATGATCGACTTTGACAAGCAATGCATCAATGCTTTATAGCAGTTAAGACTTGATCAGCTACACAAGGAATAATGTCATTCTTTGAATAGTAAATCTAAATGTATATTTTATGCAAAGCAAACTGCATAATGTCAATCAAAAATAAAAATATGTTATTCCAACATTGTAACATGTCACAGGCACTTCATAGAAACCCAGTCGCTTCTTTGTGTCAGGTTTAACTGTATGTATTATAGCTTATGTAGCATGAAGATTAAGTTAGCAGGACTGGTCTTAACACGTTCAATGATACCACAGCACATTCACACTAGTTTATGTTCTGTAATGAGCTATAATACTGTCTGAGAAGTACTCTCACTGGTTATGATGGTTTGGAACCAGTATTCAGATACCAACCATAACTTTGACTAAATGTACAGAGAAGCCACAGGCTGACATGTTGTGTCTAAAGGCTGTTGGTCGTATCACGGTTGGGACAGAATGGGCGACAGGGCTCAGTTCAGCACCAGCCAGGCCCATCTGCTTGTCACCTGGCCTTGGCACGCAGGAGACTGGGTAATGACAGGGAAAGAATGGCATCAGTGGGCAGAAGCGGAGAGGTAATTACTGACTGGAATCCATGCAGAAACAACACATCTGGATCCATGAGTCAAAATGTGGAGAATTATACACTGATATCTGCCTCAATTCATGATTTTTTATCCGTCAGAACCGTAGAACCCTATATCAGCCTTGAGACTGAAAATCCTTGACTCCGTGCCGCTCGCTCTGATCCTGATGTTCTCTGCTCAGAGGCACAGAGAAAATTCAATTGTACTTAGGGCAATGGAAAGGGAGAGAAAGAGAGGGCTGCTGATATACCAGGACAATCTGTGGGGAAAATCAGCCATGGCAGCACTATAGCTTCAGTGTTGAGTGACGTTATCCTGGCTCATGTGTTACTCTTCTACTTCATCACTGCTCACACATTCCTCCTAAACCCCATTACTGCTGATCAATGCTGCCTCTTTCACACTTGGGAGAGAAATGATCTGCTTGAAAGTGATATTTTCTCAGCAGATTTTAGGGCCAAAGCTAGCGTTGCTAGCTCTCCATTGTGGGATTATACATTGGGTGTGGAGGATGACCTATAATGACTACTAGTAATAGAAGTCAGCATTGCCTTATAATTAACATTTAGCCCCTTCAAAATAACTTCAAGTCCCATTAAAGGACTATTCTCCTCAGTGAGAAATGGACTGACCGCAAAAGTTAATGAAAAGCTGCAGTTGGTCTGCAGGCGGCAGCCGTCGCCAAATGACCCTCCTTCACACTCCAAACAGGGGTGTCTCCATCCATGAGCCCGAGGTGGTGGAGACGTGGGCCACATTTTGACCAGGTTTCAGTCCTGCATCGATGTTCACTTTCACCAACCCCATCCGCTCGACAAGAAAGAAGCCAACGCCGTGTGGAGTCTCAGCTCTCTCTTCCTCTCCCCTCTCACTCCCTCAAATTAAGATTTCAGTAATTAAATTGATAAAAGTCATGCATGCCAATATGCCTCATGGTTCCAGACCTGATTTCATACGCCACACAGTTGTGGAGAGCTGCGGAAGTTCTACCTTTGATGTGGCATTCTTTATTATTGAAAATAATTGGATTCTCCCTCCCCTCTCACTCTCTCTCTTACTCTCTCTCACACACACATGCATTTTGCCGTGTTCACTCTGGGCATGCTCACTTAATCAACCTCTTGTGAGGCGGTGCTGGTGCCGAGTCTCTGTTCCATCTGGGGGTTTCAGGCAGCTTTTCAGGAGAGTGTTGCCCCGGTTGCGTCTAAAGAACAGATTTGAGCAGCCCAGGCATCATGCTTGGGAGCGTCACTTCAACGCGGGTCAGGGTTCATTCTGCAGGTTGGAGTGGCGCCTGCCAGTGAGTGGGAGCGGTGAGACTTGTGGGAGCAGTGGCGAAGCCTACCGGGGCTCTGTTGCTCTACCTCCATATCAGCTTGGCCGAGCATAAGAAAAGAGCCTCTCTGGCCCACAGGCAGCTGGCTTCTCTCCACACTCAGCGGAACGGCTGATAATCAGCAGAAAGAGACCCCTGATGATTACTCTGCCTCTGCCTAAGACGTTTGCTAACTGCTTGCCTGCTCGCTACTCAGAATGTCAAACTAGTACTCATGTTTGAAACCCCCCCCTCCACCCTTCCCAGTGCCATAGAAATGCCTATATTCTCCATCAATCTCAGCTCTCTTTGTACCAGGGGTAAATGTGAATTTAATTGCCACTGGAACAGAATGACTGAGTTTTTGATTTCCCTCTGTATGCCATCCTCTATCAACCGTAGACAGATGTTACGTGTCCATCTCTGCAGGAACACAGGTTGTCTGGCCTTGCTAGTTCAGGGCCATTTCTGCCTTGTGGGCCTGCGCTGTGTCGTGGCTGACACACACCCAGCACGGCCCTATTTTAGGAGTCGCTTCGCAGCAGAAGCATAACGGTCCTGAGCAGCGAGTGTCTTTCCCCGACAAAGGGACCGCCGGAGTAAATAATGCGTCTAACGCCCAACTGATGAGTCATCAAAGCAACGGAACATCAGCTATTTTATTTTACTGACAGTACTTAGCTCAGCACAGGCTCTCCACAGCACAGGTTAACACTACTCAGGTTGCGCCTCGACAAGTTTATTTAAATTTTAAGTGACTAAATATACAGCGTATGAGACCGAATGAGTAACCAGAGCGTGACTGCGGAAAACTCCATTTTAATAATGTCATTCATGCTTATTTCAAGGCCTAAAATCTTTTGTTTTCTTTTGGTCTTAAAATAATTATATTATTAATTATAATAATAATAATCTGTTGACTACTTTACTCAGTGAAGTTAGATTACCTTACTTCAACAAATCACATTCCATTTGGGAAGATCTGTTATTAAAAATGGAATATGTCAACCTACTGACAGTTCACTTGAAAATAAAAAAATATCAAACTTATATCAAAATTAAGGTCTGTAGGTCTGTCCTTTAACTGACTCAATTGGTAAAAAGTACCCCAAATTAAGATATTGTGTTTAAATTTTACTTTGGTAAAAGTGAATTCAAACTTTATTACTCTAAAAGTCTTAAAGTATCTGATATGGCAGTTATCAGATCTGACATTTTACCTGTTTTTCGGATCGGTGTTTTTGTTTTTCGTCAGATAGCCGATAAAATAGATTAATTACATTTTTAATTTACTACTTCAGCTCTGATGCAGAATGCAATCAGAAAAGAAACCAAATATGTCAAATTAATGTGAAATATTTGCCTAAAAAATGTGGTAAAGTGGAATTATAAAGTAGCAGAATATGATTATAGTGCCTCAAAATTGGGCTGAAGCGCAGTACTTTAGTGAAACTACTTAGTTACATTCCATCACTACAAATAATGTCACATTTTTGAGAAGAAAAAAAAAACGAGTTCAAAATTGAACCATCTGAACATCAAAAAAGCCTGTTTTAACAAACACACCATCTCGTCTCATTGGTTCTGATTACCAACTGGATAAACCTCTCTCTGAGTTGATATAGAAGATGTTAATTTTTTGCACCCTTCAGACTTGGTGCTAAGCTCGCAGAGGGGATGCCTTTTTACAGTGATGGCGGCTTGTGTACTAAGGAGGTTGTACAGCTCAGTGAAGGCCATTGTGGTGAATGTGTTATTATACACTTAGTCCATAAACTAGCAATTACTTTGGCTTATGCAGTAATTATTTAGAGGAGGCATTGTTATTCTGTAAAGAGGAGTATCTCTGTTGAAGTCAGCCGACAGTAGCCGTAGCAACACTGCAGTATATAACACAACTTATTAACTCTTCTAAGCACATAAGCCTTTTCAGTATTCTGTAGCTTAAGTGGACTCAGCCGTGGTCGCTGCACATTATCACGGCTCAGCTCATTGTGACTTTGGTTTCTTTCTTTATTACAATTCTCAAAGATTATGGCGAACAAATTAAAGCCCATTTTTTGTGTCTTTTGTACAGGTATATCCAAGGTGCATCGTCTCCAAAGGACATGGTCATCATCGTGGATGTGTGAGTATCTAAGTCTCTCTCACTGCCTCCTCTCTCAACATTTCCTCCTGGATGGAGTGGAAGTCTCCCTTCAAAGGACACTAGTGCCACCTGTTGGTCTGAGGAAAGCCTAAAGTTAGAAGAAAGGCGATCAATGCATCAGTGAAAGTACTCTTGTGTCTCCGGATGTATTTTTGAATGCGTGCTTAGATACGAAGACAAAATCTGTCCGAAAAATGGACATGAGTGGGATCAGGGCGTGTCTTCTCATAACTGAGCCTCATTGCCTCTTTCCTGCAGGAGTGGGAGTGTCAGCGGACTCACTCTGAAGCTGATGAAAACCTCCGTAATTGAGATGCTGGATACTCTATCAGATGACGACTACGTGAATGTGGCCAGGGTGAGCAGAAGCTTGTACATCTATGATATTGCGGTTAATGATACAAATTGCTCCTGAAAGCATCAGTGACAAAAAATATTTGTTGCGTCAAACAGGTTGTAATCAAGCAGGGACTGTACTTATGCTGCTCCCAGTTGTTTGCTTGCGGCAGAAACGCCGCACTTCTCTCATTATACCGTATTTTCCTCTCCTGCAACGCCACCACTGTCCACCTCTTTCTCCCTCTCTCTTCTGCTTTCTATTAGGGCTAATGCGGAGGGAAATATTAACATTATCAAATACTGCCGGACAGATCACACAAACACATACACATGCTCGGTGTGGTGGCTCTGTTTGGAGTCTTCCTTCGGTAATCCTTCATAATCCATTGCTCTTAGCCACTGTATGCCTCTAAATCCCGGCTCTAAGAGCAAGAAATGAGCATGGTAATCTGGGTGGGAACGCATCTGATTTTTTAACCCCTATAAAGAAAGAGAGGGTCTCCAGAAGCTCGGTTGTGAATTATTTGCAAACACAAAAGACATTAATAACCAAAAATTATCTGAAAATAATCATCAAACACCGTCTCTGGGGTCTGCATGCTTCAGCGCACTTCTTTATGACAAACAGGGGCCTCGCTCGCTCTGTAATGGCAATATAATTAGTTTTAATAATACAGACTTTATTTCATGGGACTTTATTTATTATTTATTATAGATAGTAGATGTAACCCAGCTCGTGGTTTTTCCTAATCTCATTTCACAGCTGCTTTATTTCCTAACATTTTGAGATGCAAGAGATGTGATATTGAAATAGTGACACAGCGGTGGATATTGAATATGTGGCTCTGAATACTTTTGCGCATTTGATTTCCTCTGTCTGACAATTTAAATATGACACAACAGCGTGAGAAATGTCAGCTTCTCGCGCACGTAGTGTTTTACATCAGTCTGTCCTGAAAATGTCAGTAGATTTTGAGGTTGACCTTCAAGAAGAAATAGCATTTGAAACCTGCTATTATAGACATCACTGCTAATGTTGTAATCACGCATAGACGCTGCACACAAGGAAAAAAATATACCACGTGTGCACACCCATACACAGCACACACAAGCACACACACACACACACACACACACACACCGTTTTAGGCTAATTTGGTGGATGAGATGAGACAGATGATATTACCTTGGCTGGGTTTCTGTTCAGTGGTTTGCACTGGCGTTTCAGGTGCACCTGTTCTTTGTGTGGAAAGTTGTAATTACCTATGTTTACTGCCAGCCAGAGAGTCAGAGGGCAGCTTGCATCTGCACACACCCACGACTGCATCCTGCCGCCATGAAATACACATATGTGATCGAGAGAAACACAAAGAAAGACACAGTCTTACAGCAGACACAAATTTAGATTTGTAAATTTGGCAGTGCCCAGAAAAGCAAGTACATGCAGAGGATGCCCATGTGTGTCTTTGTGTCTGCTCTTCTAGTTCAACGAGAAGGCCGATGCCGTTGTTCCGTGCTTCACTACTTTGGTCCAAGCCAATGTTCGGAACAAGAAGATCTTCAAGGAGGCTGTCATGCATATGCAAGCCAAAGGAACCACAGATTACAAGTCTGGCTTCAAGTTTGCCTTTGAACAGCTTCTCAATGTAGGTGCCAGCAGTTTTTTCAGGGAAGGGCAATGCAAGGGTTGATGTTTGTCTGCAGCTGACGTGTGCCTCCAGAAAGTCTTCACCAACATGCTGGAGCTTTGTAACCATCACTCCAGCATGCTATTATACATCCTGTCAGGGCTACTGTCTAATCCAATTAATACAACTAAATTAACAGTGATAAAACAGTGCTGACAGCAAGTGGCCCAGGTTTGTGTAAGACGTTTCCAGAGTTCTGTCATTGTCGAAGGTAGGTTAGATAATAACTGCTGCTGCGGCGGAGTCACGCTAACGTTTGCAGCAGCCAGCACAGCGGTGACGTCTGTCAGCAGCAGGCAGCCACGTGTTCTCGGCACAGGTGCTGCCTCAGCTCCGTATGCTGCTGTGTATTTTAAGAGGCTGCCACCCTAATGGGCTCTGATGGGATGATTGATGAGCGCAGCCCAGAGGAGATCAGCCACAGACACTTTATATTCCTCTGGTGGGCTTGGAGGCATTGAGCCAACTGCCAGCTGCCCCCCCTCCCCTTTCCCTCGCCAGCAGAATGAGAAATAAAAAGGCCCCTTTAATCGCTGTCTGCAGCGGACTCGCACCCATGATTGGTGGCAGTAGCACAATAAAAATATGTAATTGTAGCAATATTATTTATCTTTATTAGAATCTTGTCAGATTGACATGCCGCTGGCCTGCATATCAATGGCAGCTGCCGTGCAGGCAGGGGGGGGGTTGTATCAATGCTGAATGCTAAAGACTGGTGCCTGGCTGTGAGCTTATAGTGCTGTAATGCTCATGAAAATGCTTCTGACACAATCAAATTTAATGCTAGAGTAATGCTGTATTCTTCAAATCCTTAAATTAGGATAATATAAGGAAGCCTAAGCCTACCAACTAGGAAATTTGTAAATGAAAGATGAAAAAACATACATTTAGGTGGATAAATTGCAATAAACTTAGGGCAAATTGAAAAAAGATTAGTATCTGAAAATTAAATCCTGACAATGAATAAGAATTTTACTTCAGTATGGAGGGATACAAATTATTCCTTAATTATTATTAAGTCTACAGTACTGGACCACTTAGGATGCTAATTTATATTAGAGTGACAAAAATGTCCAGAATTTCAATGAAGGTGTCCAACATATACAGGACATTTTCCAGGTTTCATTCATATCTAACAGACACCCATTTACACACAAAAGAAAGAAAAGGTTTGGTACATGACAGGGCAAACAAAATTTCACAGCACAGTGTCAAATGTAGAAAACAGGAAAAGCAGTGATCAGAACTTGTACTCACTGATAGTCACCAGACACATAAATAGACCTCTCTTCACCATTATTCCCTGAGAAATTGAGGAAAATGTCAAAATAAGCCTGACCTCATAAGAAAGAAGAAATATAGGTAAATATGTTACTTATCTTCATCATTCATGATAGACACAATTTATTTCGGTCCTGCAATATTAGTTTGACAAAAGAAGAAATACTAAGACATAACTTTGGGAAATTGTGATGAGTGTTTTTCACAATTATAAAGACTAAACAATTAATCTATTAATCATGAAAATATTCAGCAGATTAATTGATAACAATAGTAATTTGCTAGTTTTAGCCTTACCTTGAAAATGCCTGAAAAGTGCTTGATTTTACTAAGGAAAAGTAGTCCTATTAATATTTGCTGTTCATCTGCTGAGGTGAGATGTTTGTGATAAATCTCTTACATTGCATATACCCAATCTTTAAAACCTGGAGCCATTTGAAATTCTTCTGGGAGCTGTAATCATATCAACCACACTGTTTTAAATGATGCCCTAGCATGTTCACCTTTCCCCTGTTATTCTTGCATATTACCTGACATGTCTCCCTGCCTCTCTCACTCTCTTCCTTTGCTCTTCTCCCCGCCTCTTCATGTGCCACAGGAGAGCAGTGCCCCGAGGGCCAACTGCAATAAGATGATAATGATGTTTACAGATGGCGGCGAGGATCGTGCACAGGACATCTTTGAGAAGTACAACTGGCCCAACAAAACAGTGAGTCTGTCCCCACAAGGCTTTTATCTGTTCATCCACTCGCTCCGTCAGCCTGAGAGATCATGCATGTCCAGACACTGTCTTAGCAAGCCCTTCCCTTCATTCGACATCTCCCTCCGTACTCTGCCGACGTTGTCTCGTTATCGAGCAGGCAGTTGTGTTAGTTAGACTGTCAGACATGCAGAGCCTGTGCATGTAACTCTAGGCCTTCTGTGCTGCTCATTTTGGCTGTTTTGACTCTGGATTATTTCCTCTTGTGATTCATCTCTTTGGCCTTTCTACAACTCCCTCTCTCTGTCTGTGTCTGTCTTCGTCTGTCTCTTTTGTTGTTCTTGCTGCTGGTGTTAACGGCTCTGACCTGCTGACTAATTAGCCACTTTATCATCAGAGCCTATAAAATTACAGCCAGTAGATACATGCTTTGTGTCTTTGTTCCGGTCTGGCTCTCACTGCCCCCCATCTCACAGCCCCACCAATATTTATTCTGATACCCACTACTATCCGGTTCCCTCACGACAGCTGCTGTCATGAAGGAGTAATCTGCAGTTTGACAACTCTCTCACTGCAGTCTTGTGTTGGAGATGGTTTTGTGGGTTGACTGGGAGGCTAATCTGATTCATGTTTTATCATAAAGTCACATGACCGTAACCTTATTTCCATCCAGAAGGTTGTTTTCGCTGCATTGTTTTGCTCTCTCTGCAGGAATTTTGTTGTTCATATGATGCATTCTTTGGCACTCTCTCTGCAGGTTCGTGTGTTCACCTTCTCTGTTGGCCAACATAATTATGATGTCACCCCTCTGCAGTGGATAGCTTGTGCCAATAAAGGTAAGTGGATTAAGGTCCTTCTATCTTAGCAATATCTCTCTATGTACATTATAAAAGATAAATATGGGTTCTGGCTGAGGCTTAGAAGGACAAGCAGGTTGTTCATTTGTCCTGATTTCTCCTGATGGCGCATTTACTAATGGACACATTTTTCTATCAAACTCCATTGGACAGTTGTGCAATATAGTGTTAAAGGAAACACAATTAAAACAGGCATTAATGGAGTATTTAGGTTGGGTATCGGACTCAGTACTTTTAAGGTTACAGACCAAATGTCATTGGTACTACCGGGTACCAGTTCACCAAATCAATCTGTCCCAAATTTTGGTCCCTGAGAGCACATCTTCATAGTTACAGAGAGAGAAAGAGAGAACAAGACCAAAACAAATTCAGAAATACAAATTCATACATTCTCTGGAATCTCCTCGGGGTCATTGGAGTGCTGATCCTTACCTTACCTGAGTTACCTTGACGAGTGACTTAACACCTCCTAAAAATGTAACAGTTTCCATTGTTCTCCGGTGGTTTAAGCACCCGGCTGTGGTACTTCAATGTTTGATGTTGTTTGTGCAACAAAGCACACATGCTATGTGACCACACCTATCAGTGATGCTGGCTGTGGTCACAGGTGAAATACACTTGTGACTTATGATGCTAATGACTTTAAGTTTTCAATCACTAGTTTCAGGTCTTCTTAAAAAGAACATGATCCACATTATAGAATTTTTGAAATTATGGTCCCACTTCAAGTAAAATTGACAATATGCTTTAAGGCATGACTACCTTCTGATTGATAAGTGGCTACTGCGAACCCTCCCAGCTTCACCGAGAATGCCAGATATGAGGCAAGTCAACAACCAATTGGAGACCTCAGATAGAGTTTGATCTTACCTGATGTTTTAACCAGAAAGGTGTAGCAAAACACTGCTTAGTTACTCTTTAACTACTATGTACACGTTCATGCGACAAAATAAAGTACTAAATTCTGCCTGCACCATTACAAACACATCATCAGTAAGATTCACCCAGGTGTCTGTCTTTTTGCATGTTCAAATCAATATTTAAAACAATGCAATCCTCAAAATAGCCCAACAAACAAGCAGCCCTGCCTCTGACAAACAGTCTTCCACACCTTGTGATTCAGCTGCTCTTCCTGTCAGCTACTTTCTCTGCATGATTCTCATCCTGACTCAGCTCATTTAATCCCAGCCTAGCTCAGGCTGTGCTCAGTGTTTAATTTTTTTATCCATAACTCGCCCGTCTTCCTCACTCTTTTCGTGGCTTGATTTGTTATTGTTTCTTGGGGTTGCAGTTTATCTGAGGCTGCTCCTTTATGAGGCCTTTAGCAGTCTGTGTGAAGCCTCGGCTAACTGCTGCTGCTGATTAGCTTATTGCCAGTGGAGCCGAATGCTTCAGAAGTATCTCCCCCAGAAGTTGTTATTAATTAGCAGGAGGAGTCTGGTAGCAAGATGATTACCGTGCCATCTCCCTGTCAGGCTGGGGAAAGTCCAGGATTACGCCTCTGTGCCAACACGCTCTTTGCTGTTCGCAACTGTAGTGATTACCATGCTACTAAAGTCTATGCCAGCATAAGACAATAGTGTTGACACAGCAGCCTCAATGGAGCTGTCCTCTCACATCTTCAGTACTTATTACTCTTTGGTATCTCACTCCAGCAGAGCCAGCTCCCTGACACTTCCACAGGCCCTAACCCTTCACCCGTGACATACACACATTAGACAAACAGCACCGACACACACACAAAGGCACAGACACACATGCAACTAGGCCACTTGGCGATGCCAGCTGTTGTCTCACTTGAGCCTCAATGCCATCTTAAGAAGAAAGTAACCTCTCTGTGACTCTGAGGACAATGGAAGCATTTCTCCATGCTTTCTCTCAGTGATACAAAATCCAAAACAGAGGGGAGAGTTATCTTCATAAAAGTAGGTGAAATGGAGGATGAAAGCAGCAAATATGATATGCTGCATTGGCAATCCTAATACTTGCACAAAAGTACCTTTCATAATCCGTAACTAGGAATTCTCTCTTAGATTTATGATGGTCATCCATAATTGAAGAAAAACCCCTTAATAACTTGAAGGGACAGTCGACACCAAAATCAAAAGTATGTATTTTTCTTTTACCTGTAGTGTTATTTATCCAGTGATCCAGAAACGCTTTACTAGTGTACAGTCTGCCCTCGCTTCTCTCCTCCTGTCTCCAGTCAACCACAAATGCTCAATAGACATTGAGAGATACTCTGTGGTATTGCATTCCTCCTGTACACACACTGATTATGATGACACCTCTCCTATTGAATGTAGGCCTTCTTATGCTGTTGTTTTGTACAAACGTGTATGCGCAGCTGGTTGTTGCATTGTCTTACGGTGCATGTTAGTTTTGATTGCCTTCATAGTTAGCTTCTTTCACACGTGGATGACGGAAGGACAGGGGATTTTATAAAACAAGTTGCCTTCCATATCAGTGTGTTTCCTTGAGGTAACTCTGAGTCCCACGGAGGTCAGTGACCCCTGATCTAGATTGTTTTTGTGTAAGTTGCTGAGTTTTGGAGATATCGGCCAATGGAGATTTCCACCTTCTCTCACATTCAATTGAACTGGATGGCACTCTGCTTGTGGTGCTCAAAGTGCCAAAAATACATTTGAAAACTCAACAGCAGTGTCTCTTTGCATAAATCATGACGCACAAACTCAAGAGAATCCACAGACCTTGTTGTAAGCAGTCTCGACATTGGAACTATTGTCTTTTTGTCAAACCATGCCTGCCAACCATGCAAAAGTGGACAAGCGGCTCATGCTTGTGACAGTGCAGGACCTAAATGAGGACTTTAATGGTGTCCTCCTCAGCTGAGCTGTAACATTAGCTAAAGTAGTTGGCATAATCAGTTAGACTCATGTCCATGATTGGATATATGCTTCCTTTTGCATTGTGATACGTTTGGCAGTTGTAGTTCAAGAGAGGGCAGTGACTTGCACCAAAACAGTCTAGATGATAAGAAGCACTACAGGTAGGATTAAACATAAGTGTTTCTGATTTTTCAGGTGAACTGTCCCTTTAATCTTGGCAAGAAATTTGTTTTGGAAGTTTGTAGGGTAAACTTGTTTATGTTCAGATGGTGTCTCAACAACAATCTTGATAAGAAAACTGACTATGAATAGAAAGTAGTGCATGCTGGTTCACATACTGTGGAAAGAAAATGCAAGCTCATACTTGACACAGCATAAACTTTATACCTAACCTACATAACAATGACTTTATAAGGTAAGCACAAACCCCATCTTGTTAAAAAAGGCACAGTATATGATGACACTTGAGGACAGCTGACATCAGAGGCCTTATGTTCCACAATGGAAATAGGTTATTGATTAAATTCATAATCGCCCCTCACACAGCGGCCCCCTGTCATTAACCTGTAGATCTACATGACAGTCACACATTTATAGTTACCACCTCTCTATTCCTGTCATCACCTCTCGCCGGGCTTTGCCCTACAACCACTGATGCCACCTCTCTGGCATGTTGCCACAAGCACTGGAACAAACTACTGCTCTGCACAAAACTATGACAAATAGCTTTGCCCTGCATGTGTGTGGGGGGACGGGGGCGGGGGGTGGTGTTGGTACGTGTGTGTGTGAGCCATTGATTGTGTTGTGAAATGTATACGTGTGTGAATGCGGTTGCAGTGTTGGCATGCTCATGTGTGCAAATGAATGAGACAGAGAAGGTAAATCTCGACACAAACCACTGTGGCAAAGTGCATAATGTATCAAAATAATGAGAGTCATCTCTGCCTTTTAACATTCTGGGGATGCTGTCTCAATTTCGCGGCTCTTTGTATAAACACTCATGGCTTTAATAACTTGGGGAGCAGCGTGGTTATTGACCCAGTCGGTCACTCTCCTCCATTCCTAATCAGCAGCAGCAGTGCCTGGGGCTCAGCATTCCCAATGAGCCTCCGCATTTACATCCTGCAGCAAAACTACGAGTGTGGAGAGGTCAATGGCCACATTTCTATCCTGTCTGCTTGGCACAGCATCACGAGCTGGAGATGATGGTTTTACATGTAGCTAATAACATGGAAGAGATTAGTCTCCTATCTACAAATGGATCACTTCTGTACACACTGTGACTGTTTAACTCTCGAGAATGTCACCAGCAAGGCACCGTGAAGCAGTCTGCACACAGCAGCCCTCTGTTGGAATAGTGTATTGATTCTCTTTTCTTAATCTTCAGGTTACTACTTTGAAATTCCATCAATTGGAGCCATCAGAATCAACACCCAGGTAAGATATATGGAGTGCATGCAAGCTGAATACACCTTCGTGAAGTCGGCAAAAAAAAAAAAAGGCAATTAAAATCAAGATGCTCGTTCGTTCTTCCTTCATAGTTGCTTTCATGATAATTATACAGATTGTAGATATGCTTTTAAGTATTCAATTACAAAGGGACATGAGATGATACAATGGATCAGAGTCAGAGATGGAGTGATAACAAGGAGTTTAATGTTTCTTGACGCTCTAAAGTAAAGACTTTCAGATCTTTTCTTTTCACACACAACTCCGGTTCCTTACACACCCATGGTCCTGACAACCCCCCTTCACTTGCTTGAGGCACTACGAGTTTCTAGAGGCCCTTGGGATAACCTCATTCCAGCTGTAGAAATTGACTCAGTCGCTGGAAGGTGGAGGGAGCCACTACACACCCCAACCTTCCCTCCTCCGCTCACCCACCCACCCTCAGCCCCGGTGAGCGATCAGGCCCCAGAATATACTGTCAGCTGTTCCATTAACTCTGGCATATTTATATTCTGAGGACTGCCACTTACTCTAATAGGTTTTCTGAAGGTGGGTGACTACAACTCTCCGTATAGGCCCAGAAGACTCAGTATTTAATCGTACTCTGCCCTTCAACATCACACACTCATCACAGAGTCTCACTCGACTACAGATAACAGATCGACCACAGATGGCAAAAATGTTGTTATTCATACAATCCTGAGTCATGCGATTATGTAGGAAGAGTGGAGTAGTTTTTTTTAAATAAGTGGTACTATATTTTGTGTCTCTGCATGGTCGTGATTTACTGCATCCATTCTGGCCTCTACAGGATGTCAGTGGAGCAACAATAGCAAGCTTTAGTTAGGGTGTTGGTCTTTAGAGGGAACGTACTGATGAGACTGTGGCTGTTACGGTGTCCAGGGAGACAATAACATTTAATCAACATGCAGGGATGCTGCTGGAGTCTACGCGGCTCCGATTCCTTCAGAGCACACATCTCCAGTTGCTGACTTTTTATGTTTCCTTGATTGTTCTAGCCAGGCGGAAAATTTCCCCTATATCCCGTGAAAAGGTCTGGCTGTCATTGTCCTGATGGAATATCTCCCTGTGGCGCATTAAACCAGACTTTTATTGAGCTAATAATAGAATAGGTTACGCCTGTCAGCACCTCACTGTTCAGGCGATGGAAAAACAAACGGTCGAAAAGCATAATACTGAAATATCTGTGTGCTTACACAGGGCGCCCCTTTTGTGGATCGAGGATCAGCACAGGGGTCAGAAACCTGCATTATGTTTCCTTTTTTTTGCTGCAAAATGGATGAAAATTTGTCCGCTTCTGAAAATATCATGAGAATTAACATTTAACCCCAGAGAGAGCTGCAGTTTTTTATTTTGAATATGTTGTGTCGATACATAGATGGACATTTGGTCCCACCAACAGCTGAATTGGATAATTTAGAGCTTTTGTAAATGTTCGCAGAATATTACTCAGTCGCTTTAATGGGAGAATAATTTATCTGTCTCTGGTCTTTATAATAACAAGGCAATGAAATCTCACAGTGCAAACGTCCCGTCCCCCTCGGCAGGCTTCTGTTTGCTCCAAACTGTGCGGTCGCTTCATATGTCACAAGGTCACTCACTCAATAATTTTACCAATTACACACCCTCTCCAAAGTGAGAAGGATCAATAGGTTGTTTACAATAGAAAGACATCTCAGCTGTTGTGCGTGGTGGCTCCTGAGAACAGAGGAATATAGTGAATTTGATGTATTAGCAGTAGACTTAACCCCTCACCTCTATTCACCATCGCTGTGGGACATTCTCACAGTGCTGGCGATGACAGTAGTGCCTCTGGGAGAATGGCCTGTTTGCACGTCGTGCCATTGACACCCCTAATGTGTTTTTAATAGCTCCTTCATAATGATGAAAAACGGCCTTGAGTGTGTCAGGACTGGAGGCTTTATGGCTCGGCAGGACTGGGATGCTGCTGCTGATGGTGGCCCACTGGTTTATGTGGTGACAGAGAGGAGGCCGGTCAGGGTCTTATAGTTTTATGACAGATGAACGTTGGACGGCTCTTCCAGCTCTCTGCCTTTTAATACCAGTACATGACAAGCACTGTAAACGTCTGTTTGATTATGTGTGTTTATTGTGTGGGATTTTTTTGCTGCTGCAGGAGTACCTGGATGTCCTGGGTCGTCCCATGGTGCTGGCTGGGAATAAAGCCAAGCAGGTGCAGTGGACGAACGTCTACCAGGATGCTCTGGTGAGGGAGGCATTTTATGTCATTGACCCCAAGAGTAATGAGTCTTTCTAAATTTGCGTTTGATTATTTACTCCATTTGCGATATTAGATGTATAAATCCTTAACGAATGTCCAATATACAACATTCAGCCTCATTCTAGATGTCAGGAAACAACTATTTGCCATGTTAACATACAGTGAACTAAAGACGTCCTGAGCAGAGAGTCACACTGCCTCTCAGCCAGTGTAACAAAACGTGCGTGTTAAGAAAACCGCCAACTTGGGCTACTGAGTATTTTCATGCAAGTCAGAACACAAACACTCAACGTGCCTTTACTGTCCACCTGCCGGCACCCACCTCTCGTTCGCTCTGCTAGTTACTGAAGCAAAAAATAGCGGATATGTAAATCATCTCGTTTGCCTAATGTACTGACATCGTCACTTGACATTGTCCATAAAAGTAACTTAATTCTGTTATCTGCTATGTTGAGGGGGAGCTTCCACTGGGCTGCTGAGAACAGTGGGGGTAGACAGGGCGGGGTGTGTGAAGGGAGCGGGGAGGTCTGGGCGACAGACCGGTTTGATTTGGTCTAAAAAGCTGGTGCTGAACTGCGACCACTCGTGGGGCCCAATTTGGCATTCAGGACCTTTAAAGATATTTTCTGAAACAATGTTTGGTTTAAGTCATTGTTTTTTTGGGATTAATAAAGTTTCTGTCTTATCTCATCTCTTATCTTATATTTGGCTAAATTCAGGTCATGAACTCTTATTCTTTATAATTATTCTGTCGTCACACATTTTAGACCACCAGGAATGACCGACAACTGAATTATAAAACAACTTACTGCAGGCCCTTTAAATTTATTTCATACAATTTTAAAGACATTAGGCCTTTAAAGTCACTAAATTGTCTAACATTTTAATTTGTGAGGTCTTTCAACCTTTGAGTTTATACAATGTCCATTTAAATTTTTTTCTAAGCTTAAGTTAAGTTGCTCAGTTGATTTAAATACTGCTTCTTGTGCTTATGGGTTTGTATTTTTAATTATACAATTTGTGAAGTTCTATTGAAACGCAACAAAACGTTTTTAATTACATTTCGAACGTGTTTCATCAGGGTTTGGGCCTCGTCATCACTGGAACGATGCCAGTCTTCAACCTCACTGCTGATACTGTAAGCTCTCAGGTAAAGACAACATAGATATGGAACTTAAAATAGCTGGACGTTTTTTCACTTACAAAGCACACAGTATGACTCATGCCCCCCCCGCTGAGCCATTGTTTTAACATCTTTGCCTTCATCATCATGTAAGAACAGTGTTTTGTTGTCATTTATGTTGTTAAGCGATACATGTGTGAGGTTATTCGAACATAGTTTTATTTTGCACCGTTGTCGTTGAACCATCATCAGTCATTTTTATAATGGCGTCCGCCCAGCTGCCGCTCTTCAAGGCAACACCTCCCCCCTGAGGTGACAGCAGACATCACAAGCACACATCTGAGTGTCTTTTATCAGCCATGGAGCACAGATTCATCCAGCTTCCACTATCCATGACCAAAGTATTTACTCTGGGCTTATCACACAGGCTTAAAGCAGTGATGCTGCTGCAAACCGACTCAGTTTAAGATAGACTGTAAAAAATACAGATTGCACATAAAGCGATAAGTCAAAGATGGCATGGAGATTTTCTTAGTAATCTCTAGCACAGCTACTGGCCCTGAATCTCCGATGCCTGTGCTGTGCTGTTTGTGGATAAATTGCTCATAATTATCTCATATGTTCTTCCTACAGAACCAGCTCATCCTCGGAGTCATGGGAGTTGATATTGCAATTAACGAAATCAAAAAGAAGACTCCTACCTACAGAGTGAGCATGTTGTCCTCTCAATATTGCTCTCAGATCACTTTTATATTGATGATTGTGGAACGCCATCTTCAATCACTCTTTTTCTGTGCAGCTCGGAGCTAATGGCTACACATTCGCCATCGACCCAAACGGCTACGTACTGCTGCACCCCAACCTGCGACCCAAAGTAGGTCCAACTACAAACGCAGGCCCAGATTCTAATGAGTTTAGCAGCTTCTGATTCTGAAGTTAAATTTGGATGTTATTCCTGCGAACTGTTGTTAACCCTCCTCCTTCATCTTCTCCTGCTTTCTCTCTTTTTTTTAGATCATTAACTTCAGGGAGCCCGTCACTTTGGACTTTCTGGATGCAGAGCTGGAAGACAACAACAAGGAGGAGGTAAAAAAAAAACAAAAAACACTGCAACATCATCATTACTATCAGCTCTTGTATTTATTATATATTTCATCTGATGATTTTATTTGGCACGTTCCAGTGTATCAGTATGCCTTCTCACGCTGCAGCATCACTCTCTCCCTTTCTCTCTCTCACACGCTCTCGCGCCTTTCAGATCCGTCGACAAATGATTGATGGCAAATCAGGGCAAAGGAAAATCAAGACGCTCATTAAGTCAGTTGATGAGGCAAGTCATCAATATATGAGACTCAATCATGATCCAAAGTAGCACCTTCCTGAATGGCGTTGTAATGAATTTGAATCACTCAGTATGTTGGGGATCCGTTGTTTCACTCCAATTATGGGGAAAGACATGCGCTGAGGACGCGACAGGGTTACTCATCAGAGTCTGTTTGTGGTTGTCCACAGAGATACATCGACGAGGCCCTGCGGACGTACACGTGGACGCCTGTGGAGGGGACAGATTACAGGTAGGTTTTAGATCAAATCACTTGACCTCAGGCGAAAAAAGAAACCTGAACCCGTGAGTGAAGTCCAACTTTGATTCTTTCAGTTCGTCCAGATTGAGTCACAAGTCTCACATTTCGACAGCTGTTATTCATCAACCAGCTATTTACTATCACACATTTGGAACAGACTTAGCACTGAATAACGGCTACTCGCACTCTCGCCTTCCATATTTGCATTCAGTGATTCATCTGAATCACCCGAATTAAAGAACAGTTTCTCTTCGCAGTACTCTAAGCACAAATTAACTGCACAGTTTATTCATTTCAAAACTTGCTTGAACAGTCGAGGTTGCATCATAATGACATTTCCCCCAGGCAACACTTAGCAAATTACAGTTTATGATATTCAATAGTCCTACAAATGTCTGATGTGTGTTTTTTATTACATCTGCTGGCAGTGTGCCTGGTCCTGGCTGAGACTGTGAGGCCTTCTGCACAATTCTCTTAATATTCAACTCAAAGCAAAATTCCAGTGTATTTAACAATCCTTGTGTGTTACTGGTGTGGTCTCTACCAGTCAAATCTGACTCTAAGCAGACACTGAAAGCTTTGATCTGTCATGATTCTTACACTTTAGAGTTCAGGGCAGGATATGAGGCTTGCTTTGAATGTTTCTTTAGATCTAAATTAGCTTTATATTAGAGATAGTCAACTGTAGCTGTAGCTCAGTTCAGCCTTATTTTCTATCTGTTCCGATTAATCCTCTTACAGAGTTATATTTTAGTTATCAATGGCACCACAGATTAAGAGATGAGACATTTTTTTTCTATCTTTAGAGTAAATATTTAGTTATAAAAAGCAATATTTAGATCAGTCAACAGTTCCATGCTGATGTAATAATACAAAGTGGAACTCTTTCTCTTTTATTTGGATAATTTGCATGTAACATTTCAACCTTGGACAGAAACTGAAACATAAATCTGCCCATATTCTTATATTTAAAATTTATCGAATGATAACATGCGTGTAATATAAAAGAGGCCCTCGTTCTGACAAGCTTCGCTGCAGTTCTGCTCAGCTCTACTAAGATTTATAGCTCATTGTTTTAGTTTTCCAACCTCAGTGCTCCCATCAGCTGTTTTCAGAAAAAAAGGTTCTGATAAATCCACCTTCTGGTACCAGCCCAGCACCAAGTGGCAAATAATGTTAGCAACTGGTCGGTGAACATAGGGGAATATTTATCAGCTGAGCCAGATTTTCCCCTATTACTTTTGGGAGACCTAACAAGCGCTAAAGAAGGGAGAATGTTTAAGTTATATTAATTGTGTGGCAGAAATCACAACTCCAAATGAATGCTCCTGTTGCTCTGTGTCTGCTGGACGTGAATGGGCCACTGTTTGCTGCCAAATTCACCATATCGGCTTTATAAGGTGATAATATGTCAGTGTTTTGTTTACAGCTTGTTGTTCTTCCCATAAGTGGCTAAAAAGCCTGTAAACGCCAATTTAATACTAATTGATCCACATTTGGTTTTCTATAAAAATGCAGATAAAACTACCAGCAGCACTCATATTTCACATTCTACATGTTGCTGAACAGTGACAAAATCAGCCATGTGTCATAGATAACAAACATGTTCGATGTAGAACAGAAGGCATTTGATACAAACACAGTTACTTTGCCTGGGAACAGTCATGCTTTGACCTCCTCACAGCATCAAGTACCTATCTGATTTGAGCACATGTGGGAATCAGCTCAAAGATGAGGTCCTCACATTTTCTAGCTTTCTGCTCGTCCTATAAAATCATAACTAATAGCCCTTAAGTTCATACAGTATTTAAAGCTACTATGTGTAGTTTGCTTGTTGTTTGCATTCATTGTCTCTTTTCAGCTCTAATCATATACCGTACACAAATGGATGGAGCTTCAGGGTCTGAAAAGTGAAGCCAATGTAGAAGTGTCTTAAACCTGCATTCTTTCTAATGGCCCACAGGGGGCAACTCTCGTTATTTCAAAATGAGTCTGTATCAAAGCGTATGAGAAAGTGATTCCTCTTCTTACTTGATTTATTACCTCAGTAAACAGCTCTCCAATGAGTGATGCCAATCACTAGTTTTAAGTCTTCCTCATACAGCATCATCATTAAACAAATGATGGTCCTCATTTAGAGTAAACTAGATGATAACGCAGGCATGCTTTAGGGCGTGGCTACCTTGTGATTGACAAGTCATTCCCAAGGCGTGTCCTTGAGTTTTTAGTTGGACCAAATCCTCTCCAGCTCCACCTTCCACCCTCCACCAAAATATGGTCACTTCCGATTCCAAAAAACAACTTGGACTCAGTCAGGGTGTGTTTGAACTTGAGTCTAACCGGTAGGAGATTTAAGGCAGGTTGAGGAAGAATGCCATCCCCCTTGTTAACCTGCCACCCTCCATTCCCTAGTAGTGGAGAGAGTGAGAGAGCAGGGACAAACTTGGTCCATCCTCCTGGTAAAAAGAATTACCAAACTGACTGCTGGGTCTTACAGAGGTGTCTAATCAGTTTCTTTCCTCACAAAACATTTGTGAAGCCTCTTTTGACACCATCTGATGTAACCTTTTTAAACTTGTGTCTATAAGTGAGTGTATGTTTACATGTCAGAGTTTTTTTGTGCATTTATAATGTGTTCCTGATTTTTCTGCCTCGTTACCTCAGTTTAGGGTTGGTACTGCCCACATATAGTGAGAATCACATCAAGGCCAACCTGAGTGACCAGATCCTTCAGGTGCAGTGTAAGTACCCAGGAATACCCAGCATCCTTCACTCTCTGTCTCTCTCCTTCTCTTTCTCTCTGTCCACTCTTTCCTCCTCTCCTCTCTCTCTTTCTCTCCCGAATATGACCTTACGCTCTTATTCAGTCCTTTCGTCCCGGGTCTCCAAAATCATCGATAGGGAGTGTGCAAAGCGGAGTCGCCTGTCCCGCCCCCTCCCCCCTTCTCCCCCCCTCTTCTACGCTCTCTGATAGGCAGGTTCATACCTGAGTCCCCCGACTCCTCTACTGCCCCCTGTTCCCTCCTGTCTTCATGCTGTGCTGTAAACCGGTGATGTTTTTTCTTCACATTGGCTGAAGAAAAAAATAACTGAACTGACAGAAAGGTGAAAGCTGTGGTTTTACTGTGTTACTCAGGTGAAAATAATGGTGACCTTTGTGCTATTATTTTTTTTGCCAAATGCTCTCGCCTCTTCTCCACCAAAGTAATGATTCTGAAGCATCTGTGTTCAAAGTATTTGATGTTCTGGAAAAACTGTGAAAATATGCATGCTTTTCACTCCTTATGATGAGTTTTATGATTTGGGGAATTTTTCCTTCTGTTACGTGTGTGATTTTCTTTTAATTTTTATTCAATGTTTTTTGTTGGATTGTGTGAGATGTCTCTCAGCTTTGGAATCATTCAGTATATAAACTCCCACTGAGCCCGGGATAAGGGCTCGACTAATGTGGGAGTTTGGGTTTTTGTGGGTCTGAATGGGGACACACGTGTGTCTCTCTCATTCTTTCTTTGTCCAGACCCTGTTATTCCGCTCTTTTCCTGTTTCATTTGATTTTGATTTTTTTTTTTTGTTTAACCATGGTTATCTCTCACAGTTACTTGTCTTTAATGTTTTCCTTTCCTGGATTTCCCAGTTTGTTTCCTTTCTTCTGTTGGTTTTCCGTTCCCTCGTTTGCTCTTGCAAATAAGATGTTTGCTCTTCATTTCTTTTTTCTCTCTTGTCTTGTTTGACTTAGATTGGTTTCTTTATTTCAAGAAAGCAATATTTTTATTCAAACAGTAATTGAATAAAATATTGTCTGTGATCCCCCCTTCCCACCCGACCCCCTGTTTCTTTTCTTGCTCACTCCTTCTCTGATGGATCCACACAGTGTCATACACCAAGGGCAAGTATACTCCATATTGGTCCACGTTCCCTACCTTTACTTCCTACTTCCCACCGCTGCCTCCTTCCCACACCTCTCGTCCTCAACCTCTTCCTGCTGCCCTCCCCCTCCCCCTCCCCCTTCTCCCCTCACCTGTCCCAGCCTGCTTGCCTCTGTTCCTGCCCGTCTTGCCTTCAGGACTTTTCCTCCCCTTTTCCTCTTTTTTCCTCCTCCTCTTCCTCCTTTTATCCCTCCTTCTCTTCTTCACCCTCTTGCTGCAGCTCAGATCCCACATCTCTCACGATGGCTCCTTCGGTCCCCCAACCTCACCCTCCTCCCTCCCACGCTGCTCCAGAAGCCACAACAAAAAAAACAAAAAAAAACACCTACTGCACCCAAGGAAGACAGATATTCATGTTCTCTGTTAAAACTTGTCTTTTGTCCTCCTCCTCCTAATCCTTTTCCTTCTGTGGATAGCTCCAAATGGGTTGTGTCTGCCTCCTTTCTCTTTCTCTTTCCTTCACTTTCCTCACATTTTCTTTGACTATATTTCTGTCTCTTCCTCATCTTCCTTCTCCATTTCTCTTTCACCCTTTTGTCTCCTTCCATCTCTCTTTTTCTTTCACTCTGTCTTTTTCTTACAGTGTCATTAGTTAATAAATGTCTTAACTAATTCTCACACTAGGGCTCAGGTATTAACTTTAACTTAATTTAAATTAAAACATTTAGAGCACGTTGAGCTGTATGTAAGAGTAAAATATTTTGTACTGTTTGCTGTAACTTATTTCATAATGTAGGAAGGCAAACACACTAATCTGAAATGTTATATTATAGTCTGACACCTTAGCTGTGATAATATCAGCACATATAGACGAATCCGGCAACCCAATTTGTTCGTTCCGCTACTAGCGGCACCACCATTACTGCAGCGGCAAGTTGTAGTGACTCGGGTCTGCTGACAGCGACAACAACATGGGTGGTTGGACTGATCTTGTAGGCAGTGACCCCCACTTACTAATGAAGGTACCATACACATGTCGATCTTTGTGTTATTTGTGTTATATAGACATAGGTAACATGACTAAGTAAATGCACCTAATTACACTACATTCCATCACTGCTATATTAACAAGCCACCCTAATCATAAAAGAGCTGCATTTAATCATTCAAGATGAATAACATTAGTAAAAAAGTTAGAAATTTAAGAAATTAATGATTTTTCTTTTTTAAGGTATTCAAGATTATTTCATAAATCTGCCACAAAAATGCCAACTACAGGTGACTCAGAGGGTCAAGATTACAACAATAGTTATTTTTCTAAAAATAAATGGCTGTAATTTGTTTAGGAAAGGTCAGAAGTAGACAAATAGTAATTTCGAAGTATAAAACCTCCATGTTCATTTTTAAAAATAAAAACTGCGGTGTTGATGCTCAGTCTGAGTTCACATTAAAAAAAGAATGAAAAAAAAAAACACAATTTAATTTTTGTATTCTTTTAAATGTAACCATTGTCAGACAAGGCCAATATAAAATTGGAACTTAAACTAAGCCTGGCTGAAACTTAATGCAGACTGTTAGAATAGGGTAGAAAAAACCAAAACAAATACAGGACAGTCAGGTGACCCTAAAATATATCTAGGTCTTTGAGGAATAATTAATGATTGAAATGAATATTCATAATAAGTGAATTTTTTTCTGGACATTCTTGTCAAAAGTGACGTAACATAAAACATTTTTTAAAAATTGTTAATTTCTTAGGACAGCTTTCATTCAGTAACATAGTCAGACACCGCTGCAGTAATAGTTCCTTGTCTGCTTCTGGTACTTAACTGGATTCTTCTATATGTGTATAAGTATTGTTATTTATTCATAGTAGAGTCAAACGGAATCTCTTATGGTCATGATATTTTAATGTAGCTATTCTCTATTGATCTAAATATAAAAACTACCGACTTAACATTTGTCAGCTGCCGTAGTATCTCGTCAGTAGCTGGAGACGTCGCAGCCTGCAGACTGACCCTTCAGGGCTGAGCTGTGTCCTGCCCACCCAGGTCCTCCCATGTTGTCAGGTGTCAGGGTGCTGACTCCTGTGTCGTCCCTCTGTACTCCCTGTCTCCATCAGCTTGTTTCCCTCCCTCCTCACCCCTCAGACCGCCAGGGGCACGGCCCAACACTTCCTCAGTAAACCCGACCCCGGATGTGCATGGCATTGTGGGCGGAAAACTACCTGGGCACTCTATTTTAGCTCTAAAATGAAACCTTTTCTCTGCTTGTATACGGTCACAGGTCACGGCCTAATGAGACAATAACATGTTGGATTCATCGCAGACTCTCCTGTCGAGGCTTTAATGATGCTTGATATCTTGTGTTCTGCTCTGTCTGTGATAGATTAATACTAAGTTGCCCCTCGACATGCCCTTCACAATGCAATGCATCTCCTCTGATTATGTGTCTCTCTGAGCCCACTCTCCTGCCAGTCTGAGGGGTGACTACTTCCATCAGGACCTTCACCCACCTCTCCCCTGCAATAGTTGGCCATGTTGATGCCTGCCTGATCTGAAAGCACTCATTGTGTTCAATCCGTCTGAGAACTTGCTTCCTGACACGGCACGTCTCGCAAGTCAGTTCTCAGACGTCCAAAACATGTTAGCGTGAAACCAAACGAATCGGAAAACGCTTGTTGACAAAGTGACAGACAAAAAAAGGAAAAAAAAAGAAGGTGTGAGTGCTTGTGAAACCAAAGCTGTCGTCCATTGAGAGTCGGGTTCTATTTGAGGCACCATATTGGCTAACGCTAGTGTTCCCATGATACCTCACTGTTGCTATGGTAAACTCCCTCCTGCGTCCCCACACCTCTGAAGAACAGCTGCTGTTTACCCACTACTCCCCACTGCTCTGCCCACTGCTCTTCCCCGATAATCTTCCCCTTTCTGTTGCAGATTTTGAATCACTGCTGCCAAACAGTTTTGAGTCTGAAGGACATGTATTCATTGCTCCCAGGTAGCTCTGTGTGTGAACGCTCGCTGTCGTTGATGGTCATCAGTTTCTGGTCTTGTCTTTTGCCTTTTTTGTGATGTTGAGTTGCACAGTGTGGAAGTGGTTGGTTTCATTCATTTACTTTTATTTTTGAGTAGTTGTTTTACATGTAAGGTGTAAATTGAATCTAAAATTCATCATAACCTCATTAGTTTCCCTCATTAGGACAAAGTATTGAAGCCACGTCAGATCTTCTTTGCATGCCGCCACATGTTTGTATTAGTCAAATAGACTTGTCACAATAATTGCTTTTTGCTAGATGGCATTTTGTCCCAGAAGTATGGAGGACTGAAACCGCTGACATCAAATGAAGACATAAATAAATAATGGCTCAATTTATAAATTGATATGCCATTAAATGCACCAAAAGTAGAATAGGAAAAAAATGTAGCCATTAATAATATAAAAGAATTGAAATAAAGTGGTATTTCTGCTTTAAATTGCATCTGTTTTTCTTTACTTTTGTAATAATTCAACTATTTATTTCATTTTCCCATTTAATCTTCCTTTCATTTTTTTTACTTAACTATTTTATTTCTACTTTTGCCTTTTTGCATCTGTTTAAGCCTCCTTACGTAACTGAGGGGGCTGTCAATAAAAGTCAATCAATTGATGCCTTCATTTATTTTCTATTTCTTTTTTGGTGTACTTAATGGCATATTCATTTATTTATTGAGCCATTTACGTATTTATTTATTTATTTATTTATGTCCAAACAGAAATAATTGTGTTGAATAATATTACTGTCATTTTAAGACCATTTTGTGCCGCTGATATATTGATAATAATTCTGAAGTAATCTGTTTCCTGGATTTTTTTAAATTAAAAACAGGTTTGACAATGAAGGAGCGATTAACTTTTAATCCTTAGTATTCAGACAGTGGTATTGGAAAAATAATTCAAATTATCCTAAATAAGATAAAACCACACATCCAAAACTATAAATTAGATATGACAACTCCCTGAGGTGCCTGCTGTTTATTATGGCATCATGTTGACTATAATGTTGGTGACACTCTTATGTAAACAAACACGCGTCTAAACACAACGGCCATATCAAGGTCACCAAAAACAATGAGAATATGTGAATGATAACGTAATTATTGTGACAGTCCTATACACAAATACATCCGGGAGTCTTTAGATTCGTTTTTCAGTGGAATGAAAGATAATTGTGAATAAAAGAAGAAAAAGAAGAAGAAGAAGAAGAAGAAAATGGATATTGGACGATTAAAAGTGAAACTACCAAAAAAAAAGCTCCAGTATGTATGAAATGAATGACTGAACTCCTCTTTGCATGTTCTGTTTTGTTATCAAACCCTCATCGCCTCCAGCTGAAGCCTGAACTCTGCACCACACTGATACAATCACTCTTTCATTGTGATGCCTGTCCACGTTTTCGTTTGGATTGACAGCCACCTGAGCATATTGGAATTCATGCTTTAAGACATGCATGCTGCTCATGATAGCATCAAGTGACACATCTATTCGTGCTTCCCCACTTCTTGTATTGTGTCACTCTATGAAGGACAAATGAGGCAGAGTGTTTCTGTTTTATGGATGTGTTTGTTTTTAACCTTCTTTTCTCTGAGTTAAAATATCTGGTCTGTTTCTCAGGGAGTACTGCAATGATCTGGACCTGTCCAACAACAACACTGAGTTCCTGCTCAACTTCATTGCTCTCATGGAGAAGGTGACACCGGACTCCAAACAATGTGAGTTTCACTTCTTCTTACCCCCTTACAAGGCTTGGCAAATCCCTAAAACTCAGACAGAGAAATCTATCTGATGTGGACATTAACTCATAATCTGATGGTTGTTATTATTCTGTTTAGGTGACAACTTGCTCCTTCATAACCTGATCCTGGACACCGGCATCATCCGGCAATTGGTGGAGAAAGTGTGGAAGAATAAAGACTTGAACACGTAAGTACGGTTAGCCGGCACTGAGGGAGCCGCATCTTTAGATCTGACTCCGAATCTGATTTGATTTCTGTCTCTTTCTCTCCCTCCTGACATTTAGATACGGTTTTCTGGCCGTGTTTGCTGCAACAGATGGTGGCGTAACGAGAGTGTTTCCGAACAAGTGAGTGCACTCGTCGTCAAGGCTGTGCGTCCGGAGAGCAGCTGCTCTGTAGATCTGTCATGTTTCTCACTTTATTTTGAGTTGTGAGGAGTTGATATGTTTCCCTAAGCAGATAGTACAGCAAGAGGCTTATAGCTCGGATTTACAACCCCAGTGTCTGTGCTCTTAAATCTCAGGGCTTCGGAGACCTGGGAGGAAGACCCTGAGCCATTTAATGCCAGCTATTACCGCCGCAGTCTCGACAACAAGGGCTACATCTTCCGAGCGCCTTATCGAACAGGTGAATGATGCTCTCAGTCTCGGGTTGTATATCTCACACCGAGCCTCGTAATGTGTTGTGGCTCTTTGTTTCTAAACCCCCCCCCTCGTGGCTTGTTTCTCTATTTGTTTCCCTGTTAAAGCCAGGGACGAGCTGCTGAATCCTGAGAACGACACCATTGGGATCCTGGTCAGCACGGCAGTGGAGATCACAGTTGGAGGGAAGACCATCAAGCCTGCAGGTGGGCTCACGCTCTGAAAGAGGAGAGAAAATCCTGATGGAGATTGTTAAAGAAAACGTTTTAGAGATAATTACACACCTGTGTTTGTATTTATTGTCCTTGCTTTGCATTTGTTTGTTGGGACTTTTATGTGCATGGGTGTTGTATTTTGAATTTTCTGTCTTTGTTTTTTTCAGTGGTTGGAGTGAAACTAGACCTTGAAGCCTGGACGGAAAAGTTCAAGATTCTTGCCAGCAACCATACAGATAACCGTCAGGGCTCAAATACGGTACTAAAATCTACCTTGCGAATAAATTTACACGCTTAAGCCTTCAGTAGTTTCTATGATGATCAGCTACTGATATTGTTTTTCGTTCTTTGTGACAGTGTGGACCAAACAGGGGCTGTGAGATGGACTGCGAAGCCAACAGTGATGTTAGTATTTGTTGAAATTTTGAATTGGTTTCCTTTTTAGGGCAACCATATTTCACAATTTCAGTCCGGAAATGTTTAACGGAAATTCCAGTATTTTTAAACCTGGGCACTATATTAACATGCTTCATACTCTTCAAAAACAAGGCTTATCTTGATAGAAATCATATTCATTAGGACAGTCACAAACGAACAGAGTCTCCTCCTCAAGCTTGATTTAATGTCAACATAGCACTGTGCTGTACTGCTTTCCCAGTGTGCATCTAATTAAAAGCCCATGTTTGTTTCTGTGTGCAGGACCTCCTGTGTTATTTAATAGACGACGGTGGATTCTTGATCATGTCCAATCAGAAGGAGGACTGGAACAAGGTGAAGTCAAAAATTAAGTTTTCATGCTGACCGTTGTGGTTTCTCACTAGTCTTTACACTCAGCTTCACCCGTGTGTTACTCTCCCCAGGTGGGAATGTTCTTCAGTGACGTCGATGCCTACTTGATGCACGCTCTCTACAACAACTCCTTCTACAACCGCAAGCAGTCATTTGACTACCAGTCTGTGTGTGAACGGCTGCCCAACAGTGAAGCTGGAGCAGCACCCAGAGGAGTGTTTGTGGTGAGAACACTGCAGAGTAGATGATTATGTGCTGAATTAATGGTATAAGGAGAGACTAATGGTGGGTGGAAATACACATGTGATCCATTTGATTCGATGTTCTAACATTTTTCTATTTTTGGCTGTATCTGCAGCCCACGATTGCAGATTTTGTAAACGTGGCTTGGTGGACATCAGCAGCTGCATGGTGAGAGTCCTGGAATGAAAAACAAACACATAGTACACACACACACACACACACACACACACACACACATACCGTACCCAAAGAGAACCATATTCACTCCAGAATATATTATTACAACTATTCTCCTCCCTGTCTCTACAGGTCCTTGTTTCAACAGTTTATATATGGACTGGCGTATCACAGTTGGTTCGCCACAGGTGGGTACAAGCAACATGTTCAGTTATTTTTATACGTCTGCATGTAAAGAATAAAGGAACAAGAACATTTTGGGAAACAGTTTTTAATTTTTCAGTTTTCCAGCCGTGGTGCTCAAACTATAAAGAAAAACTACGCATATAAATGATGGCTAGGGGAGAGTGTGACAGACTTTTTTGTAGAATCAGATCTTATCAATCAATCGAACTGACAAGTGTTACTCTCACACGTCTTTGTGCTCTGGTGATGCTGCAGACGAGGTGGATGCAGAAGGATTCGACTCCAAAGAGCGGAGTTGTGTAATGATCCAGACTCAGTACTACTTGAGCAATCTCAGCAGCTCCTACAACATCCTGCAAGACTGTGGCAACTGCTCCAGGTCTGTACACATGTTAACACACACGCACCACAAAGAATTGTACTGTGACAGGGACTCAGTTAGCAAGACGTATTCATCTTTCCGTTGGAGCTAATAAACTCTGGTGATGATTAAACCGTATCAGCTTTAATGAAACGGTCACATCATGGGCTAAATGAGCCTTATAAGACCCTCTCATGAATCTCACTGATCCATTAGCAAATGAGCCTGTGATGTAAGCGAGCAGAGGGGGGTTGTTGACAGAGTTCTCTCTCTCTCTCTCTCTCTCTCTCTCTCTCTCTCTCTCTCTCTCTCTCTCTCTCTCTCCTCTCTCTCTCTCTCTCTCTCTCTCTCTCTCTCTCTCTCTCCTCTCTCTCTCTCTCTCTCTCTCTCTCTCTCCTCTCTCTCTCTCTCTCTCTCTCTCTCTCTCTCTCTCTCTCTCTCTCTCTCTTGCTCTCCCTCTGCAGGCTGATTCATGCCAAGAGGATAAACAACACCAACTTGCTCTTTGTCGTGGCGGAGAAGATATCGTGCAACACCTGCAACATCGAGAAGCTGTCCCAGGAGGAGGAGGAGTGTATCCTTTTTCTCACTGTTCGCCAGCTGGCAGAGAAGAACACACACTCTGCAATCGCTCGATGCTATCTCCTTATCAAACATACATGTGGAACGAATGTTTCACATTCATTCAATGTTATTTTTTATCGCAGTGGAGTGAATTATGACTACTTATTATATCTGCGGCACCGAGTGAGGAAGGTGTGTGTGTGTGTGTGTGTGTGTGTGTGTGTGTGTGTGTGTTTGGGTAGATGATGCAACATTGCGAAAAAGCAGCAATTCAAAAGGATTTTAATATTCCTTAATTGAGTCAATTTTCAGTCAAGGAGGAGAATCCATGTGAAGAAATGCCCGTGGCGCGCTATCGAAAAGGACCCTCCACCTGCTTCGATAATAACATCTCTGTAAGACTCTCAGACACGATATCAATGAGCGGAGTCATTCAGACACAAACAAACAGGCAGTTTGGCATTTACTCGCCCTGAGTAGGTAGTGCTAACGATTATCTCTTAATATTCTGTTGCAAACTTATAATTAAAGGAGCCATTTGTGAGATATGGCCAGAGGTTTATTTTGAAAACATTCAGATAATGAACTAAGATTGTAAACTGAGTGTGGAGAAAGGCGTCTCTATGCTGTGTAGCAGAGATGTCTTCGAAAGTAAGCATTCTAACCAGCTTACCCTGGTCCGTCCTGTTTCGTACTACACTTTGTTTTGGCAAGGCGTGATAAATGAAAAAACTAAATAACATCACAAAGTGCCATGAAATAAAATACTCACATTCATACTAAGATGTGGAAATCTTACAACTCTACACTCCCTTTTCACCCACTCCTCTCCCGTCCCGGCCTGCCATGTCTTGTCGCCCTCCCGGAGTCATACTCTTGGTCAGAGCTGCTGTAAATCCATACTGTATCCCCTGTTGTCAAACTGACCTGCGACTGACTGACTCGGAGGCTGTGTTCAGTTACAGTTTGACATCCAGCCGTGTTTACTCTCATGTCAGGCTGCCAGACCGAGGAGACAGTCTCGAGGGCCACTGGCTCCACGACTTAACTGAGCTTGTCAGTTGTCAGTAACTCTTGTGATATGCCACCCCCTGTGTTTCTGAAGCTTTGAATTCTGAACCATATTCTACGAATTCTTCCATACTTCAATGTCAAACTCCCTCCAAATCATAAGGTAGTGAAAGTATTTGTATTCATTCATCACACATAACACAACAAATATAAACAGTATAGACCGTGTTAGTAGTGACAATACCAAACTTGGGATACTAAACTTTTTCACTGTCCTGCTCTCATCCACTGACATAATGTCTGGTTTGCCATCTATCATCTGAATCCCAGTGAAAGCAGGTTTCATCTCTGTATTAAAACACACACCCCGTGTACTCGATGTGAGCTGACAGCTGCTTTTTCCCCCTCTGCAGGAGAACACATCAGACTGTGGACGAGGCCACTCCTTCCGTCCATGTCTCTACACTTTGCTGCTCATCCAGCTGCTCCTACTTTATCCCGCCATCAGCCCCAACATTCACTCTCTACTACATTAATTCCATTTTCCTCTGCTTCTCCTCCTTGTAGCCCTCCCAAGCTTCTCTCCTCACCCAAAAAAAAAACCCTCCAACCTCCCCTCTCCGTGCCCCTAAGCTTCCCCCCCCCGATATAGTCATAGGTAATAATGGGACTTCCCATCACGGCAAGTTGGAAGCCCTGAGTGCCGCGCTACCCAGCTCGCTTCAGTTCATGTCGCTTATTGACAACTGCCGGACATTTGTGTCCTCAGCCAGTTAATCTACATCTGCAGGAGGAGTGGGTGGTGCCGGACCACCCGGATCATCAGAGGCAGCGTCAGAAAAGAGAAAACACGACTCCCCCCACGCCTTCATGACCAACCCCGCCACCTCCACCATCCAGAAAAGGAAGGAGAAAGAGGACCGGTGGATGTCCTCGTCACAGACCTGCCGCCTCATACTGACTGGAGAGTTGAGGTTGTCTGTCCGCCTTCGGCCTCCTCCTCCTTTTCTCCTCCATCTCAGAGTGTCACCGCTCTGTCGTTTTGGCCTCTCGATAAGAGGCTGCGGACCATAAAACCACCATAAAAGAAAAAAAAACGAGAAAAAACAAAAAAGAACTGTCAAGTATACAAAATGTCAAGTATAAACTGCTGAAGTGATGAGTATTCCAAACATTACAGTATATTTAGTTTTAAATTTGAAAAGGAAGTCGTTAGGTGTTAACTTAAACATTAATTTATGCACTGTATCTACTTGCCAAAATGAGATAGACTTTCATGTGGTCTTATTTTTTATAGCCAAAACATGAAGAGGAGGCGGCTTCTGATTTAGATTTAACCATGACGAGGAAGAGGAGACACTCAGAAACTGAACGCTGATTCATTTTGTGCAGCGCCTGATTACAGATTATTGCTTATAAAAGACGTCCACTGGGGATTATTGTAATTACATGATGGTAATCGCATTTGTTAAAGTACATTTCTGTTATATTTAACGTTTAAGGCTCGTGTTATCTGACTTACACAATAGTGACGGCTGTAAAACATGAATCAGTGTTCGGTTACATTGTCGATGTCTTCTAGCGTTTCTCCTTTCAGGACCGTTCTGACCTCTGGTTTGGACTGATGCTCAAAAAAAAAAAAAGAAACCCCTGTGCTCTCTGACGCTAAAGCTCACCTCTGCCAATCCTCATGAGGCTTCTAACCGAAATCACAATTTGTAAATGTGCTTTACTTCTGTTCACACACGCAGAAAAAAAAAAAGATCTCTGCCTCATGACCGTCTCGTACTCGTCCCAGGTGGGTTTTATTTTATTTTATTACCTTCGACTGATGCTGTTCAATCTTCAAAAACCATTCGCTGCTGGGGGATAGGGGCTTATCAACATTTCCAACAAAAGTGCAGAAGAGGCAACTAAATATGGTGATCACGTGCAAAGTAGTAGTGTGGTTGTAATCCGTCACAGTTCATCATTCGATCATTACGGTGTGTGAAAAGTCATTTTAGACTCCCATGTTTAGGAGCCGCTCTGTTTCATAGTGCCTTGATGCACTTTGTTTTGGACCACATCGGCTGTATAAGAGTAGAGCCACCGTATAGTACCTTTATAGAGCAGCCACCTTTGAGGCTTTGGACTGAATCTGTCGGCTATAGAAAAATAGCTTTACGCTGAGCCGCTGACTGGCTCTAGCTTCAGTGTATCTGCCCTCTCGGCTCCAGAGCCACCCGACTGCCATCGTATGAAGTTACTATACCGTTCCTTTACAAAGCCATGTATAGAGCTACGATACACTATCAGTATACAGCGACTTAACTGGCCATAGAACGTTTTTAGGGCCACCTGACTGCTATAATTCTGCCTGAGTCGTATGCGTGGATGCGTGCGTGTTAGTTTTTGCGTTTAAAAACCCTCAAAGGGGAATGTCTTTTAAATGAGTTGTGGAGTGTGTGAGGGGGATGACAGTCTTGGTAGCTGTTTTTTTTTTCCTGTCCCTATGTTGCAGCGGACAAAATCCAGTGTTGTCGCTGAGGAAACGAAAAAGGGATTTTACTGAAAACAAAAAAAAAATAATCCATCGTTAACCGTCAGTCTGCCTAAATATTAATCAGAGGGAGCAGAGGTGTCCGAAAGAATGTGTAGTTTTCATCAGTGTTTATCTGCTTCAAATGCAACATAGGTAACAAAGCCTCTCTAAATGCCTTAGTGTTACACAGTACAGAGCTCTGATCACCTCCCCCTCCCCTTCTCATCTGTACACGCACACACACAAATAGATCCTCCAAAATATCCTCCACTCCCTCTGGACTCTTCTTGGTGTTCTGCAGTAAGTATAGTGAGCTCTAATTTTGTATTTTGTACGTCTTGGAATGATTCGTTATTGACTGATGCCTGTTCAATTACATGCCTGAAAGCAGGTGGGAGTTTTTCAATTTAAAAAAAAAACACACCGCCGACCTTCAATGTTCACGCCCACACGAAAAACCCTCACTGTATCGCTCAGGTGGGAACGACTCACGCGACAATTTGAACCTTAACTTCTCACTCTGTACAGTTGTTGGTACTATTTGATGTGGCAAACATGCTGGCACAGTAACTGCGGCGCCGCTCCGAAACAAATCAGAATGAAAAAACCGTTGGAAAATTGAATGACACGCGTTTCCAAATTTGGCTCCTTTTCAGTGTGGAGCGCTGAGCAGATGCAGCCGTACTTTTCTGGCATTTGTTTGTCTCTGTCCTGTGCCATTAATTCTGTCTGTATATCCCTATTTCCACTGTCTGTAAATGAGCGCTACACGTGCCTGTGGAAATGTACCCCCTGCAACTTCCTCTCTTTACCTGGCTCTGTACTCACACATTTACTAAATATGTAGGCCTACGTTTTTGTTTTGCACCTGCACCGACACATAATGCAGACACACACACCTATAGGCAAACATGTAAAGACACTTATTCATGCCCAGCTGGGAGATGTCAAGCACCAGGCAACAAGTGAGCCAAGGACGTCACTTCCCAGGTGTTTTTATTTGGGGTGAGCGGGTGGAATGTCAGAGGCAAGCTCAGGGAGTGGGTCTCCACAGAGCAGCACGGGCCCGTCGAACAGAAGGTCACGGAAGAATCATGTGGTGACGTCTGCGCGTGCATCCCCACTGAAAAACTCGGCACAGTCGCCAGAAAGAAATGTCGGCACTGTACATTTCTGCAAACAACAGATACGTTCAATTTGTAATTTTCACACAAATCATCAACATTTCTACAACATGTATCCTATCGTGTTTAGGGCACGTGTGTGTGAGCTGACACCTTGGCATTGTTTCAACCGGAACATTTTTAACAACCATCAAAACTTTTTTTTGTTGTATTTGTGGCAACAAAACCTGATATTTTACACAATACATTGGAACTTTTTCCCCGTCATGTTTGTGCAACAATACTGAATATTTTCATTGAGACGTTTGGTCATTTTCCAGCCGCGATTGACCGACAAAACCCACATTTTTCAATGACATGTTGGAATATTTCTAAGTGTGTTTTTTGCAACCAAACCAGATATATTTTCATGAGATGTTAGGTCATTTTCCAGCTGAATTTGAGGGAAAAAAGTGAAACATTGGAACATTTTCCAGCCACGTTTGTTGCTACAACACCAGATATATTCAACAAATTGTCAAAAAAAAGATCTTCACCGAAGCCTAATCATGTTGTTTTTGTGCCTAAAGAACCTAAAGAAATGTTAACTTCCAACATGTCTGTGGTTTGCAGAAATGTACAATGCCGACATTTATTCTAGCGACTGGGTTGGATAACTGCTCTAAAGGGACAGACGTCTGATTTCTGTGGTTTGAAAAATTTACTTTTGCCAAAAAAAAAGAAAAACAAAGAAAAAAATTGAAAATTGGACCAGCTTGGGGTTTGAGAGGGAGGGGTCAGCTTTAGGACACGACCCTAAAATAAGTAGGGGGTGTCTTCATAAAGCCTCGAGGCCCCTCCCGACCCTCGCTGCATCTGTGTTGGTGCGTCTCTGTGGGAAAGACACGTGTGTATGTGATTCTGTAGTCTGTAGTCTGGTGCTATGTGACCATGTTTGAAAAGTGTGTGAAAAAATAACAGCAACATTTAGAGAAAAAAAAAAAGAAAAAATCAGACGAATTTTAAGTGAAGTTAAAAAATAAATATATAGGAATACAGCACTGTTGATAAGTTTGAGATCTGAAGTCAAAATGTTTTGATTTATTTTTTCGGGTTTTGTTTCCTTTCTTGTGCGTGTGTGAGTGTGAATGTTGGTGTGTGTGGAAGATTTAGCTCCTTCTTTTCTGGGCACTGGTCCATGTCGCTCCATTCTTTTGTACAGATGAAGCTAAAAAAAAAAGAAAAAAAAGAAGAAGAGGGCAAAATTTGTAAAATATTGTGTCTGTGACTCCTTGTAAAATATTTTCAAATTGTTTATTACAGAGAATCAGTTATTAAATAATGTTCATATTTTTCACTTCATTTCAGTGTGTGGTGTTATGTTTTGACAGCCAGACAGGATGAGACTTCGTATAAGATTTATTAGAATAAACATCTCATAATTCTAGATATTATTATTAATTCATTATCATACAGTCGGTCTTCACGCTGTTAGAGGACAAGTTTGACATCTTGGTTAACACACTTATTCCCTTTCTTACCATGATGAGACACAGCCAGCTGGCTCTCACAAAATAACAGGAAAATCCCCTATAAAACAGGAATTTGTCATTTTGTACACATCAGTTTATTATTGATTCAAATATTTGAACATATAACATGTTAATTAGTGTGCTTTAGAAGTGCTGATGGGGTGATTATACCTTTAGACAGAGCCGTGCTTTCCATTATCCTTTGTTTGTTTCTAGTGTTTATTCTAAGTTCACCGCCTGATAGTATTCTATTTGGCATATCAACATATTTTTATCTAACTCCCGGAACGCAAAGTGAATAGAGGTGCTCAAATTGAAAAGTCTGCAAAAATGTGTGACTTTGTGGACTCGATGTTTAAAAAAAAATGCTGTGAAGGTATAAAGTTTGTGTTGTGTTGTAGAGCAGCCTTTCCTTAAGTGTGGGCCGTGGAGAGCCCCCTAGTGGTCCGCGACTGGATTTGGTAAAATATCATGTTTTAAATGAAGTGTTTCTCAAACTGTATGCGATACTCAGCCACTCCAAAGCCTCTTAGTGAGTGGGGTATATGTGTTGTTTTTAATATTAAATCAACTTGTATGTAAATTCAGACATTATTATTTAAAAATGGCTGTTCTGCGATGTTGTCAGCCTGTTTTGCAACACTGCCTGCGTAACGTATATACGATTTATGTCAAAAATGATCAGTCACTGACTGTTTTGTAAGACTAAATTTCTCCAGTTTGGAGAGATCGCTTCACTGATGTCTGCCTTCTTCCCATTAAGATGGCAACAGAGACAATGACAGGCGAGGCTTTTTTGCCAGACTGACATCTAATTAGGTTACAATTTGTAATATACGTTTTTAGGTTTTTAAGTGGTCCTTGGTCCAAAACAGTTTGAGAAACACTGATGCAGAGTGACACTGAAAAGTACATTATTAGCATAAATCCCTGAAGAACAAGTAAAGCAACATTTAAGTGTTTTCCAGGGAAAAATACTGGTGCAGCAACAAGTTTGGCACAAAATCATAATACAGCATTTCTTTGTAGTGTTCATGTTATTTCAACATTCTGACTTAAAAGATTATGAACGAGCAACAGTGAATATCTGAAATATCAATACTTCTGATCGCAAATATTTCTGTTCTAGGATTGATTCTTGTGTTAAAACTTGTCTAAACTCACTCATTTGGGGGAAATGTGTATGTTCTCATCAGTAGGGACACAATAGAAAGTATGATTTAAGTATGACGTGATTTAAGACGCCAGAATCAGGTTGTGCACGAGGACGTTTGTCCAAAAATATCTAACAAATGATGAACGTGTTTACATGTGTGACGGTGTTGTCGAGAATCCACTGATTGAACATGAAGAGCTTCACAGCGACTGAAGGAAGTCTGTGAGCACCTTGTGCCACGTGTCCGGGTCGTCAAGGTAACAGGGGTGACCCGCCCCTTTCATCACCACCACTCTGTGATTGGCCAGGTTGCTCAGGTTTCTGAGCGACTGTTCTCCGAGCTGCGTGTCCTGATCACCATAAACGATCAGCGTCGGGACCTGGAGGAGAGACGGGACACGAGAAACACACACGGATCCTCCTGATGAATCATTTTCAGTCCTTATTCTCTTCTATTATAAAATCTGTGTGCTTTTTTTTTTTTTTTTTTTTTGATTGTTTTGCAATTCAAACCCAAAGCTAAAGGGATTTTGTAGATGTCCTACATTTTATCTCAAGTTTAAAAAAAGTTCAAACAGGTCTTATAACAAGGATGCGAGGAAAGCTTTTTATTTAATCAGGTGTGACTTATTTATGTGTCGAGATGTCAAGAATAAAGTAAATCAAAGACAGAACAGAGCAGGCAGACCTTTATATTAGCATCTATCAGCTTTGGAAGTCACAGTAAACTGATATATAAATATACTCCATTACAGAGTATGAGTACCTGTGATTTAGTTTCTTTTTGTTTCAAATTTGACAACAAAGAAAAAGACCAAATACAAACCCAACACAAGCACAATTCCACCACAGATTACAGAAAGTTTAAATTGACTACACATGCTTAAAAGATCACCGTGTCACCACTGCTTCAGATTCCTTTTCGTTGTTCAGTCTCACGTCGGAGGTGATTTAGTTTCGCATTTACATAAAGTCATTAGAGCTGAAAGGCACAGGCTGAACTGAGAACACTCGAAGCTGAAGCGACGGAGGCCGAGTGCAATCCGACTTTTACAGTGACCGACATTTTAGATGAGGGTTGCACAATTATGTGTGGACCACGAGTGCAACACGATGGATGTCTTCTCGGATAACCTGTCTGAAAACGTGTGTCATTATTATCACGTAGTTTTATTGCGCCTCCCGTCTCTCTTTGTGTTTGTAAGAGTTAAAAAAAAATACTTTGCCTTATGATGACATCACAGTAAAACTACAACTTCAAAAATGTACGTAGAGCTGCAGTGATTATTCGATCGGTTGACACTAACTATTTTGACAACTGATTCATTGGTTTAAGTAATATTTTTAAGAAAAACAAGTAATAAAAAGTCAGTTTCACAGCTTCTTAAACAAATATATTATGTTAATTTGCTTCTTTACTCCTCTGTGACAGCAAACTGAATAAGTTTGGGCTGTTGTGGACAAAACGAGACATTTGAGGACGTCATCTGATCGACATCTTGAGAACCCTCAGGCTTATTAATCAAACCAAGATGACCCTGATGATGGGATGTCATCACCAGAGTTATTTTCTCAGCCTCCTCCTGAGCCACAGAAGATGTAATGCAACTGTTTTATTTTTTTGCTGGCTGAGTAAAATAATAAATCACTTTGACTAAAATGTACTTAAAGGATAGAACGTTTTCATCATGCAGAAATGTGCTCATTATTGCTCATTTTATCATTGCATTATAATGACTGATCCTTTATTGATCAGAATTTCAAAATTACTTAAAAATAAAACTGATCCGAACCACTTTATATTTCATGAGCTCATATAGTTTGCTTGAAACCTCATTCCTAAAACTTACGAGTATCTACCAGTAAGCAGTGTTGGGGAGTAACGAATTACATGTAACGACGTTACGTAATTTAATTACAAAATGTACGTAATTGTAATCCGTTACATTACTGGGAGAAAATATGTAATTAAATTACAGTTGCTTTTGGAAATTTCAATGATTACAACTGAAGTTACATTTGAAAAATCGCTGCAAAAGCTCAGATTTATCAAATAGTTTTTCGCCCCCCTGGATTCATCTTTGTTTTTAGTTATTTTCATATCAATATACTCCTGCCAAAACTATCACTTGTGATTGGCTCTCTCTGGTCATGTGCCATTCGACTCAACCGACAAACCGTACGGCGGCAGTCAGACTCAGCAGCAACAGTGTCGGCGGCGCAAAAGATGTTCCTGGGCTGGAAATACAAAAAACACTTAATACAGACAGAAGCCAGGCTTCCCTGTATTACAAAGGTGGCTCTCTTTTAACCCGGCTAGATTACCATGGTAACTTATGCTTAGCTCATAACCTGGCCCCGACCAGGTTCTGTTCAGAGTTTAATCATAAAATCGGCTATAAAGGCGCCGCTGTTTCACTATTTAACTCATTTACAGCTGACGTCACCTTTGAAAGTCCAGTGGAGCTGGATCAGAACATTTGTACGGAGGGAGAGATCGCGCTGATCCGCTGCTGTTTACTTTCTCTCTGAGCGTCTCCGCCGACAGATGTTCAGCTGAGGGGATACGCTGCTCAGCTGATGATCCGACTCGCGTCAGGAGGTCATTTATTAGGCTAAAGCCTATTTACTTTATATACAGTCAGTCACCACTGAAAGAAGTTGTGCGCTCGCAGCAGGACAGATAATTTAACTTAATGTGGCCATGAATATATTAATTGTTTCGCCTGTTATGTGTTGCCCAAACGCAAATCTTGAGTAGTCTACTCTGTTTTCTCACATTTAAAAACATGAGATTTGCTTGTAGCTACAGCACCTAAAAAACCCACTGTAACCTATTTTCATATGCACACCCAGCCTCACTTTCAATAAAACACACACTGGCATTTTATAATTGCGATCAGTGAAATATATGAAAACAATATAAAACACAGTTTAACACAACAGTTGTTGTTGCTCTAAAGCTTCATATTTAAAAGCAGCTCAATGTAGAGCTGTCAGAAATTAAAATCAGCCTCCTCTTGTCATATTTGCAGCAACACTGTTGCTTCAGGCTGTGATCAGGCTTTTTTGTATCCTCATACTCTCTCCATTAAAACAACCTGCTCCTCTTGGATGAAATCAGCCCGCTGTCGCTCCATTTAGTGAGGAAGTGAGCCTCCTTCAGCACAGGCCTGAGGTTAGACTCATAATATATGGTTAAACCTTTGAACTGAAAGGTTTATCACACTATAGGTCTTAAAATGTGAAAATGGTTAGCAGTTGAGAGATTTCATTCAAAATTAAGAAAAGTAATCATAATGTAATCAAATGTAATTAGTTACATTACTTTGAGAAAGTAATTGAAATAGTTACACTACTATTACATTTTCAACAGGGTAACTTGTAATTGTAACCAACTACATTTCCAAAGTAATCTTCCCAACACTGCCAGTAAGATATAACGTATTTGTGTTTACTGTCTGTATTCAATTATCTTTATATCGACTCTGATGTCATGTCTCTGGTATTTTCTCATCGAGCTGACTCGAGCTGCTCTTATTCTTTCTGCGCTTGTCTTTAAAGCTGAACCCCTTTCCAGAAACAAACTCGTTTCCTTCACGCGTGATGCTCCTTCACTCAGTTTTGCCCCTTCACTCAGTTTTGCCATCTAAGAAAGTTTAGTGTTGAAATAGTTTGGAGTTGGATGAAAGCCGGCGGCCTCTGTGAAAGGCATAAAAATGTATGTATATCTGCTCCTCTCATGGCCGCGTGTAAAAATCCATCGGCTCTTTTGAAGAAGAGAGTCGAGGAGGTGCCGCCAAACGAAGCTGACATTCACGGTCGCTCAGGTTTTCCTTTAAAGGGGAAATGAAGAGCACAGGAAGTTTGGCAGGACAGGAAACTACAAAGGAATAAAAAAAAAAAGTTAGAGGCGTGTAGGACTGTACCTTTACGCTCTGGTACTGCTCTGCTGTGAATTTGTCGGTGCAGATGGGAGCCACGGGGACGTAGGCTCGTATCAGGTCCTGGTGCTGGTGCAGGAAGGGGAGGGAGTACATCCCACTGAGTGACGGGCTGATCACCACCACCGGGCTCAGGCTCAGCTGCCCGCACAACTCCTTCAGGAAGTCTGCAGGGGCCAGCTCTCCGACCGCTGCCGGGGCCTCGGCTGACTTGGAGCGACCGAGTGCTGTGGACAGACGGACAGACCGCTCACTTTTAGATCAGAAGATGAAGAAATGAGATGAAGGGGACCGGTGCATACAGGAGTACATAAAAAACACTTGAAAAAGTTCTGCTTTATAAATACAGCTGCTAACATGTCTCAATTACTTGATAAGTTGATCGAATGGATGATGTAAGATGTGGTCGATATTGTGGTTTACAGGTACAAACTCCCCTCCATGTTTTCAGGTTATCAAAACACCAGACACAGTGAATCCTTTGAGGGTCTGTAGTCGGCGGTCCAGATGCGTGTGAAGAAGTGGAAAAGATCAAGCTCGTTTCCATCAGACTCACCTGGCAGGTCGATGGCGACGGCCCGGCAGCCTGCTTTGGCCAGAGTGTCCAGTGTGCTGATGTTGAGCCAGTTTTCCGAAGAGAAACGGATGCCGTGAAGGAGTAAAACTGACATCTTCACCTCCCCCGTGGCCGGTTCACTCTGCCTGTAGAAGAGCGGCGCTTTGAGGCTCTCCAGCTGCACGCTGCCCTCCGTCATCTTCACAGCCGACATCCTGAACAGAAAAACAGCAGGAAATATTTGACTTCACACAGCTTTCACAAGTCAGACGAGACCAAACACACAAAACCACAGTACTTATATTGAAGTTTCACCTGAATGCAGGAGGATCATTAAGATCATTATAACTGTAGTGAGACACAGCTCTTAAGTTTTATTTAGAGTCGACAAAAGTGACAGTAGTCACAACATGAGGACATCTGCATCATGAATATAGTCTGATTATATTACTAGACATGCGACTCAAGTTCCAAGTCAGGTCACTTTTAACCCACACAAAGTGTGGGTTAAAAGTGACACTAAAAAGTTACACTACTGAATATATGAAAAAGACAAATAACTCAATGTTATTTAGGGATGTTTTAGTGTTTCACTTCTTCTCTGATATTTTGTGAATATTTTTGGTCCAAAAAACGAATGCGACACATTTCAATTGACTATTATTGCACACATGCCTAAATGCACTCACATCACAATATCCCTAACTAATACTAATTAGTGTTAATCCGTCCAGATCAGGGGTCAGCAACCTGCGGCTCTGGAGCCACATGTGATTCTCTGTGACTATGACAAAAAACGACATGAAATTTAATGATGAGGGTTTTATTTTCAGACACACTGCTGCAGGCCAAGAGTGATTTTTACATTCACTGACTGTGAAAATGTGTTCTCGCAAGTTGCAATTTTTGTCAGTGAACTGAACGACCCCGAACTGATATCGTTGTGTTTTGTGCCCAGGTGCCCAAGAGTAGACTTTAGTGAAAATTAAATAGAAACCAGCAAAGTTTAATTTGACGGTTTTTAAATTTAGGGTGCTGCTATAAATTTTATTTCTTTATAAAAGTAAGCTACTTTATATTTTATTCATGTTAAACACAGGGAGGATTCAAGTCGCCTGGACAAGTGTTTGTTTCTGTGTTTTGTTGGTTAAAGCATCCTCCAACATAAAGAACATACATTTCAACTGTTCCACCAAAATATGCAATTACTAGACAAGGCCCACATGTGAATATATTTAAAAAGGTCATGTTGTGCTTTTGGGGGGTTTTGCCTTTCCTTTTGTCGTGTTATGAAGCGTTTTAATGCACCCAATGCAAAAGGGAGTTTCTCTCTCCCGCAGAAAACACTGCTGCAGTGCCTAAAACACTTCGTTTGGAGACAGGCCATCACTTCCATAACTTATGTCCATCATTATTTAACAGGCATTGTATAAATATGTATATTCATTATAAAATATATACACTCTAGTCAGTCAGCAGACCTTCAGTTGCTACTGCTGTAGCCCCGTTATTTTAGATCACACTAACTGCCCTACTCTGCCTCTGATTGGCTGCGCCCTGCCCGTTAAAGTGACTGCTCATGCAAGAGATCTCACTCTAGCTAAAAGTAGTGTTCATGACACAATGTGGAAAGTGGCGCTGCAGCAAAGCACCATATGAGAAAAATAATGTGTTTTTTGAAAGTTAATGGACGTAAACCTATTCTACCAGGAACACCCAAATAAAAGTATGAACCTGATATTAAGCATAACATGACCTCTTTAATTCATGCTAATTAGGGCCTATTTAGACAGTTTAAGCTACGTTTTGATTGTTTTTGGAGAGGCAAGGGGAAGAATGCTGACCCCTGCTGTAGGATGTCATGAAGTAGAGGCATTAGAACTGTAAATACTCAAGTACAAGTACCTCAAATTTGTAGTTAAAGTACAGTAGGCAACTTTATAACAAACACAATACGAAAGGTGTTTTGAAAAAAAGTGTATTTCCTTCACTTGTAGTAAAAGATTTTTCACTGCAGCAGGTTGCGCGGTGTTCCTGTTAATTTGTCACTACTCGTGCGTTAAAAACAACCCGCTTGTGTTTGTTTGCTGTTCTCTGCACTCAACTTTTTTATAAGGATCTCGTCCGTGTTCAGAGTGAAAAGGTGAGTGTGTGCAGCTGTCCGATCAAAGTCCACATCAGATCATTTGATTGGTAACATCGAGCTCCTGCATCACAAACAAACTACGAGTTAAAAAAATAAAACCTCCTCCAGCTCTTCTTCTCCTTCTTCCTCTTCTTCTTCTTCTTACCTGACAGCCTCCTGAGATGAACCGAGGATCAACTTTCACACTGAACGCAGAACAGACGGTGTGGTGTAGAAGCAGCTGCTGCAGCTTTCACTTTATTTCCTGGACAAAGCGCAGAAGAGAATAAAACTGCAGGAATTATTGTAGTGACGTCTAGTGTCCGCACAGAGAACTGCTCCTGCTTCAGTCATAGTAAAAGTATCTGCACTGTGTTCAGGTTTGATCTTCGGGTCCACTGGTGTCACTGGAGCATCAGCGGATCATGAAAAAAGAGCATGAGGGGCGGACTGATGTGCTGATCCTCATTAATGATTGATACTCGTATCGATCGGCTGTGTTTTGGGGGGGAATAGGGCCTCTGTTTGAGTTGAGAGAGCTCAGTGTTCGTGTGGGTGGCTGACTGTAACTCACACTTTTTTTCGTGGTTTTACTGCTCGGATCTCTTGACAGTCCTTGTTCCAGCTTGTTCCTCTCTCTCCTCTCATCAGGTCGACCCATGGGCGGATGATTCACACCTCCGAAACTTCAGAGAAGACTCAGCTCTCAGTGTTGACTTCCACCCAGTGTCTTAACTCAAGTCTTTATCGTCCACAGACCACAAACAATGAGACTGTTGCTGCCTTGTGTTCTCCTGACAGTCGGCCTGGTCACAGGTAAGATAGTTGTATGATTGTCCTAATTGTCTTTAGTTTGTAAATTGATCACTGCTATTTCATTTTCTGTGTTGAAGTGTGTTTTGTGACTATAAATTATCTATCTGCGGGTGTGTACACTAATAACTAACAAATAAAAGCCACTTGATGTCACATTAGGATTATAGTGTAATAACTCTCCGTGGCTGTGTAGCAGTGATCTGGTGTTTACCTTTTTCTGCTTTTCTCTGATCTCACAAACCAGCAGCAGTGTCTTGGTCCAAAGGTTATATGTGTGCAGGCTCATGCCCAAATGTTGCAGCTGGTACCAGTGACCACCTGAACTCCACTTTTAAACCTGAACCAGACACACGTTTGTACACAATCTGCATCCTTATATTGTGTATCTGTTCTGCAAACACACAGGCTACCGCAGTCCGCTGAATGACTTCCAGCGCTCTGAGGGCAGGGAGCTGGTTGCGACCCCCTGGAACGCAGCCCGAGTGCTGCTGTTACCGGGCCTGAACCTGGAGGACTGTGCCACCCGCTGCTCACAGTCTCTGGACTGCAGGTATCCAGCTTCAACTGCTTTAAGTACTCTAATTATACTGATTGTAAGCGTGAGGAGGCACTCGACAAGCCTGCAACTTGAATGGAGTCGTCATTATTAGTTGTGAGCTAGAAAGCAGTGGTGGGGTGTACAGAAAAAGTTAAATACATTTACTTCAGCAGTGTACGTAAAGGGTTAGTTCATCCAAAAATACAAACTCAGTCAGTACCTGCTCACCCACATGCTGGTGGAGAGTCAGGTAAAGTTTCCTGCTCCACAAAACATTTTTCTGGAGCTTCACGACAAAAACAGCGTTGCAGCATTCTCCCAAAAAAACGAAGTAGATGGAGACTTCTCCACCTGACAAAGCAGAGGAGTGAACACTGTGTATCTCCAATTTAGGTGAATTTGAATTAGATTTATTTCTGATGAGTACGTGTTCCCCTATAGTTTGAGAAAATTCTCCTGCCTCGTAAAACAAATTTAATCTCTAAAAACCCTCTTGGATTCGCTAGAAAATACATCACCAACTCTTGATAAGTTGACTTTGTCGAGATACTCACTCACAGGACGAACACGTGATGATCTAATAGAATATGGTGCATTTCATAGGGCACTATGTCGTTTTGGAGAAGAAATTAAATGTTACAATGTTAATGAGGTAAAAATACAAAGTCAGAGTTTGTTCCAGAGGAAAATAAGGCCCCGGATCACTGTTCGGAGTTAGAGAGGTGGCAGGGTCCGCCACATATAAACAAAGTAAAACAGTATGAAGCTGCGTTGTCCTTTAAAGTCAGTTTGTTTATAAAGTTTATTCAGTCATGAAAACTAGGACAATTAGTTTAATTAGATCATGATTTACCAAATAGATAATTTAGTTTGCTTAGGCATAAAAAAAGGAATGATGAGTGATTTTGAATACGATAAAAATCTTTCACTAATGATTTAGTGTAACTTGCAATCTGAAAAATGCTGTAAACAAATTCCATGAACAGAACAAAACCAGTAATGAATTAGAATAGAATTACTTTAATGATCCCAGACTGGGAAATTATTTAAATTGAATTGATCCATTAACAGTCTGAAGTATTTTATTCTTACTGATGAGCTCTATAATTGTCAGTAAAACACAACTGTGTTTTACAACAAAAGCGGCGAGCCATCAAATTAAAGAAACATTTTAACTACAACAATAATAATATTAGTGAGAATAATAAATTATTATTTAATATATAATTATCACTGCATATATCTGAATACTGATTTTTGTATTCGTACTTTCAAACTTACAGTTCAGGTCAGCTCTGGTTATTGCTTGGCTTTAGCTGGCTGATTAATGTACTGACAACATAGTAAACTGCCGTAAGTTTGTGTTCGTGGATGTCCAAAATCTTTGACTTTGAAATATCTCTCAACACAGAGCGTTTAACTATGAGACTCGTCCGACTGTCACCTGTAAACACCTGCCCTGGGTGGGTGATGGGAGCAACGCAGAGGTGAAGAGAAACGTCAACTGTGACCTTTATGAGAAGAAAGGTGAGACTCATGTGTGACGTTGAAGAGATCAATGTGATGTATTGGTACTGGAGCTGCCTGAACGGTTGTTTTTTTTATTATTATAAAGTCTATGTCAGAAAGTGCATCGTGGGTAAAGGAGAAGACTACAGAGGGAAAGTCTTCACCACGAGAAGCGGACTCACCTGCCAACAGTGGTGGTCCAAGTTTCCTCACGATCACAGGTGAGACACTTCCAGCCATTCAGAGATTATTATCATACAGACAGACAAACAAACAAGAGGTGTCTTATGGTCAAACGGCTTAATGGACCTGAACCTCAATCCAGCTGATGATGTGACTTTCTCTTCCCTAAAAACGATGACTGAACACGAAAACCCCCCAAAACAAGCAGGAAGTGAAGATGGCAGCGCAGCAGAGATACTCAGACATGTAGATTTTCATGCGCTCATTGACTGTTCACATTTACAACAACAATGTGAAACCAACAGCTTTATTTGAATCTACACTAACAAGTATTTTTTAGATACATTTGTGAAAAGGAGTCACTTCATCCTCTTTCAGCTGCTCTGGTCCAAAAACATAACTGTCATCAGCCTGGTTTCTGACAGCTGATGGCAGCAAGTCAGACAAAGTCAGCGACTAGGTGGTGATGAAAAGCTGAACATCTAGGAGCTAAAGATCCAGATGTTGTTCTCTGTCACCAGTGGTGACCAAACCGTAGCTAAGAGGAGAGCGAACATTGGAATCATTTTTATCAGGTGACCAGACACAGTCATTTCAATACAATTTAAAGATGAAATGTTGATGGAACATCAAGTGAAGTTTTATTGTCCACAAAACATTTCTGGGGCTTCAGAGCAACAAAAATGGCATTGCAGCAATCTACGGAAGCCCAGAGATCCCAAATTGAGTTGAAAAGAGGTTATCTACATCCTTGACGTCGATGTAGCTGGTTCACTTGTAACTCTGTTAGCTCGGCAGCTACAGTGAGGGGGTGAATGACGTATTTTCAAATCAATATTGGATCTCTGGGCTTATCTAAACTTGGATTCCCCAGACAAACTGTATTAAGCTATTTTACTTTTGTTGTTAGCCCCATCTGAGTTAGTTGTTTCAACATTATAACCAAAATAACATCATTATAAATGAGGAATGTGTGCGTTCAGCTTGTTGTGGAATGCATTGGCCTCGATGAAGCTTAAAGTGTCAAATTGCTTTATGGCAAATCTGTGGGACTGTGCAATTAAAAAAAGCTCCACCTGCCTCACTGCTGATCTGATGTGGGTGTAAAGACCCTCGAAGTTAAGCTGAGAGTCAGCACTTTAACCTCACAGTCGCCCTCACAGTATAAACTGTAAAAACTGCCTCTCATCTCAGGTGGATTCCAACAGCGACGAATGGTCTAGAGCTGAACTACTGCAGGAATCCAGACGGGGACCGGATCGGTCCGTGGTGCTACACCACCGACCCCGAGCGACGTTACGAGAGCTGCAACATCCCCCAGTGCAAAGATGGTACACCCCAGTTATTTATAAACACTCATCACTCAAGTGTCCTGTCTCAGTAAGAAATCAAACATCTAGTTATTTCATTTTTCATCCTTTTTCATCAAACTTATGTTACAGAATACGATGGAAAATTAGCATTTAGTTAAGAAACTTAAAGTCACTGTTTTAGGCAAACCCTTCTGTTGATTGTTTCACGGACTGAACCACATAATTTGATTCAGGGGAAAATAGTGACAATATTACAAGAGGGTATACACTGTAAATACTCACTCATTAATTTTAGCTTTTAAAGGAATAATTGGGAAAATAAATGTGATGTTGGGAATGGTTTATAAACAGGTGTTGACTTCTAGAGGAATTTCTGAGAACGAACTCCTTAAATCTTAATTACCAGAAAACATCCAATTAACAAAAACATCCATTCATTTCGCTGGAGACTTTATCCCCTGTGCTGATTTGTACGTTTCACACATTAATACACATTCACATTTTTTTGCATGTTCGGCTGCCTGCTGCACTCTGACTAAAAGATGGTTACTGTGGTAAAAAGAAGGTTGTAATTACCAAGTGTACCAATTTAACACATTCTCCATTTCCTCTGTCATTAGCACCAAATTACACAGTCCAGAAACCTTCCTTAAAAATGACAATAATCAGCTCCTTTCAGGGAAATAATTAGCAAATGATGTGTCCTGTAAAGTGAAATGTTTCCGTACGCTCGAAGTCTTTTGAGTTGGTGTGTGTGTTTGTGTGTGTTTGTGTGTGTGTGTGTGTGTGTGTGTGTGTGTGTGTGTGTGTGTGTGTGTGTGTGTGTGTGTGTGTGTGTGTTTGCAGAGGTTTGTATCACCTGTAACGGAGAGGACTACCGAGGGCAGGTCGACCACACCGTGAGCGGCAGAGAGTGTCAGAGATGGGACCAGCAGTATCCTCACCAACACATCTACCAGCCTGAAAAGTAATTAAGTATTCATCGCCGCAGCACCTGTCCTGTGCCTCATTAGTTTAATTAATTGTGGACTGGTGGCATTGTGAATACCACAGCTTTCGAACTGTTTTAAAACCTTCATTTTGTCATTGTGGGTGTAATAGATTACTTGTCTTTTTCAGGTATCCCGATAAAAGTTTAGATGATAACTACTGCCGTAACCCCGACGCCTCTCCGGTGCCCTGGTGCTACACCACAGACACCGAGATGGAGAGGGAGAACTGTGAGATCAGCAAGTGCAGTAAGAAAATGCTTTTGTTATATTATCCCTTTTAAAAATACTTATCATCAGCAGTGGAATGTAACTAAGTACAATTACTCGAGCACTTTTTACTTCAGTATTCCAATTTTCTGCTACTTTACACTTCTACTCTACTACAACTTGTAGGGAAATATTGTACTTTTTACTTCATTGATTTGATAACCAGTTTAAGTTAAGTTGTGTTTTGTTACATTAAATGCATCTGAATCTTTACTGAAAAGTAGAAATACTTATTTCTACACTTTGGTTTTCTACACACTGTTTTTATCATAATTTTAAAAACAATTCCGAGCATTTTAATATTAATATTGAGCCAAATATCGTACTGTTGCTTTTAGTTACTTTGTCGCACATTTTTTAATATTCGTTTAAATCAGAATTTGAAGATGCCGATTCTGCTCATTAGAAAAATGTTGAATGACGGATCCGATCATGTAGATGTATGTATAATTTACTTTTACTTGTACTTTTTATCCTAAAGTGCCTTTATTGCCAGAAAATTACTTTCGATAAGTACATTTAATGTCAGATACGTTTAGACTCGGATGACTTTCACTTTCATCAAAGTAACATTTTCACACACTGTTGTTACTTTTACTCAATTGTGGCTTTTGTGTATTTTTTACAACACTGCCTCTGATAACACTCGAGAGCGAACAATTAGTTGGTTATTTGATCATAATAATTTCTCAGAAACTATGATGACAACGGATTAATAGCTCATTCTCAATTTTCGTCGCTGCTTTTCTTAGTTTTTCAATGATCATTAAAAGGGTTCTGTGGAACATCTGTGCTGCGCTTGAAGCTGGTCTTTAGTTTATGTTAGCTGACTCCATTTCTAAACTCTAGTATGCTACTTTTGCTCTCTGTTTGTGGAGCTGAGAGAGGCGAGGAGACAAGGCACTCGAAAAATGTGTATAAAGTCACATCCTTTGGACCGTCGTGAAAAACCCGACACTAGTCCTTCAGGAACGAAATCCGCAGTCTAGCAGCATTAAAACAACAGACGAACAGATCGTCCACAGGCTTATGTAGACAACCGAGAGAGAGACGGGGGAGGTCTCGTGTCTCACATCACGTCACAGTCCGCTTCCATATGGCCAATAAAAGAATTGATTGATATATTGCACGGATCCCCTTTGACTGAATATACCTGTGTTTTGGACTTGTGATAGTCACTGCGGACTTCTGATTTTTCAGTGTTTTCTGAGAGTTTACAGACCAAAGAATTAATTGTTTAAACAAGATCAAAATAATTGTTCAAGCCTGACTGCAATGTTTTCTATCCTGGCATACGTTTACTAGATTGGATCTCTGGATCTTCTCGCCTGTTTCCTTCTGCTCTGTTTTGGCCATTAGTTTCTTCTGTAAAACAGAGGAGACGTGAGCTGAATTGAGCTGATTCCTGTGCCATTAGCAGGAGACATAGTGGAATTAGAGAGTCTCATTAAGTCGCTGTAATTAAATTTAGAAAAATCACCTTTTTGGTGTTTGTGCAAATTACTTCCCCCAACTGTGAAACTCTTCACGACCGCCCTAATGACTCTCTTTGATTTAAGAGTAAACGCAGCTAAAGAGTGCGGATGTTTGTCAGTGATACGAGCCCCTGCATTGTCTCACAAGGCCTCGGGTTAATTAAATGTTAATTACTGTGTTTTCTTATTATTTAGTTTTTTCTTTATACGGTTTATTTTAATTTTTCATTTAGTTTGTGTGAGTTTTTAGTGCATGTGAGTGGATTATCTTTAATATGGAGTAGAAGGAGTAAACTGTAGATAACAGCAAAGTTTAAAAGTAGAACTTAAAAAGGCATTTTGGACTTGTTATATGCAATATGGTTGTTTACCATAAAATACAACTAAATTAAATTGAATTCCTTTTACTTTTTACATGCCGGTCAGACTCAAATGCTGAACCTTTACCTTCAGAACATGAGTAAACGAATAAACAAGGAATTTCAGTGTTTTCTCCAGGATTTCGACATGAGAGTTGTGCAACATGAGCGTGGCAACATTGGCATTTCCACTGAGGGCGGAGATCACTAGGGCAAAAAGCTCTATATGATAGCACCATCTTGTGGTGCAAAAAAAAACGATTCTTGTGAAATGAATCAACAAAAAGATCAAATCAAAATGTCACAGATTCTCTCTCGTTTTGCGTGTTTTCACCAGTAGTCTGTTGATGTGAATGTCTCTTAAATGCCCTAAATGTAAATGTAAATGTTATTCTGTTGATGTATCAGACAAACAAAACACAATCAGGAGAATATTGTGAGAATGTTCCTTTAGATCTGTTTATTCAGATCCTGCGTTTTAAAAAGCTCCTTCACCCAAAGGACCACGAACAAAATATGCTTATGGACTTTATTGTGTTTTATCCCTTTGACAAATATTATACAGTCAAAAAAATGATTTTCCTAAAACACTGACTTTATGTATAAAACATGAAATTACATACATTCTAGGTAAATATATCATTTAATGCAAAGTATTTCCATCATGTTGAGTTGATGTGAATACATTAAATAACTTAGTCTGCCTAAATTAAATTGAGTTCATGCAGTTTTTCAAGTATTATGCCTAAAAGTAATGTATTACATATGGATTACTTGTATGTCCAATACTTTAAAAAATTGGAGTAAGTTAAATAAAGCAGACTGAATTATTTCATTCATCCACATAAACTCAACATGATGGAAATACTTTGAATTAACTGCATTATATTGTACAAAGATATTTGCAGCCTGATGAGGCTGTGCGTCTATTATTTATTTATAGTATATATGTCATGTATATTTCATACCGTTAGTAAATAATCTCAATCAATAACCTGGGCTAACTGATAAATCACTGACCTGTACCAGGGAGTTGGGCTCTTCACATTTTACTGTCAAATCCCCAGTGTCCTTTTCTCAACATCACACTTTTTAGATCATTTGATCAGATTAATTAAAGTTTTTGAGGCACAAAAACACTCTTATTTATAGTGAATTAAATCATTTTGTCTGATATTTTATTATTTTTACACCAGAAACTTTGATTGCCTCGTTAGATTACTCAGACTTTATTATCCTGAGGGGAAATTCCTTTTCACAGCAGCGTGCCTGTCACAAAGACAGTACATGCAACAGACAGTGTTTCAGTAACATTACATATAACACCGCACAGCAATTACAACCCACAATCAGCCCGGTTCTGCCAAAGCGAGCCGTTCTGTCCCTCAGAGCTCAGTGCCTCCACCCCGAGGTCACACTCAGTGGATGCGTGATGTCCTGTTCTGTTGAAGTTGCAATGCGTGTAATGGCCATATTGTTCAGCTTTGTAAGGCCGGGTGAGGGGAGACCAATTATCCTGGCAGTTGTGCTGTTGTGCTGTAAGTTTGGCCTGGTTCTTAACACACTGCACGTAAAAGAAGCAGGTGGAGCCGTACAGTAGGACGGGCTGGATAATACTCCAACAGCAGGAGGAGATGCGGGAAAACATAAAGTCCTTTGAGTTTGCGGATGACTGATGACATTTTCTCCTTCTCCCTCAACTATTGTTTATTTCAAAAGTTTAACTGCTGGACATGAGACTCAGTCTATGTGTCTAAGTTTCATATTGAACCGTGATTGGCTCTCAGTGTTTGGCTGTCCACATTTTAAACTCTCAGACTCAGTGTGAGCACAGAGAAACTTTCCATCTTCAGCAGATATATTTGAAAAAAGCCTTCTTTCCTAAAACCTTGCACAAACATCATTCTGCACACTTTTTGAGTGAAAGTGGACTTTAACCTCCTGTAACAGATTTATTATGCAGCAGTTTTTTTAGGCTCATTCTGTACCATCACTTTACATGTTCTGGGAAAGAGAAAGAAAAAGAAACAGCTCTTGATTTCCCAGAATAACAGAACATAAATCACAAAGTCCTCTCTCTCCTTCAGTGGCCAGAAGTCCTCCTCGTACTAATATTAACCACATTAACTAACCCCCCCTCCGTGAAGTCCAGAGGTGACCTATAATGCTAATTTATTTCCTCCTCGACTGTCTGCTCCCCTCCAGCCGAGGTGCGGGTTGAGAAACGCCAGCGCTCCAGCTTCACCACCAACTGTTTCCGTGGGCGCGGGGAGGATTACCGCGGCAAAGTCAACGAGACGACGTCAGGCATCCCCTGTCAGCGGTGGGACGCCCAGGAGCCTCATGAGCATCCCTTCTACCCAAACACATACGAATGCAAGTAAGTGACACACAGTACAATGGAGGAGGGAGAAGGAGTTGAGTGTGATTGAAAGGTGAGAGCGCCTTGGGTTGATGTTCTGCACTCGTGGCCTCAGTTTGCTCCACACATGAATATTAATGTCAAAATGTCAGTGCAGTGAAACTTCTTTGCGATATTATTCCTCTGCCGACATTTGACAGGAGATGATAGATGGTCAGCAGCCGCGCATTAAAAAGCCGCTCACACTCTGAGTGGCAGTATGGATGTGAAATGAATATTAAACCTGTTTGTGACGCAGCGATCCATTCATCATGCCAAAACTGACTATTAGCGTCTGATCCGTCCGTCCAGGAAGTTTTGTCACATCTACATAATCTTTACGTCTACAAAAATAAACAGGGCCAGGCAGAAACAGAACGGCACGTTTGTGTAAATAAAAAGGTTGTTCAATGAATAAATGATGAGGCGCTGGACATTACCGAAAGTTTCTTTAAAAAAAAAAAAAGGTTTGTGGCTTTGATCCAGTGAAGAACTAACTATGCGTGTCATTTCTATTACTATAGTCTTTTAAACAACAACAGGCCCGCTTACAGATTGTGCTGGTGAGGACATTCCAAAAATCACTCACAGGAACAAATTGGGAAAAGTTGTGAAGAAGTGTGGGAAAATCATGTGGAAACAGCAGGCTGACCTGTAACACCTGCGTCTGAGCGGGCCGACTGAGAGGGCAGACATCCCCGTCCACTTTATCTTCTGCCCGGAGGTGCAGATACCTCACGATCAGAACCAACCAAGTAAAAAACTAATTTAGTGCCATGGCAATTGAGTCAGCTTTACAAGAGGCAGCAGCACTGGGAGTCTGAGAACATACATAGAAAAAAGGGGATGTGCAGTTCTTCTCAGTGATTCACTCTGTGTGTTTTTGTTTGAGAATAAGTGGGATATAAGTGTGGTGGCATGTGTGGCTTGTTTTATGACATAATAAAAACCAAACCAAACCACTTCAACCTGACTGTGTTCCACATCTCTTCCAGGGGTTTGGAGGAGAACTACTGTCGTAACCCAGATGGGTCGGAGGCTCCCTGGTGCTTCACATCCGTGCCAGAGATGAGGACTGCTCTCTGCTTACAGATCAAACGCTGTGCAGACGACATCGAGGCTGAAGGTACAGCTTCTTCATTCAGATTTCAGCAAAAACGATGACTTTGGCTACAAGATTACTGTCAGCTGTAATGGATAGAAATGAGCCAATGTTATCATGAATCCAGGTTCCCTCTGATGCAAGCAAAATCATTGAAGAATATTGACCAGACACCAATAATAGTTTATTATAACTCAGTCAGTTTTTAGGTGCTTTGATTAGATCATATACTTTTTTGTGTATAAGACAGTTCTGTAAATTTAATTTTTCCAATATAAAAAACGTTTCTTTTTACTTGTGAACGAGGAAACAGCACAGTCATCCTTTTACAAATGAAAAGTTGTCGGTCAGTTCACTAATCTGCTTGGCTGCTGTTGCTTTAATTGCTCTGGTGTAACACGTAGCTTCAGATGACTAATGTTAGCTGATTGTATCTGTATCTAGTTACTTGTGCAACTGGTACACAATGAATTGCATTAACCATTCTCATATTTTTCAGTGAGTCATAGCTACATGTATCAGTCACAGTGGCTGCTGTTAACCCCCAAATAAAAAATAAAAGCTCATTGTTCTCTGTGTCTGATATCTTATTTTTATATTTTATGTCACAACTGCCTTCTGTGTGCCATAATTCATTAGGGTCACTGTCTTGATGAAAATGTCTCTTTTTTCCAGATTGCTACCACGAAAATGGAAGAAACTACCGAGGCATGGTCCGCAAAACTCGTAAGGGGATCACCTGCCAGAAATGGAACGTTAACACACCTCACAGGACCAAGTACGACCATCGTTTAAAAACTACAAAGACATAAAGATGATTTTTTTTCATCCAAGAGGAAAATAGTTTATATGCTTTGGGGACCTCTGTGATGAGCTTTCAAGATTCAACATTCGTGATACTTTATTATCACGGCACTCCATGTTAGAAGTCAAAAAAGAAAAACCAGGAACGGCACTCCCATTAAACTATCTCTTGGCGCCACACAGACGTTTTCAGGCAAGGCGCCCTTGTTTAGTGTGTGTACTGGCAATTATAGGTTAATTATGGTTACCACTACCAGCACAACAGGCACGTCCCAATAAAGACGCCCATCATCCCTGTTATTAACAAGAAAGAAAGAAATGTAAAAAGAGCAATATTTAAAAAAAAACAAAGATGATGAATAACATGAAATGATATAAATTCGAGGTAGTTTAGACAGTTCTCAAAGTGCAGCGTGCATATACCCTAACAATAGGTGGCAACACAATAGGTGTGTGGGGGACAGGATGAAGTTGGAGGCCGTGATCTGACATCAGGCCTGGTAAATGACGACCGATGATGCATGCATACTAATTCTAAGCAGGTATCAAGCATGTTGTGCCAACAGTCAAAAATGTAAAAACAAAATACAGGAACTTAGGGAGAGGCTTGCTGCGCTGAACAATTCTGATTGGTCGATTATTCCGGCTTTAATTTTTTGCTCCAATTAAAAGAAAATCTTCAGCTGCTTTTGTTGTAGTTGTTCTTCATTGTGCTTTTACACATCAGCAGGGCCAACAATGAAGTCCAGACCTGACTGAGCATTTACACTGAGGACCAAATCTATCAGGAATGGGAGATGCTTGATAAGGCGTCATCGTTGTTGTTTGCAAAAATTACGTGCGAAAACAGCTGTCGTTTTATTCTTTAGACTGCAGTAGTAGCACACAAAAAACAATGGACAAAAGGTTCCTTTATTTCCCTTAAATAGTAGTTCCTGAAAACATAAAGTTCTGGTTGCTTTAGCGAAGAAACATGACTTTAATATACTTAAAACAACACGCTTTTCTCCCACAGTTATATTCATGGAAATTGAGGAGTTACTCCATTAAAATAATGTCTGTAGGTTTTTAAAAGCAGCATGCTCACCCCATTTATTTACAACATGTATGAGCCTTAAAAACCATCTGTATGATTTTCTAGGATAAACCCATGGACGCATCCTGAGGCCAATCTGACTGAGAACTACTGTCGTAACCCAGATGGGGACCAGCACGGACCCTGGTGCTACACCACTGATCCCAAAACTGAGTTTGACTACTGTGCCATCAAACAGTGTGGTACATAACTCTGCTTTCTTTGTCTATTTTAAGATTCCTCTGAGTGGTTTAATGCACTGTGTGGTGACAGTTCAGCCGGAGCTGCTGGCAATTTAACAATTCATCTGTTTCTTGTGTTTCCAAACAGCTGGAGAGAAAGTGTCCATGACTGAGCCAGTAGGTTAGTTTCTGAATGAGCAGGAGGCAACATTTCATAGTCGACAACCGGCGACAACCGGCTTTCTATTTTTTACAAATATATGTCGCCTCTTTGTGAACGCAGAGAGGGTGGAGTTCAGCGAGTGCGGGAAGAGAGAGGACCGCATCCCGAGGACGCGGTTACGTATCGTGAACGGGATTCCCGGTAACTCGCCGTGGACAGTGAGCCTCAGAGACAGGTGAGTCTGAGAGCTGGTTATGAGCAAGTCAAATACATCCTGCTGCTGTGCTGTGTATGACCTCCGACCTCTCATGTGCAGGAAAGGAAACCATTTCTGTGGAGGATCCCTGGTTAACCCCAGATGGGTGATCAGCACCAAGCAATGTTTCTCCTCCTGGTAAATGTTCTTTATTTAAAGGTTTTTGGAGCTGTTGGCAGGGTGTAGGTCATTTAAATTCACAAACCTGCTGTTTCAAGCAGCCAAAATCCACCATTCATGTACAGTGAGATGCAAAACTAAGAGCCATACAGCGGTGATATGTTGTGAAATGTAAGTAATGTTGAACAGATTTTTGTGATTTATTCACCAACACTAGGGACGACAACTGAGCGGCATTACTCAAAGCATGACAGTGTCGGTGGGTCTGTGTTCCAGACTGAAATACATCAACAACTATTGGTTGGATTTACATGAAATTTGACTAGTGATATCCATGTTGCCTAGATGATGAACTCTCAGATGATGAAGATTCTCAAAATGAACAATTGCCCTCTTGGCTGGAGTTGATTGTAATATTTTTCAACTACATTGACCTGTTAAGCCCAATTTGACTATTTTTTGAGCACCTCTAGTAACATATAACTGAAATATATAGTTTAATGGATGTTTTAATATTGTTTGCTAGAGATTTGGAGCTTCAGCTGCATCAATCATGCTAAAATTGTTTTGTTTTTTGCTTTAAATCTTTTATTTATGCCGACTGCCAACTTAATGTACTCAGACCCAGACATATACATATACTTATACTTAAATATTTAGAGTGTTCCCTTTATTATGATACTTTGATTATTCAAATAGACGTTGTAGTTGCAGAGATACACAATTACTTATCAAGCCGAGACACAAAATAGAGGCTAGTTCATATCAGGTTTGAATATCAACAAAAAATGAACACATTATCAAAACTAGGCTACTCCGCCACTCCTTGCAATTTTCGTTTGTCATCAAAGAAGCTTTGGGGCGTCTCCAGGGGTTTGGGAGTTTTGTTGACTTGTCAGAGATGCAAATAAAGGACTAACTGATTGAACATCGGGGGGGAAATACAGAACTAGTGAGTGGGGAGAGTGCCCCGTTTTCTCTTCAGTCCCAGCCCCCCCAAAACGTCTGTGCATGTCCCTGACAGGAGGACACCATTGATGTTTACATCCCTCACATTTTTCCTGTGAGTAGATGCACACTTTCTCTCTGCACAGTGTGTTTTTGTTGCAGTGTCAACTGATTCAAGATTAGACAGACATCTCCAATGTGAATAAATTGCACTGACTTGAGATGAAAACATGTATTTTTGATTTGCAGATGAGCCGTCCCTTTAAGGATGGATAAGACATGACATAAAAAGTGTTGTACTCGGCTTGTATTTCCATGTTATTTGTTTGTATGTGTGCGCAGCTACGTGGACCTGCCTGGATATTCTGCCATGATGGGAACCCTGTTTCGTGATCCCCAGGAGGGAGAGCCGGGCGTTCAGACCATCCCTCTCACCAAGATCGTCTGTGGACCCTCGGAGTCTCAGCTGGTCATGCTACAACTGGAATAGTGTGTACTGTCAAGTGCCCCCCCCCCCCCCCCCCCCCCCCCGCGTGCTCGCACACACACATGCACTCAGACATACCAGTGATTTCACTCTGACCCTCTCTTCTTTCTCTAGCCCTGCACAGTTTAATGAGCGTGTCTCTCAGATCTGCCTCCCTCCTGAGCGTTACATTGTGGCTGAGGGGACGCTCTGTGAGATCGCAGGATGGGGTGAGACAAGAGGCAAGTATAATCCTATAGAGGTGATAACTTCGTCCTGAATTCACTACACGCTGCATTTCATGCAACTACAATATGCTTCTACACGGGTGTGGGGCTGAGGAAGGGGAGAGGGGGCTGAGTATTCATGTGAGGAGGGCCCACGAAGACAGAAGAGTGAATAGCTGTGGATGTAGGGAGGAAACATGCCTTCATACAGGGTCCAGAATTTTGTGCCATGCCCTGTTCTTCTATTACAATTATCAATAATAGATTACGTTCTCAGAAGCATCTTGTTTCTGCCCTTGAAGTAATGTTGCATCTAAATGAGAGAACTGTTCAGATCATTGAGCAACAGATGGCGTTGCTATTTCCAGACGCCTTCAACATCTGTCCCCCTTCCTCTTCTTCTCTTCGTCTCTTTCAACATATCAGCTGCTAACTGATTTCTCCTCCTCCTCCTCACTCTTTTTCAAAGGGACTGGAGATGAGACTGTCCTCAACGTGGCCCAAATACCAGTTATCAGTAACAAGGAATGTAACAATTACTTCAGGGGTCGCGTGCGCGAGAATGAGATGTGCACGAACTCTTTCCAGGCCGGGATAGGAGCCTGCGAGGTAGGTGTCTGTGCAAACGTCTTAAAGGTTTTCTGTCCGTTTTGGAGATGCAGCAGAGTTTCTTCATCCCTTATTGTCCTTTTGAAGATACTTTTTGCATTTAACTTTATTAGATAGGTTACAATAGAGGTGCAGACAGGAAAATAAGGGGTAACAAGATCACTAGCCAGAATCAATCTAGGGACACAGAAGTTAAAGGAAAGGTTCAACCAAAACTTAAAAATCGATTCATTATCTACTTACCCCGATGTCAAAGGAAAATCAGGTGAAGTTGTGAAGTCCATGAAAAATGTCTGGAGCTTCACAGTGAAACAGCAATGCAGCATTTTCTTTAACGACTGAAGTAGATAGGGAAAAAAAAAACAAGTGAAATAAAACGTGACGGCTCCATACAGCTGGTCCAGCATAATCCAAGTCTCTGGAAGCCTCGCGATTCCAAATGGGTTCAAAAAGATGTTATTTACTTGTGTTTTAAGCAGAAATCTTCAGTGTAGCTGCTGAGTGAAAACATTTAGCACTGATGTACAAACTCGACCGCGTTTAAAGCGTGTAAATAATGACTTTTTAAATCAGTTTGGGCTGTACTGAGCCATTTTATGGTTGTTGTTCGTTTATGTTTTAAAACAAGTCCCCATCTACTTCAGTTGTTCAGGAGAATTCTGCAAAACACTGTTTTACTGTGAATTCAGGAAATGTTTTGTGGACTAAGAAACTTCATCCGAGTTTCAATCAGCATGGGGGTGAGTAGATAATACATTTTATTTTTTGGGCTCAATTTTTCCTTTAATACTGTACATGTCTTAACCTCTAGGTCACCATGACACCAAAACACTGACCATTTTTCTTTGACACTTACTGCAGTGTGTCATGGCATTAAAATAATTTTGCGACACTTTTGGGAAATGCACTAATTTGCTTTCTTTCGATACCATGATACAAACACTACCACAGTGTATTTAGGGTAAATATGAAGCTAGAGCCAGCAACCAGTTAGCTTAGCTTAGCACAGGTAGTCTGACTCACAAGCATGTGTAGCCCTGCCTAAAAAACATGTTTTGTTTTGTTCAAATTTAACAAACTGCTAATAATATAATGTATAATGTATTTATTGGCTTTAGATGTAGTGGTGGTTGGATTTAAAAGAAAACCTCTGGACAAAGCCAAGCCAGCTAGCTTTTTCCAATTTGTATGCTAAGCTAAGCTAACTGGCTGCTGGCTTTTGCTTTTATTTAGCAAACACACATAAGATTGGTATCAATCTTCTCATCTAACTGCGGGTGAGAAAATGTATAAGCGCATACCCCTGCCGTGCTGAGATTTAACACTTCAGATCCTGACGGTGAAGAAAATCTTTTTGATGACGGAAATCACTTTAAGTAAAGCTATACATACGGCTATTTATACGTTCCTATAAATCAAACACATTCACCATTTGGATAATGGAAGTGGACTGGACAAGATGTGACTGCAAGATGTTTCCAACCTCAGCAGTGACAGTCAGTCATAACAGAGACAAATAATGACTCCAGAGTGTTGTTCCTGTGTGTCTGCAGAGAGACTACGGCGGCCCTCTGGCATGTCAGAACAGGGACTGCTGGGTACTCGAGGGTGTGATCATCCCCATGAGGCGCTGTGGACACCCGGGGCAGCCCAACATCTTCATCAGGGTCTCTGTCTACGTGGACTGGATCAAGAAGGTCATGGAGATGGCTTAGAGCCACATGCTGACCAGGGACTGATCAAATCTGCTCTCGAAGCCCTCAAGACCTGCTATCCACTTATCCCTATGCATTTTTGTCTTCTCAGATGCCTGTTTTAAATTAAACAAAACACTAATAATACACCAAAATCTATGTTTAGATTTGATCATAAACAAGACGTTCAGCTTCTTATTCAGGGTAAAATGCAAGGTAATTTGTTTGTGGTGCCTCCGCGTAAATTAATTTTTTTTGTGTGAATCATTCCAGCCAGATTAGCTCACTTTTAAGTGCATCAGCAGAGGCATTTATTGCCCTGAACTGCTCGTTGCAAGCAGCCAAACTCCAGTGGACAGACGAAGCAGAAAACATTTGTACTCCAGAATCACACTAAAGCCCTGTCCACACGCACACAATTGTTACAACAAAAAAAAAGCTTTTGTTTCAGCATTTCGTACTCACATAAACAGCTTTTTCAGGTCACTGAAAGAAGAGCTTTTGGAAAACTTCTTCCAGTTTGAAAGATACTCAGTGACCGTTTATATCAGGACAGACAGAAACTGAGATTTTTGGAAAACGATGATAAACACGCACACATTTATCACATCATCCATCAGCATTGGATGGAATGGATGTCACGTTTTTTTTTGATGTTATATGTACAAAGACACAAATGGACACTGATAACGCAATGATGGAAAAGAAAGACAAAAACGGCTGCTCGCAACGTTTGATGATTTTTGTTTTGTTGATAAATGATCCGAGAGGAGTCTGTGGAGATCAGTCACGTTTCCCCTGCCTCGTTCATAGTATTTTCTGTAGCTAAGCAACTGACCAGAGTAAACAGTCTCCTTCCTGCAGGTTTCTTCAGGTGTGTTGTATGGATGGAGGTTATTTTTTGAAATCCCTGTGTATGTGTGCACTAGGCCTGAGATGCAAAACAACGCAGAGAGGAATTATTTGGCCAACACTTTTCCTCCCTATTTAGCATAAATAAGCATTAATAAGCAACACCATAGAGCTGTTCTGAGGACATTTTAAAGTGTTTATTAATATACATTATTTGTCAACAGCTCTACCTTCTCCTACAGCGACATATTACCATTGTGTCATAGCACACTTTCATTCATTATTCGTGTAGACACCAGCCTCCACTTATGAGCGGCCACAGGAGGAGTTAAAGCTGTTGACAAATACATTAGTCAACACAATTCTGCTTTTTATTACATCATAATGCAAAGTAAAGAAATAAATGTTTACATAGTGCTTATAAATGATAAACAGAGAGACCTAAAATTAAATTTCTCTTCTGCATTTACCAAAAACTAACTGTAGCCTCTCGGGTTCAGAGGAGAATGACTGGAGCTAAGTAACCTCCAATAACAGGAGGTGTCGGGGGGGTTAACGGCACACGTTAAGTTCTTAACGTCCCCTGGAAGTGCACCCTTTACCACAAAACTGTACGCCTCCCCTCCCTTCCCCTCCTTCTCCTCTCCTCTCCTCTCCTCTCCTCTCCTTCTCCCTCTCCTCTCCTCTCCTCTCCTCTCCTCTCCTCTCCTCTCCTCTCCTCTCCTCTCCTCTCCTCTCCTCTCTCACTGGCATTGAATGGAGCTCCGAAAATACCTTCTTTGCCCCCAGCCTCTAAAGAAATCCCTCCTCTGCCTGTCTTTTGATGCCTGCCCCCACCTCTAAAGACATGCCTTTGTGCCTTATGCAGAACTGTATGCGCTGCACATTCTTTCTAGTTCTATAGGAGGATTTTTGTAACCCGGTCCTGATGAGCCCACGGAATTCAGCTTAAATAAACCTCAAGATCAGAGTCCAACCGAATCTCAGACACACCAGCCTGCAGAAGGCCACTGAACTCTCTCTCTCTCTCTCTCTCTCTCACACACACACACACACACACACACACACACACACACACACACTATTTCTCTCTCATGCACCCCCTGTTCTCTCTGTTTCTGTCTGTCTTCACACCAACAGTTTTTCTTTCGTCCGGACAATCGGGAAACACTGACATTTATCTTTGTTTCTTTGCAGTAATAGGACTGAAAGTATAGAACATGTCCCTTCGAGCTAACGACAGCCAATTATCCTCCTGCTGCAACACAGCGTCTGAAAAAGGATGGCAGGTTGACAGTTGCGACTCTCATTCTGCTCACTTTCATTTGGTAATATTTATAGTGGATGACTAATCAGATTCATAAATGACTACCAGTTCTCAGCAACTGTTGCTTCTGAGAAACCTGACTAAAATGTTCAATAAACGCTGCCACACAGATATGCAAATAGTTTCTCTGTCATTTTGTTGTATGCAGATGAAGATAATGGCCTTGTTGATTATGTATTTGATTGTTTTTTTGTTTTTTTGTTTTTTTTTACTTTCCCCAATGTACACTTCAGGTTATGCAGGATTTTATCTAATCTGTTATGAAACCGACGCTATGAACCGTTCGAGTCCAGCCCTGCGCTTCATCTCTGTAACTTAAAGCTTTTTATATGCTGGTCTCATGCCAGCACGCTCACCTGACATGACTCCATGAGCACTGCAACATTAGCCGCCCCTGGAATGTGTATTCACTGCAGTTCAAGCGTTTCCATCTGTATTTATCAGTTTGTGCAAATTTACCAAAGTTTTACCTCTTGAAACAGAGAAATGTTTTAGGAGTAATTCAGGGAAAATGAGGGCAGCACGGCAACAAAAACCACGGCAGCCCGAAAAGACAACATGTCCACTGGAGGAGAGCTTTTTATTTCATCAAAGGGGCGCTGTGTAGTTTTGAGGGGAGGAAATTCAAACTCAGGATTCTAATATAAGATTAAAACCTTAAAGAAAATGTAGTTTGTGATTAATCAAGAGACATTTTAATTATCTTTAACCTGCTATAAATAAAGGTGAGGTCATCCAGGAAAAAAAAAATGCTAAAACATATTTTTTTCTTTTGCTTCGGTGCTCTGATTATTTAAAGTTGCACTATGTAGTTTCTGGAGAAGGAAATTCAGACTCAGAATTTTAATATTTAAAACATTAATGGGGAAATAATACAAACTCTGGAACATTTGTTTTCTTCACATAACTGAATGAACAAGCTGTTCTAAGAGGGAAATAAGATCACTGTTTGAGGCTAGAAGGGTGGCAGGGTCTGCCACATATAAACAAAGTAAAACAGTATGAAATTGTGTCGTTGTTTCGGGTCAGTTTGTTTAATCGTGGAATAAAGGAGCTTGTTCAGGCACACAAAATACTCTCTCCTCTGATTAAAACTTCCAAACATCCACAGAGCTTCTGCAGTATTTGAAAATATCAATCATTCTCAAGGGGAATAATACAATTTAAAAAATAGAAAATAACTTTTCATGATCACCACTGAAAAAAAGGGAGATTTGTGCTTGTTCTCGCTCAAACACACACACATGCATCTGTCCTCCTCCTGCTCTCTCTCTCTTTCGTGTATGTTTGCATCCAGTCAAAAAAAGAAAAGAAAAAAACCCAAACTGGCGTCGACTTTTCCCCCAAAACAAAACGCGCATCGGACGACGTTTGTTCTCGGTGAGCTCATCTGATACTTGGCGTCCTTTGTTGTGACTGACAGAATAATATCTCTCACACTGTAGGTGGGGATCTGACAGCGGGGAGAGAGTGAAACCTCTGCTCGACTCTAGTCTAGACAGTCTGCCTTTTACTACCGACGCAAACTGAGCCTTTTTTCTCCCTCTCTTCTTCTGCTTCTTCTTCTTCTCCTCTCGGGGAACTTCCCATCCCCCGGACCCCACTTTGGGAACCCCGGAACCAGACTCTACCCTCCTGTCTGATGCCCGTCTCTCCCATATCTCCCCCTCCTCCTCCTCTCTCAAGTGGGTGGTCCGGTGAGCCTTTTCGGGGCGGGGTCCTCTGTTTAACCCTCCTACCCCTCGTTCCTTCTTGAAACATGCTATAATAGAGAAAGTATGCAATGCATACTGCTCTGCTACAACCCCCCAATTATACTGCAACTGGGGTATTCGTGACTGGACGTCTGGGGGATCACACACATTTCCGATTAGAGGGAGGGAGGAGGGGAGAGAGAGAGAGAGAGAGAAAGAGAGAGAGAAGCACACACACAGTGAGAGAGGGAGGGAGGGAGAGAGAGAGAGAGAGAGGGAGAGTTTACCCTTTCATTCCAACCAATGAGACGTCGATACACTAACATTTTCATAGTTGTGCAGGAGCACAAAGTGAGCTGGCTGCTTGAACTTCCAGGTAAAAACTGCAAACCGACTCAAGGTAAGTTCAACTCTCCCCCCTCCTCCTCGCTCCGCTCGCGCTGTTGCACTCGGCGCAGCCTGCACAAACAGGATTACGCAGCCCCGAACATGGAGCCTATAGCCCCGTGTGTTTGCATGTATGTATGTGTCTGTACGTCCAGAGCTGGTGGGCTCTGAAAGGAGAGCTTTTGCACCTGTGTTGCTCGCCTTTGTCCTCCCTTGCTGGAAGTTTTTTCTTTTTCCTTTTTTCCTCCTCCGTGCTGCAGCCCCCCTCGCAGACACTCGGTTTCATCCACTCTTTCGGCGGACCTGTTCCCGCAGCCAAAACCAGCACATTTTAGGATCGATTGCGCAAGTGATGGGAGAAAAAAAAAAAAAAAAAAGGGGGGGGGGGGGGGGGGGGGGGGGATGTTGTGTGGCGAGTGCCGACTTTTACACGCGTTTAAAAACACCGCTCTGGTCTCCGGCTGTTGTTCTGGCCTTTTCTTTCTTTCTTTCTTTCTGTGTTTTTTTTCCTTCATCTTTCTTTCTTTAACGTTGCGGCGGCTCCTCGGCCGAAAGTCGGGGGGGTGGAAAAAAGGTTTTGAAGTCGAGGGCCCTCGCTTGCAGGAGCGTTTTTTTTTTCTTTTTCTTTTTCTTTTTTTTTTTTTTTACGCACCGTCTTTAAAAGGCTGTAAAAGAATGTGTTTTTTATGGTCGCAATTGCCGCCCATATGCAAAAAAGTACATTCAGTCCCGTACTTGACTGCCAAACACGGGCGAGTGGAAGCGGACGGCGAGCTGCTGCACGGGAAGGAGTGCAGGACGCTTGTTGTGTTGCTCCGAAATGAGTTTATAAGCGACGTCGTGCGTCTCGTTTGGCTTTTAAATCGTTTGAAAGAGGACGTCGATTTCTCAAATTACTCCCGACTTCCTGCTTCAGTGCGGCCGTTTGATAGGCTGTGTTGGCAATTAGCGTTTGGCACATTCCTTACAGCGCGAGACGGTATGGAAAAACGACCACCTTGGGACGTGAACCTACATCCCCTAGACTGAAGTATTGTTGTTTTCTCTCCTGCTTTAATAAAAAAAATTAAAACACACACACACACACTAACATAGAACACAACACAAAAAAGTCCTTTCTTTTCTTTTCTTTTCTTTTTTTTTTAAGCAGCCTTAAATAACTGTGCTGCTTTCTAGGAAGTTACTAGAAATGCAGCAAAACAAAAGCATATGGTGTTTATAGTGCTGGAGGCTGCTTTCAATCAGGACCTATGGCCAACTAGAGCTGGAACAAAATGTTGATTAATGGATCAGTCCAGAGCTGCAAGGATTAGTCGATTGACCCATTCTTCAAACATTAAATGAATCCCCCCTGCTATTTTTTAACAGTCGCTTTTTCAAGGAGTTTTGAAGAAAAGTTGTCAAAATTCAGCCTCTCGAATGTGACTCTTCTGTTCTCTTCAGAGTGCTTTGACGGTAAACTGGATGTTTTTTGCCTTTCTTTTTCGTCTTGATGATGTTATCTTTGGCTTTGGAGTCATTTTTTTCAGACACTTTGTCGAACAGACAACTAATCGATTATTCGAGAGAATGATCGCTGGTCGATCTCGACCGATACTTGATTTTTGGGGCCGATGTGGATACTGATATAAGGACGTAAAAACGAAAAATATAGAAGCAGACATACATACATTTTTTGCATTGATCAATCATATGTGGTTATAAAACACTTTTGGTGTTTGGTTAACAGAGTAAGAATGTTTTAGAGTTAGTCAACAAACGTTATCGTCTGAAATTACACTAGTACGTTAAAGCAGTACACTTTCAAGGATTTATTAATTAGAAATGATCCTGTGCATCCTTTTTGACATTTTGATCTCTAAAAAAAACGCATTTTGGGACATATCGGACAACTTATACGTAGATACAAATATGTCTGTCAGTTGTTGTATCGGTCGAGCTCTTATCGACAAATCAGTCGATGTAACGCTTGTCACAGAAATGGAATTGGCAATTGACTTTAATGACATTTGATTAATTGTTTCAGTCATTTTTCAAGGAAAAGTATGAACTATTCACAATTTTCACATTCCTAAAGATAAAGATTTGCTGGTTTTTCTTTGTCTTTAATATTAGTGAAGTGATGTCTGTTTTTATCTGTGATTATTGTGATTATCTGTTTCTTTAAAGTGATTATCTTTCGGTTTGGGACAGTTGGTTGGACAAAACAAGCGATTTGATGTCAACATGTGCCCACGTTGCACTTTAAACCAGCTTCTAACATTATTTTGACTTGACGATTCACCAATTCAGGAATTGGTGACAAAGTGAGACATTTTTATAACAGATCTGTTTTAACACTTTGGAATAAGTCTTAAAAGCCCCAAGACCACATCATCAGACGGGTTTCCTGATGAAAATGAAAGCTATTAAGTTTGCAGTCCCGTAAAAGCAAATCCTCAAAACTAAGAAGCTGCAATCAGAGAGTGTTCTGCATCTCTGCCTTTAAAATGTATACAAATGTTTAATCCATTATGCAGATCACTTTTCTGTCCTTAAGCAACGTATCACTGCAGCTCAGAGGCTCACTGCAGGCTGCAAACTCAGATTTGTCACTGCCTCGTCATAGTGTGATCTCCATTAAGGTTTTTTCTGTTCAGTGCTTTCTTGTGTGTGCGTTTTCTAAATGATTGCCACAGCCACTCAGGTTGCACAGGAAAAGTTGTAGCAGCATCAGACACACCTACAACCTGCGCAAACCCATTGAGAAATACCTCACAGAGGGCAAGTGGAAAGGCGGTGTTGCAGGAGAGTGGATGGAGGTTTTGGATGGGAGATTGAGTTGTGAATATCTGTGCTACTTTTAGTCGCTGGACACCACTCTCATGTTTCCCTGCATTTGCCAGAGCCCTGTCTGTGTTCCGATGAGCGCGGTGCCAAGGCTTATGTATGAGCAGTTCCCACGCTTGCTCTCGGAAAATAGTCCTGTGCGATTCTGAGTTATCCTTTCAGTGATACGTTCGTGCAAAAAGAACAACTATTTGAACTGGTTTGATTGAGCTTATGATCCCAAATTCTTCAGAGATGATTGTGTTCAGAAGAAGCAATTGTTCTTTCATTTTCTTTGCTCACATCTCCAGCTGCTGATACTCAGGTCTTCTCCTCTTTAAGCCCTCGAGGCCGCTCCTCCAGGCTTTGATGCCCACACTCTTTGACGCAGGTGGACAGACACAGGCATGAGTAACAGTGGGACCAAAGAGCCGTCGTCGCCCCAGCCGAGCACCGCCCAGTCGCCTCCTGAGCCTCAGCGCAGGGGCAGGGGTCGGCCACGGAAACAGCAGCAGGTAGACACCGGACCTTTAACAGACAAATTCATGATCAAAATGTCTAATTGGGAAAAATTCAAACCTCATTCTGAAAAACAAAGCTGGTTGATTGTGTGTCTGTGTCTTCAACTGATTAGTGTTTGGTTTCTCTCCACAGGAGCCTGTTGGACCACCAACTCCAAAGCGACCGAGAGGACGACCGAAAGGCAGCAAGAACAAAGGCCCCAGACCTGCACTGAAGGTTGAAACTGATCAGTGTATCCAAGATATTAAATATTTATTTGACCTCTTAATTGCAGCATTGTAACAGTACCTTGTCTCCCCTACCTGCAACAATTAGCTTTTTGAGTGCTATATTTAGACATTATTAAATTGCAAGAAATGCTGTGGATTTATTACAAGTATTATGAAACATTATACATTGTAAATATAATTACAAAATGCTTCTGAACTAACTTGAAATAACCTCTATCTCTATCACTCCAGGAAAGAGGAGCCAGTAAGCTTGTAGTAGCACATGGGCTTCTCTTTCCAGTTTATCTGCATTAGATGCATCTGAGAGTTTTCCATGTAATATTTCCTGAAATGCAGACATGTATGTCTTTTTTTTAAAGAAAGCTATAAGATAATCAGCAGCCACTGTGAGGGCATATGTCAGCTCAGACAGAGAAAAGAAAAACTGTTATTAAATCAATGCAGTATTCATGTCTGCAGCCTGCAGTTGGTCAGTGCTCAGATCCTCAGCTGTTATTAGTCCGAGGAGTGAAAGATTGTCTTACTGTTTGTCGCTGCATATATTTACCATCCTTCATACTTTCATGTGCACGCGCAACAGTTTTTTGAGAGTTAAATGTTGCACTACCACCACTACAATTACTTACTTTGCAGTCGTCTTCCTAAATTATTACATTGTCAGCAGTTTGTCAAGTAGTTAAAGTTGCTGCCGTCTCAACCAGTCGAGCTTCAGCATTTAAATTCTTGTCACACATGAATGTATTAGTAATAATTCAATAATACAGAATAATAATGATAATGATAAAGTTTTTTTTGGTTGTACCCAGGAAACTATTGAAAAGACAGTATGACAGAACAAACATTCACATGGGCGCCTTGTCTAAGGTGAAGTTAAAACAAGACGGTGGAACAGAAAATGTAAAAACACAAAAAGACAATATGAGTTATAACAAGTAAAAGGACTAAAAGCCGTAGAACAGGAAGGATGACAGAAAATGAATAGAGAGGAAAAGTAATGTAGAAATAGAGATAAATAAAAGAATACAATCAATAAAGGACGATAAGAGCACGATATCATATCATAGGAATTAAGAACAGATACAGTAATATACTGTTACGACCCCCTTAAGGAGGTACACCAAAACAGGTATAACATAAACAACCAAGTCAAGTTGCAGTTTAGAAGACGCTGAATTTATTAAATGAACAGCAACCCAGACAAAGAGGAAAAAACTCCGAAACAATCAGACAAACAAACTGATGGCCCGATGGGCCAAAATAAACAAAAGGAGGGCAGCCTCCCAGACCAACCCACCCGCGTCATTGGAGCTGGAGACTAACCTTGAACCCTAACACATCAAATCAAACACTCTGAACACTTTTCTACAATGAGCATCACTTTCGATACTCATGTTATGATAAAATCTTTTGCAGAATACCTTTTCAGAGGAGTATCTGTATACTGTTGTATCGTATCAACTTTTAGTGAAATAACGGATATGAACACTTTGCTCACAGTTGTAACAATGGTCAACACCGTTTTGATCTTAAGTCTAAATTTCTTTTTCTTGTAAATCACATTTAAAAATAGCAACAGCTGACCAAAGTGCTGTACGAAGCCAAAATCACAGCGCAAGAATCGAAGATCAACTCAAGAAATACACAAAGCAAAGAAAAACAGAAGACACTGTAAAGAAGCAGCTGATTTAGATCAGGAGGGCTAAATAAAAAAAAAAACCTTAACCGCATACATGTATGTCTTAATATAGATCATATTGAAGTAATCATCATTAAACACATTTCTGTTCAGTATAAATGTACTGTTCACTCTTGCAAACATGCACTCATATCTGTCATTATAAGCAAAATTGCTTTTTGCATTGTTATGGAAGTTCGTATGTATGTTTGTATGTTCGTATGAATGTTCATATACAAACAATAAACATACTCATTTTAGTGGTTCTTAATCATCTCCTGAGGTTAAAATTTAAGGATTTTCAGAAGCCTGTTTTATCAGTAGGGAAACCATTTTTACAGCCCCTGCTGGCAGCTCGCAAGAGCAACCCGGGCATTAGCAGCATGTAGCAGATATATAAGAAAAATGTCTCTTGTGTTTTTTTCTAGCTGTATCACTATTACTGTAGGAGCAAAATGTGGGGTAAATATGTGTACTTAAAGCTGGGGATGGTAAGATTGTAGACATCAGCAAGGAAAAGCTACAGTTTGGAATTATGTGAAAAAGTCCCACCACCTCCCTCACTGACTACCCCATAGCTCTTCCTTGCCAGCTGGGAGATCTGTGCAAGCTGCTAGCTTGTTACACTACCCATTATTAGCTTTTCTAGTCCAAATAATACATAGATTAACAACTCTATTAAATCCCACAATAACATAAACGGAAAGCAAAATAGCCATAACAAACATATCTCAGTTTGAAAAAGGCTACCAGGCGATCACTGCTGAAGTTGTGTGCTTTGTGCTAACGTTAGCCTCGGCAGCTGTGTTCTTTGGCTCAGGGACTGTCTGTTTTGTGCTACTCAGTTAGCTTGCTATGTACTGTGACTGCAGCATAAGGTTGTCATCGCTAACCTTGTCCAATGACCTAATTTCTTACTCACATGAAAGAAAATGCCTAATGTATCACAATAAACGTAAACAAACAAAGCTAGATAGCTATTGCTAGCACACCCCACTGCCAAGCCAGTATGTCAGTCTTTGGTAGTTTGCCGCATTTCCTCTGCCATTCTTGTGAAACTAATAGGTTAGCAATACATCCACCTTTTTGGCACACACAAATACTGTGTTTTTTTCCTTTTTAGAGCATTTGATGTATTAATTGCTGGGGTGTGACAAGTCATTTTCTACAAATACAACAAAAAAGCTTCTAGAATATCCAACCGTATCTTTAATTCTGATATTTAGCTATTTAATTGTTTAGATTGTTTTAATGAATTCATGTGTGGGAAGGTTTGAATATTTTACAGACCAAAAAATACTTTTTTATCTTGTTTATCACCTAGTTTTGTTGTACTTGTAAAATTCTTATCGAAGTATTCCCAAATACATATACGTTTAGTAATTTACTTACTTACTTACTTCAGTTAATAGAACAAAACTTCTGCTGTTCCTGCGACAAATGTTTCTCACTGACCTGAAGAAGTTTTAGCTGTTAAAAAATGGCTGCTGACAAAATTTGCAAAAAACTGCAATCACACAAGAGCTCGTAATCTTAGCTGGTGATCAGCATGAAGGATTGTAAAAGTCTGAAACCCCCCTTTAACCGTTCATCTGTTCTTTCTCAGAAAGTAGAGCCCCTTGGGGAGAGACGACCTCGTGGGCGACCAAGGAAATGGGTATGGAGCAATCGTTGACAGTTAGACACATCTTGGAGTTAACTGTAAATGTACATCCAAAGCCTCCAAGGTGTCTGCGGCAGCTGCACGGTCCTTGAGGGTGGATTTCACTTCATGTACAATAAATCCTGTCCCTTGTCTTTCCACAGCCCCAGAAAGTGGTGCAAGAAGTGACTGAAGAGCAGCAGGTGAGGAGAATGAAAACTTTAAAAGCTAGAAGGGTGGTTCAGTTTTGTTTTGATGAAGCCGCTCAAGCCACCGGTTCCTTCACATAAGACCTTATTGTGATTTAATTGAAAATGATCTTAGATTAAAAGTATAACTTTAGTAAGAGTAGAGAGTTTGGAGAAATGTTGTGCAGCAGTTACTAAAGAAAGTAGTCACAAAAAATGACTGAAATAAGATCTGTGACAGCTTTATGAAATAACTCTCAGAGCCATGTTCACTAATTCCACGAAGTGGTTTATAATCTCACAAACTGAGCCTTTAAATCACTACAAGTTTTAAACCCTGCAGCCTCTCTGCATGTGCAGAGTGCACAGTTTAACACTGTGCAGGTTTATCAAACCATGTTTCACCCTTTATTGCATCAAACTGGAGCTGACTTCATGACTACGAATGAAACCCTTTGTTCAGTTGAACAGAAATCTCATTTTGTGTCACACCTTTTACCTTTTGACTAATATCAGTTACACTTATGATGCAGGACTGATAATAGCAGAGCTGATCTCATTTAACTATTCATGAATTTAATAAGCTCATGTTCAGCACAGAGCTCGTGCTCAGCGTCAAACCTTAAGGTGAACAAAAAGTCATTTGCTCTCATCGTAAGCCATCGGATTAATTAATGACTCTAGTTTTGTTTTTCTATTATTTTTTTCAGCACAAGGGGCTTACAAGAAGACAGTATGTAGACGTAAATGAAAAACATTTGGCAAAAATAGCACGCAATGGTTAAATATTATTGTAAAAATTATAGGACTCATAGAAAAAGACATAGTACTGACATTGAAAGTAGCACATAGCGCACCACAAGTAAATGGTCTTGTAACTTTCATTGAAGAAGAATGGTGATCTAAGAAATATTAGGTAATGTGGTACATTTGACTTCACTCATACAATCTAGTGCGCCGTCATACAAAATCATAATGGTCTTAACTTTTCCAGCCTCTGTGCTCTGGAAAACGACTCCGTTAACACAAATCCAACACTCAGAAAAGGCTTTCGTAATCAGTTAATTCTCATTTCAAATGATATATCTTTCAATCCTTGTACACTATGTTATCAAAACTGCTAAAGTTGTTGCTGAGTTGGCACATTTGATTTGAATGACTAAAACACCTGATGCACATGCTCCTTGTGTTTTTACGAGTTCGTGGAAATGCACAGATGGCAGCGCTGAATTCCCCAGATACACCTCCATACATCCTTTTTGTGACATCCAGTTTTGGCGAATATAAGAAACATGTTTCTGAGAATTTAGGGTTCTTCTAGCCGTCTTGTTCACTATCCGAATGGCAGCGTTGCACAACAGTTGACACCGAAGCGGGCAGGTCTGCTCTTGATGCCCCCAGTCTGCCTTATCGCATCCTCTGCACTGAGCAGTTTGTCAAAGATGCTTCAAGAACTGAAACCGTTGAGACAGACTCCCTTTCTCAGATGCACGCAACACGAAGGGGAAGAATGAGTCAATGTCGAGAGGGGAAACCTGATCTAACTGTTCTCTTCCTCTGTCTTCTTGGTTTCCTGGCATAACTGTCGTCTTCCTCACATTTCGAGGCCTGACAGCTGGACCTACTTTGCCGCACGCAATCGCTCAATGAAATTTTTAACACTCATTCTTGTATTTCTCATGCTCTTTCTAGTGTTGATTCATTAACATGCGCACAATGAGTCACCGAACTGAACACAATAACAGACAAAATGACAGTGGTTTTGGTTCCCTGCGTTTCCAGGGCCCTTCTGAAGAAGCTGAGGAGGGTCCCTCGCAGCTTGAGCCCTCTACATCTCAGGTCCCGGAGCAGGAGGAAGGGGAGTAGATCAGATACCTCTCTACCTACCTCAAGGTTTGGCCTCAAGCAAACAGGGGTTCAGTCTTGACTCCTGTCTGTGATGGGGGTTCAGGAGCACACACACAACACAAACAAAAAATCATTGCAAACGGGGGATTCTTCTCCCAATCCGATACTGTACTCTGGTTTTGTTGGTTCACTCATACTAGTTTGAAAGAATTTGAACTTAGGATATGGTTTCGGTTTTTTTATATTAAGGGAATAGTTTTACATTTTGGGAAACATGCTTGTTCACTTTCCTGCCGAAGGTTAGGCAAGACGACTGATACCACGTGCCTGTCTGTACATTAGTACAAATACCCGAAACAAGAGGAAACAGTCAGCCTGGTTCTGTCTAAAGGCAACAAAATCCATCTATCAGTGCCTCTAAAGCTCACTAATTAACATGTTATAATTTGTTAGTTTGATCCGTACACAAACCAAAGTGTATGAATGATGATTTTGTTTTCACAGGGGTCATGTGCAAGTTTTAACGGTGCTGTCAGGTGGATTTTGAGAGGCTATGCGGTCGTGTCTGGATGTTAACCCTACATCCACAAAACTCTCACACATGTTCAGTGCAGTAGTGCTTGACTCTGAAGGAGCGGACGATATCAGATATACCTCACATGGGAGAAGTCTGCCTTCAGGACTTTCTGCCAGAAAGCTGTTTGGGGTACCAAACGGCAATGTTGGCTCATTATTTTAACCAAAACCACGATCTTAATCAAGTGGTTGTTTTGCCTAAATCGAACCAAACAGCCTCCAAAAAACGCATTTTAAAACTTACTTTAACTAGTCAAAAGTTTACAGTAACATTTAGTTTCACACGGGACAAGAACCACAATATATTGGGTCAAAGTCCCATATTTGATCCATTTCCTAAGTGCACTTGGTCGTTCTTTATACCACATCACCTCACTAGGGTAAGGGTTACCATCCAGACACGACTGAGCTTGGTTAACTGTTGCCGGTCTTTATGCTAAGCCAAGCTAACCATTTTTCTCAATCTTCCCATTGAATACTAGGCGAGAAAGCCAAAAGGCGTATTTCCCAAAATGTTCGACTAATCAACCGTAAGGATTCCTGCTTTCCTCAACCTCTCGGTGTGTCTGTGTGTGTGTCTGTCTGCGTGTGTGTGTGTGTCTCTGCATGAATGAGTGTGTGTGTGGAGAGAGGGCAGGGTTGTAGGCTAAAAATGAGGGGGGGGGGGGGGGGGGTTCAAGGAAAAAGGAACCAAACCAAACCGTTTCATTGAGACATGTTTCTAAATCAAGTGTCATGAATCCTCACGTGAGACGGGAGCAAGACGGTGACAGTTTTTTTAATGATGTTACAAATAAACATGGTGCTCTGAAGTCATTTATTATGAAAGTAAATGTGAAAGGTTTTTGTTCCAAAATGAAATATCCAGTCCGGGAGAGGAGAGATGTCTAACGTTCTTTACTCAGAATAGAAAAATGCAGATGATAACGTAAGTTCAAATGACAATGTACAACATTCAGGTTAATTTTTATTTTTTTTTTACTTTCAACCAGCAGCTGTTTTTAAGAAACGAAAACACCCAAAGGTTTAATTGGATGTCTCATTTTGGATAGAAATCCTTCATGTATTCTTTAGTCGACGACAATGTTGACATGTCATTTTACCACACTCAGGATATCACTATTACAGTGCTTTTACACCATATTGAAACCTCAGGTACAAAAAACTATTCAGGAACATGTTGTCAGCCTACTCAGAAATAATTATTGTGCTGTGTTTGTTGTGCATTTCTGTATTTGACATTACCAGTATGCCTTGACACAAAGACCTCATTTAAACCTCAGTTGCCCTCAGTTTCTTAATCTCTCATTCTACCTCAGTAACACGAAAGACAGACTATCTCCGACAAAGTTCTTCTCCGCTCCCACGGCAGCAATGACATACGCACTTACTGTACACACACACACACACGCACACACACACACACACACACAGACACACACAGGTTTATTTGCAGACATACAGCACAGACAGGCAAAAGGGTTTTCAGGCCTGCATACCAACACACAGAAGCAAACAGTACACTCCAGCAGAGGATTTTACTACCGGTGTAAAAATGAAAGCATCAGTGTCATTTCTTTAAAAAAAACAAAAAAAAAAACAACTGTAGGCCTTTTTGTTAAAAGCTGAAGTGAGAATTATTTTTGTTCTCCTGGGAAAAATAAAATGCAGCCAATAGTTTACAACAACTTGATGAAATATTTGCTTTTTTTTAGGGTGTAGTTCCTTATGATAAATACTTGTTTTTTTTTTGTTTTGTTTTCTTTGGGTCGCTTACTCTTTTCTCATTTTTACTACATCATGTATTTTCTGATTCTTACACTGTAAAATTGTATGTGTGACACTCTTAATTCATGTGATTTTTAAAAAAGAAAGGGGCGGCAGATAACCACGCAGTGCTGAAATACACGAAAGTTATGGAAAACAACAACAAGTTATTGTGTGTGAAAATTGCCAAATAAGTTGTGGGTAATCGACTAATGTTATTTGACCAATTTTTGATTGAAACAAGCACAAATTTGCAATAGATACGACCATGTAGGTGTATGCATCCTCACACAACCTCTCAGATGTGACTGGTTTGGTCACGTTGGGTCAATCAGTTCAATCAAGTTATGAGCTTTTAGTGATTGGCTCCTCCCACTGCCACACCCCTTTTAAAGCCAACTGGCATGAACACAAACACACAACTTCACACGCAGACACTCGACTGCTATGCCAAATTCACTACCAGCTTATTTGGGCAAAAACTGTGGCCGATCTATAGAGCTCAACATTTTTTGGAACCACTTTGTGTCTGGAAGTGAATTTCTTTGTTCGTTTAGTCCAGTGACGTTTCAGAAAATCCGAACTATATAGAGTTTTTGAGCTTTGAAGCAAACCAACCAAATGAAAAATGAATCCTGACCATAAATTATTTGATTTGGAGCAAATAAAAGAAAATTGAAAAACAGAAGAAAAAAAAAGGCAACGACTGTGTAAATAATTATTTAAAGAGCGAAGGACTAATCATCCCATAAACTATTGCCAATGATTTCTTTTCAACAACTTTCAACTCTGGAACTGGAAACTCATGTCAGCTAGCCAGCGACATGACTTTAGCTGGTCTGGTAAACATTTTTATGGTAACAGCAAGCTCAGCCAGTCAAAGACGTCGATGTTACAGTATTGGAATATGGGTAGTGAAGTTATTCTGCATCACATTGGGAATAAAAGATGTTCTCCTTAAAACTATGTTGTGATGACATCCAGAGCTACTGTCGCTAAACACATGAAGAGGAACAATGAGCTAAAAGTTTAGTTGGCCACAGCAGGCGGGCTGACGTTAACTCATGACAGCTCTCACAAATGAAAGTTAACTTTATTACTGCTGACCAGTGTGCTCCTTTCTCTAGGTTTTGCAGAGCGACAAAACAAAATGTGGCAATAAGTCCAGTTATACTAGTGTGCTTTTCAGTCAGAAGCTCTCTGTCCGATATATGTCAGGCATCGACGTCGTGGGACGAGTCAATTGAGCACCAGGTTAAATGGATAACACCTCTTGTACTTACTCTTGTAACCAAAACTGACATCCTTACAACATTATGGCTTGTAATCAACATACTTGATTCAGTCTATGAACTGCATATTTTCACTTCCAGAACCTCACTGTTAAGCTCTGAAGAGCTGCCGCTCACAGCTAAAAATTACCCAAGTTGCACCTTTGTTTCCAATTTGGCTGTTAAAAGTGAGTATACAAATGCGACCAGGGTTGCCACAGTGTGAGAATAATGTGAAGAAAATGCTACAAACATAGTGCCACAGAAGCACGGCTCAAAAATAGTTATCTGACTCTATAACATTTTTTGTTATGTAACTAACATCTATCTAAAGTTTGCTAACTTTAGCTAACATTAGCTAAGACAAGTTACTGGTCACTGATTATCTTTGAATGCAACTTTTCATTATTGGTTCTACTGTCAAAAGTTTAAAGGCTGAGTACACACAAATTACAAATTAACGTATTTTCTTACTTATCTCTCCAGACATGCAGGTAGTTTTGGTTTTATTAGGTCAGATTTTTAAAAATACCTCAAATCAACTGAAAAGAAAGGAATTTTGTTTGCGGTCACACTATTGTGCTCATGGTGTTGAGAAAAGAAACAAAACTATCTGCATGACAAGGTAACATTAGAGGTGAATAGAAGTGTAATACTGTTTGTATTTTGGGAGAACCCACATTATAGGGTGAATTATAAAGTATTTTATCTGTAATGAATCAGTTATAACTTTGTTAAACTTACTAGTAATATACCTGTAGAATTATATTGGTATCTCTTTCTTTTTTATTCTACTGATTTCCAAGTTTTTAAAATCAAAGATAGAGGTTTTGAGCCTCCAGTCTGTTTTTAAAAAATGAATTTGAGACCTTTTTAGTAATGATTTCTACACTTAAACTGAGATTCTGCCGCTGTGACATGCTAATAAACCTTTTACATAACATCAACTACATGTCACTTATTAATTGTTTATTAGTTGACTTGAATATCAAATATTCTCATCATTTACTGTAAGTGTTTTTTTTCCACCTTAGACTTTTATTATTTTATCACTGATGACATGTTGTATCCCAGTAATTTCATGTATTTCAGCATTGTTGACTAAATCACTGCCAGGCGAGCTTAATTCATTTACAGACAGGTGTGTTTTTCTTGTTCAACTGCATTGACTTTACGTTTTTTTGCCCTCTGGACTACCTCTGAAAACTAACAAGCCTGGGACATCTCTGAGGAAGTTTATTTGTTAGTTATACCTAACCTTTTCCATTAGACAGAACTGCAGGCGATCTGGATCATGAAACCTTGAAAATAGCTGTCAAACTAGTACTGTTGTAGTCCACTCATCTCATCTCACTACATTCATGAAACCGTAATGAATGGAAGTCAGCCTGAAGGGTGCCTGTTAATTGAACTACAGCTGAGTCAATGTTTGTTATTTTACATGAGCTGTGTCTGGATATTTACTCTCTATATGGGGACAATGTTGTTCTGTGATCTTACTGATAGTGATATAGTTACATACAGTACTTGATCCATTTTCAACTATTGAAAAGTTGAAGTGTAACTTGAGAAATCATCTTGTATGCCTTACTTTTAACACCATGTTGTAGTTATGTTATTGATGTGTCCTCATCCACTTCATTAATACAACTCACAAACCTGTGATATATATTTTGTTATGATTCTTTACCATGTGATTTGTGTTATTCTGCTTCTTTATCGCTTATCAATAAAATATCACACTTATCAACTCTCTTTTGACATGGATTTGCAACAACTCACCTTTTTTTTTTCAAACTGGTTTAAATACTTTTAATGTATACAGACTGAAACAATCCTTCATTGGTCAATAAAGAGGAAACAAAGAAGAGGGGGCACAGTTCACTCGAGGATGGTGACACATCCAGTGTTCAAGCTCGTCAAGAGACGCAAGACCACAAAATCAGTTTGACACAAATTTACACTTCTCCCTTATCAAACATGGAAGTAGATACTGAAGCTCAGAAGAACTCCACTGAAAAGCTACCAAACATTTTAACAGCAATGACACAACATGATTCAAGAAATGTGCATCACACTGCATTCGTGTGCCAATAATAACAGTGCAAGATCATATGTGACGCCTCCCGTTATGCTCCCTTATCGTACATGCACCCTATATTTTTATTTCCCATAGTCTGAAAACCGCTGCCATTCCAGGTATCGTGTTTTAGTGCTGAAATCATTCACCAAAGCTCAAGTTGTTCCCAGAAACAGTCCAGTCATCCCTTTATTTTCTGTCCTAAGTGGACAGTCTGTATGTCAACTTCTGGAAGAGAGCTGCTAGGCGTTGAGAGCTTTGGCGACATCTGTGAAGACCAGACGACTGGGCCTCTGCGTGGTCCCCTGGGAAGTTGTGAGAGTCTGCATAGGAGATAAAACTCTTAGTGACACTGAGATCAAATATGATTGTGAGAAACAGTGAAAACAGCTAGTTGCCTTAGAGGACTGTTATGTTGTGTTAATGGAAACGGCTAAATTGAATTATTATTTTATATTCAGATTGTGATTCATTACTGAAACCAGAGAAAATGTGTTCAGACCAGAGGCCACACGTATAAAACAGTATATGTGTTGCAGTGTTCAGGGTATATAGTAAATTCACTTTGCAAAAATGACAAAGAATGCATATTAAAGGTGCAATATGTCAGAATTGCCCACCTGTAGAATTAGATAACTCTGCAACACAATACACATACATCTTTAATATAACATCACAACTGTAATTTCTTCTGCAATTTTAGTCAACTTTTGAATGTTAAAACTAAAAACAGTATATATTGCACCTTTAAATATACCAACATGCATTCTTCTCAATGCGCTTAAATATTTTCTTAACTGAGGTCCACCACTATTTTGCGGGCTTTTAACTACATTTCATGTACTTTATCAACAAATTGCTCAGTTCAGTTGACATGTGCGAGATGAAGTTAAAAGGTACTGAAGAAGATGGTGAGCGGGCCATAAAATTGAGAGCATGAGCTTAAATTCATGTAATGAAACTTTGATGACAAAATGGAACTGCTTTGAAAAGCAGTAAAACTACATTTATTAACGATTTGCCACCAGTGGAAGTGTTTGATATGTGATGGTCTGCGTAGTAAACTCATTATATTCAATCTGATTATTTGAAAATAACACAAAAGGTTGTGTTTTGCAACACCTTCTGTGCTCATGTGGCCCCTGGAATATTTAAAGTATTAAGTTGAAGGAACAAAAAGGAAAGGATGAAAGATAACATGGATGTAGATCTGTAGGTAGTGGTGGTGTGTATCCTCTGTTAGCTATACTTTGACGTGGATTAGTTAGGATAAAATTAATTCATCTTAAATCAGTAAAGAACTTCTAATCTATTGTTTTTTATACGAGATAGTGCAATAATGATAGCATGAAAGAAAATGTAGATTGTGTGGGAAAAAAAGAGGTTTAAAGGTTCAGAAGACACACAGGCGATACTTTACCATGTTTGCCTTTGTCAAAACTTAAAAGAAATAAAAGAAAATAAAAATGAATTATGACAGTAACCAATGAACGACTATTATTAGAACGAAAGAAGTGTAACCTATAATCAAGCACAAATGGATTATATTGCAAAAATAAGTTTAATGATATAATAATAACATATTTAAATGTACCGTTATATACCACAACTAACACACGCAACAAGTTCACTACAACCCAACCTGGACATCAGAAATTATTATAAAAATTTGACATCAAACTTAAATAATGTAATCAAAGTTGCTGGGAAATGCTGCCTTTTCAAAACTGTACATTAACTTCTACTGTAGAAAATGACTTGGTTATTGTGTATGGTCTGAATGAGAGCACTTTTCAATTCAAGATAAAAGAGATACAGTGGTTCATGTTAGGACATGGAAAATAAATATCGCGCCAAATGCCTTCCAGCTTACCTTGGCATTGGGACCTGTGAGGCTGCCCTCCCGGCCGTGGTCCAGCAGTTCCTGTTCCAGCAGGTCATCTTGTTCTTCAGCCGGGTCAAAGTTATACATGGGCATGAGCTGGTGCCTCAGCTTCTCCAGCCTGTACAACAACAGTGTAGGGGTGAAAACTAGTCTGAATATAAGCAACTATAAATAACACCACCGATTAACCTAGTGCAGTAGCTGCACCGGTCACCAGTACAGCTGATGAGATTAAATCCTTAGTTGTTGAAATGCCGTAAAAGTATAAAAAGTTTGATACCCAGCCCGAGGTACCAAGCATCCACATGTTTACAACCTCACAATCACTTGACTTCCATGGCAAATTTAAAATAGAAAGTTGGAAATTTTTGTGGACCAATGAACTGCTGGAGCAACAGATGGGGTTAGAGCGATGCAAAAGGATCTATGCTGAGTTCAAGGATTCCTCCCACAAGTGAACGACAAATAGGTTACGAGTAATAAAACAAGCTGATGCTAAAATGTAGGGTTGTGGCAAACTGTCATTAAAGAAAAAGGAACTCTCCTGAGTCCCATGATGTTTCCCACAAGTGTCTACAACAACCTGTTAATGAGTTACAAAAGCGGATGTGTGGAAATGGTGTGTGTGTGGCTTTCTACAAAGTTTGGTCATGTTACGTGAATCAGTTTAGAAGTTGTGCAGCTCTTTTGTTAAAGGCCACTCCCACTGCCACACCCAATTGGTATGAACACAAACACACATCCCCGACGTCCTTGACAAAATTCAGCGCTGTAGCATGAGATCTATGGCCATGATATGGTGGGATGATTTTTGTGGATGGACGGACCAAACAACTGACTGACAGAGTGAGCTATAGAGCTCAACTAAAATTAAATTATATCATGAAACAAAACAGGAAGAAAAGACAAAGCAAACAACCCAATGACCACAGTCACACGGCAGCCATTTCCTCTGACATCAGGCTCAAGGTGGGAAGCATAAATGTAAATAAAGGGAATTCAAATTTAAATGTTATAATTTCACTGCTGTCTGATTGATCAGCAAGTAAAAAAAGACAATGGATAGTGACAACCTTGAGGAACATCCGGCCACATTCAAAGGTAAAACAACTTATTTTATAACCCATTAGCACAGTTGCCAAGTCCGCTTATTATAAGCGACTTTGGGCTTGTTTTTCTGTAAAGTCGCTTATAAATATTGGTAGACGCGGGTTGCAGGTTTTTGGGCTTGTTGTTAAAGTGTTCCTCTTCCTATTGTATTGCATGTCATATTGTTTTGAAGTCCTGGAACTAAAACAAAAAAGGATCATAACATAAAAAAACAATAATAAATACAATGATATGTCTGGATTCAGGGTGATATTTGTGTGTGTGCAAAGTGTAATAATCTCCCCTTTTTCTTTTTTACCACAAACGGAGAAGTCGTTGTTTTGGGCTTGTTTTCATATGCCCACTTGCTTGTTTCTCTCGCGATATCTGGCAACACTGCCCATTAGCTAACGTTAGCATTCAAGTACTTCCTCGTAATCATTACTGTTTGTACTAGTGTTACACAATACAACAGGAAAGGCATAATTAACTCTAAAATATTGGACACATTTATTTGACCCTGACAGTGAGAAACACTAGATTTAACCAAACAGTAAGGTTAGCTAGCAAGTGGCTGAATGCTAACGTTAACTTGGTTTAACCTTAAAATACGGCCAAATGTCCCTCCAGGTTTTTTTACTCTCCACTGTCAATTCAGTTTCTAAACAATGTGTCAGATTCCCTATATGTTCTTATAACTTGCAACCTGAAACACAGCAACATAACACTATGCCAGCATTTAAGCTCCACACCCTGAGTTTGACTGAAGTGAATGTGTGAATATGATCAACACTGCAGAACTTGCTTTAGTTGATACTATACGTTAGTTTAGCAAATTCTGTAATACATTTGCAAATAAACAAATGGGTTACACGATTAAAATGCAGTTCATTTGACGCTAAAGCAAATAGATTTCTTATAAACTTACCGCTTCCGTTTCCGAATATACAGCATCTAGGATGGAGAAAGACAGGAACACAAGTTGTGTTATTGATAGAAATAACTTGTCCAAAATAAATTATTTGGTGCGTCGACAACTATACACTAATTTTCACATGATGGTGAGAACGCAATAGGTAAAGACATTCCAGTTCATTCAGAGAAAATATGTTTCTACTGAATCAAGGAACAATATTTAAATGCTTCCTTACAATTGCCACCGCTAAGCCAATGACAGTGATGATGCCAAAGGGTACGAGAACCATTCCCATCCCCGAGCCCTCGGTCATCGCCTCAGGAAACGTGGTGGCATTAAAGCTGGTTTCATTTGCCGTTATAGTAACAGTCATTAATGTTGTCCTGGAGGTGACATTGTCTCTGGCGCTCGAGCTCGTCGAGAGGAAGGGGGCCGTGGTGGTCGTGGCAGGTGTGGGGAAAAACCCTGCCGTTGTCTTTGCCGCAGTTACAGCCATGGTCAGGTGTAACTGTTTCAACTGAAGGTTCTATTTTAAATATCTGTGTGGAAGTTGTTGTGACACTCAACGTCTAGTGTGTCTCATGGTTTATAGAGGTTTTAGTCCCTCTGGCTGGAGGTCTGCTGAACCTAAAAAAAGAAGTAGTTTGTGATTAATAAAGGGTCATTTTATTGATCTTTAACCTAGTATAAATAAAGGTGAAGTCCATTCTTTAGCTACAGACAAAAAGCTAAAACATATTTTCTCTTTTGCTTCTGTGCTGAGTATTTAAAGAGGCACTGTGTAGTTTTGGAGAAGAAATTCAGACTCAGAATTTTAATATTTACAAAGTTAATAAGGGAATCATACAAACAAAATATTTTAGTTTTCCATAGATGAATTAACAAGATGTTCTCAGAGGGAAATAATGTTCCCAGAACACTGTTTGAAGCCGGAGAGTCGGCAAGGTCCGCAAAATACAAACAGAGTAAAACGTTGTGAAATTATGTTGTCCTATAAGGTCAATTTGTGTATTCAGTAATGAAAATAAAGAGAGTTTGTTTATTCCGTTTGTTTAGGGATAAAAAGTCAGCCAATGAAGATCATTCTCTTCTGATTAAAGCTTCCTACATAGTGCACCTTTAATTAAATTTTTGTTTCAAACATTTCAGTGTTGGCACACGCAACTCTCGATTTCATTCAAACCACGGCTGATTGTGCCAGCAGGGTTGTGGTAGGTGTTTTCGGGCAGGATGTGGGTAGCAAAAAGGCACCGGAGGAAAGTGGCATAACAAACTTGATAAAATACAGAGGAATACCAACCACTCAAACTGTAACGTACACTGTGAGGAAATGTGTTGGCAGCACGTTCACAACATCAAAATCAAACTTACACCCACACACACACACACAGCTTCCATAAATATCCACTGCATCCAAGACTCGGTACCTCCCACCCACACACACACACACACACACACACACACACACACACATACTCCGTACACATCACATGAGCAGTAAGAGCAATTTATCCTGAAGATCTAAATGGAGAAGAGGAGTTTTTAAAACATGCTTTTTATTTTAAAGCAGTGTTACATGCTGACACAGGAAGGCAGTGAAAATAGACACATGATCCATTCCTCTCCCCTTAGTGCATCCTGTCTGCTTGCTCTCTTAATGAGGAACATGTGCAGCTGAAGCAAACAACCAATGAGAAGCAAAGGCTGGATTCAGTCATGTCTGCCTGCTTAACAATCCCCTGCCCTGCAACAAAGACAAGAGCCTGCATCTTTGTTTGAATCTTGTTGTGGCCTCATTACTGTGGGTTGCTGACACACTAACATGTTATTTTTAGTCAAGATGCACTCTATCTCAGCTGTCCTGTGCAAACAGCTGAGCTACTAATCCTGCCAACGTGACCAGCTCCTGCTCCATGTGTCCTCTCAGATTAGAGATGCATACGTACCTTAACATACAACATGCATGACTTCAGAGGTGAGCTGCGGCAGGCCGGGGCTGGCTACAGAAGGGAAAATTTCATTGGAAGAGGCAGCATTTCCTCCAGTGTCTGCCCCTCCTCCTCCTCCTCTTCCTCTGTTTTCCCCCTTTAGCAATGCAGGTACTGCTCAGGCTGTTTACATTGACAAAACAGCCATTTTCTCTGAAGATGGACTCCACACACCAAAGTTACCCTATCCCGCCAGCCTCCGAGAGATCCCCTTCCCGTTCTCAGATTGCCTCCTAGGATCTACTCCCCCCGTCTTGCCCTTTCTTGTATTTCACACAACAGAGGCTGCTCTAGGGATGCTGCAAACAGAGATCAGTGCGGCAAGCTCCCGCCCCCTTCACCCTGCAATTGGTCTAATGGCTTCAAGATGACACAAGCGGTTGGCTCCCTCAGCTGTCTATTTGGCTTTGCAGGGGTGAGAATGGGATTTAATGGCTCTGCACACCAGATGCTGTCAGACCCATGTGAATGACTGCATCCGGGTGGCAGGTCTGAGAAAATTAACCCTATGATGTCTCTTCTTGAGTACTCAATGACCTAAATTTAAACAGGGAAACAAATCAGTGACAAATCACGCTTAAAGATGTTTTTATACTTTAATGTGAAGGATTTTTCCAGGTTATTTTATAAGTCACACAGATATGTGATTGCAAGCATTTTCATTTGAACAGGATTGAAAATGTTGAAAACCTAAAAGATGAACATTATTGAATGTAATGTTTGCACATGTTTGAGACAGAAAATCCAAAAGGTCTTCAGCTCATTTTGAACAAGTTTCCGGTCATCATGGCCACAAATTCTGAAAAGAGTTCAAATTGTCAGTAAATAGCATAATCTTAGACAACATAATTCATTTATTAACATTTAATTCAATAAGAACCATTTTAAGACTAATTTGTATGGATTAAAAATCCCAAAAGTAGACAAATGCAATCTGTTTAACAAAAACAATACTTGGCGGGTTAAAGAGTTCTGGAGTCAGTCTGAAACATTAGCAAACAAGAAAGCAACTTAGGTATCTCTTTTTGATAACCAACACTAATAAATGGCAAATGTATATCTAATTAAACCTAAGTTAATAGTTTTTTACTCTCAGCTACATAAACCATTCAAATATCACTATGTTCAGCTCTTTAAGGACATTTATGCTATGACTTTTCATTTTTCTACCAATATAAGTGTGAAATTAAGAAATCTCCCTAATTTGACTGTTAATAAACAATTAAATGCTTTATAAACCATTTATTCGACTCTTATTAGGTTTATAAAACAACAGTTGAAAATGCAATCCAATTAATGTTTAGTAGGTGAACTACAAAGTATTTATGAACCATTTAGTAGTATTGTAAACACCAGTTGCAACTTTACAATAAACAATTGCTTACTAAATTGTTTATATTAACTATACATTTACACTACACTTATTAGAAGGTCTTGCTTATTTCTGGGCAAATTTTAATCTTTTAATGAAGGCTGTAGTATTTATAAAATCTATTTTAATTTTTCATTCTTCACATTAATTTTAAAACAATTATCTTGTTTCTAAATACTTATACTTTTTCACCTAATATTGACAATGGAGATAGAGGGGAGAAAATATAAAATCTCAAAAACACAACTACATTACAATACTGTCAAAATGTAAACTATGATAGCTACCTCGCACAAACATTATATATATATATATATATATATATATATATATATATATATATATATATATATCTATATATATATATATATATATATATATATATGTATTTTCATCTAACAAAAGAATTTTTAAAAGCAATTATGAACTGTAATGAATACATACAATGCATCCATACCTTCGTAATCAATGGTTCCGTCTCCATCTTTATCCGCCTCCTTCATCATCTGCTCAGCCTCAAGCTCATTGAGTGGTTCCCCTGCATTCATCAGTACATACCTGGAAATTAATATGACGCATCAACAAAACACTGAAAGAACATGATGGCGAACCAGTTTTCTTTAAAATGTCATTTGTTTTATCTGAATTTGAATTTGGTATCAAAAGAGATTACTGTAACTTGTTAGAAGCTGAAACTGCAATCGTGCACTGCATCAAATCAAGAGTTGATGAAGTATTTACTTTGGAAAGGTAAGCTTTTTATGCGCTTATCATTTATGTTTTTCTTACTTGAGTGTGTTCCAGTCAATATAACCCTTGGCCTCCTTGTCAAATACTTTAAAAGCAGCTCTGAGTTCTGCATCCTGGTTCTTTGTTCTTTCATGGTACAGTGCCATCAGACCCAGGAAGCTGTCACAGTTAAATATCCCCTTACCTGAAATGTCACAAAACAAATAGTTTAACCCAAACGTCATTATTAGTGTGCAACATAGTTACTTTTCTTGTTGTTGTTTGTACACATAGACAGATCTATTTATACATTCAGTGCAGAGAAAAACAGTGCATTAGAGATTATGTGATTTTTGTGCTGTCAAACTATATATAATCCAATGAAATAACACCACCAGGGTCTTCACTACAATTATCTGCTACCCAGCTTACTGTATTTCTGGAAAAACTTGCAGTATTTATCGCCACAATTTTCCTGAAAACAGGGTTGCTTTTATAAGAAAAATGTTTCACTAATATTTCAAGCATTAAAAAATATCTTCTGTTTCTTACATTTATATACAAACCAAAACATTTCAGCCTAAAGTATCGACATTCTTGCATTCAGATAAAAACACTGATGTGTATATGGGCGAGACTCCGTAGTGTAGTGTGGGGGATTGCAGCTAGAACTGAGTCTGCATCATTTATCAAAAAGCAAAACATTTGTATACATTTTTGACATGAAAATGGTGAATAACAATTAAAGAATAGAAAAATGTCTTGTTCTGTATCAGTTCAGAGAAAGGGGGAAGTAAAAAGAGAGAAGGAAAAAAGGAAACAGAAGAGGAAATTACACTACAGCAAAACAGATATAAGCTAAGATTTGATAAAAGCTCCTCTTAAAATGTAAAATTCAACTTCAAAGATGTTTTACCTTAAGTTGGCAGAGGAAAGAATATCATGGTGCAGTATTTCAATGTATTGCTGGGTACATATTGAAGCTCCTGCTCAAGTAACATGACGGTGACTGGAGACTTAGATTTATGTTCTTTTATGAATTTTCTGCATGATCAGTTATCACAGAAAAAACAGGGAACCTATTACTGTAGACTGGAGACTAATTGTTTGTATTAGACCATGGTTAAAAAGAATATGAATTTTAATTTGGAAAAATAGACATTAATAACATCTTAATTAAGCAAACCTTCTCCAGCTGTCCAACTGCAGGATGGTCGCTTTGATTCCAATGGGATTAGAACCTCACTGGTAGTGTAGGTTCACCAACAATCTTTTTATAGTATACACAAATCACACACAGTGAAACACTGACACCTAGTGATCCATGTAGTAAGCTGCACTAAAAACAGAATACTGCAATATTAGATAATGCCATGCTTTTTTTTATATCATGCATTTTGGGGAAAAGTTGCTCTCTTAAAAATATGTCTGATGAAGCGAGTCACTTCTTTGGTGCATTACATAAGCTGATATCAGAGGGCATCCATGAAGATGAGCATCTGCATGACAGCCTCTAAAAACTTGCATATAATATTCAAACCCAAAAAAGTAAGGAGCAGGGTCTGGGTATCTCACTCATCCCACAGGATAAGTTAGAGTTTGGAGGTGTTCAGTATCCCTGTCAAAATGTGTAAGATTTAGAGTAAGACAAATTAAAATACAGAACAGAGCATACATTCTCTCTTCTAGGGGAGATCAGTCCCTCTCAGGCCTATATGCTGGCATGGTTATGAAGAGGCAGGCACACTTGCTTAAGCCCTATGGGGTCAGATATATATTTTTTCAAAGATCCTGAACATGGATGTAACCCTTAGTCCGACAACATGTTTGCTGAGCATTCAGACTAATAGCATTCAGTGTGCACTTGCACAAAAAATACATTAGCATGCCTTACAACAAAACTCATAATTCTTATGAACTGGGAAGTTGGAAAAAATCTTTGCTTCAACTCTAATAAATGGTTTGAGGTTAGTGTAGAAGAAGCTGAATCATCTCTGTAATGTCTGGACAAGGGAGGGAATGGCATATGGGATACAATTACATCATTCCTGGACTCACAACATCTTTACCTCTTCTCTGTAATATAACAAGGTCACTGTTGTACTTATAACATTGCAAGTAATTTGTTGTCATTTTTTTTTTCAATCTCGCTGGAGCATGCAAGAGAATGCAAAATCATTTGCATGCTTGTGTTTCTGTGGACACACAATGTGTTAGGTTTGAGTCAATATTAGATATTATTGAAAACTGCAATATTTGCTGTCATTTGCGGTATCTTTCACAATATCGGATATTGAACGGCTGTTACGGCATCTTATGGCTTTTTTTTTTTAGCTGTGGTGGCAGCTGAGTCAAGGCGCACCAATATTTGACGAGGTAGGAATAAGACCAGGCTGGCTGAGGATACTACAGGTGCAACTGGCCTTATGTAGCACCGAGCACACAGCGCTTTAGCATACAGACATTATAGACTTAGTTTACTAAGTACACAAGCTCACCAGTTGGATCAGACTGGAACGACTGCAAAGGGGTAATTCCAAGTTTGTTCTAAGATGAATTTATCATCACCTTATCAGAACAATTGGCAAGCATCTATTTTATAGATTCTCCAGTACTTAATGGCACACTTTAGCTGACGTGGATGGCCAGGCTATCATTACAGAACCTAATTTAGCAATTGAATTACTTTTTTGGTACTTTAACCAGATAAAGCTTCTACTTTTCATCCTCACCTCCAAATGCGTTTCAGAATAGCAAGGCTTTGCTAAAAGGCATTTAATATAACACCATCTTACAGTACAACACTGCAAATACACCACTTCTATTATGACCAAAATTAGACTTGAATCATCGTCTTTCTGTCATTGTGCAACCAAAAATAGATACAGATAGAAGGCTAATATTCACCATCTTTGTCCACATCTTTGGCCATCTGGTAGAGCTCTCTCTTTGTAGGGTTGATTCCCATTAAACTCATCAGTCTCTCCAGCTCCTGTGTCTTCACATCTCCATTTCCCTCTTCATCGAACATCTCAAAAACTCCTCTGTACTCTGTGATCTGTTCTTGTGTTAACTTGCTGGCCTGGAACAAAAAAGGGAGTTGTTTAGTGAACTGCTATATGTGATTTTAACAGAACTTAGATCAAGCATAAGCAACTGAACAATGTTAATTACATATGTTAGAATGATTAATTTTATATTTGACGTTACTCAAAGTTTGTCTTTTATAAAGTTCTCACCATTTTCTCTGGTAGTCCAAACACGTCAGAGAAGAAGCACTGCGACAGCACTCAGTGTAGAATGAGACGAGGTCTCACTCTCATCATTAATACACTTGTGATGCTCTATCCCCAGAGCTTAGAGGAGCATGCTTCAAGACCTTTTATGGCACTTTAAGGATGGACTTGCTAATCATACTTATAATAGATAGCTAATAGATACTTATCTCAACTAACAAATGGTAAACAGCATTCTATTGGAAAATAACTTCTTTGGTAAAGTTGTAATTAGCTCAAATGTGATTTTAATATCAAAGTAGCTGAGGCCCAAAGGACTACAGACAGGATAAATGTGTAAGCTATTAGATGCAGTTTCTGACCTCATCATCGCATGTTCCACTTATGGGAACTGCAATTAGCTTGCTGTTAGCCATTAGCAGGTGTTTGTGCAGCCCCCAGTGACTCTCGGAAAGCGGGCAACCAAATAAGGAGGCACTTAACTACAAGAAGTTATTTCCAACATTGCAATGGGAACATTAAGAATTTCACATTTGCCGGTCAGGAGGCAAGAGCTATGAATCTCTGAATGCTGCATGCCTCCAATGATCCTCTGTGTATGGAGTTTGAGTGAAGATATCAAGTGGACCCAAAAGGGAGACTGTAACGCAGACTTCATCAAGGTCGGTCCAAAATGTTATGGAGTAAAACATTACAGTTGAAATGTATATTGTTTTATTCTGTATTCTATTCCTGTAAACTCATGTTGAGCGTTTTCACTGAAATACAAACGAATCAATTTAGATCATTTAGATATACATTAGTTTGGATCAATCATGTTAAATGAATAAACAAATACGTGAAAATGCTGGTCAGTTAAACGGGCTAAAATTAGCACATTACATTAATTGTGCTGCTTCTAACCTACACAAAAATAGTTTACTCTAATGGGGTCAAAAAGTACACGTCAAGATATTCTCCCTGCCATTTTACACGACTTTGTTGTTCGTTATTTGCATATTATTTTAGGAAAATCAACCCAGAAATACTGTTTTCTTCCTGCTTCTCCTGGCAACCAATTGATTTGCATGTAATGAGCAAAAGCTTGTATCAAACCTCTAGAAGCTATAATGAAGATGATCCATGGTGACAAGACTGTATTGCCATTTGTTTCACTGCTGAGTGATTCAAGGCACCAGACTAATATAATGACATCACAGCAACTCTTTGTTACCTCCGCCGAGACGGCTATGTTTAAACCCGTGTCTATTGGTTGGTTGGTGAGAAGGGAGAGATATGAAATTATGAGAAATAGGTGAAAGGTGAAAGGATAATGGAAGGGAAGGGTAGGTGGATAGAGAAAACTAAAACAAACATTGGAGGATTGACTAACCAGATATAAAGGAAGTAGACTTTAGCAGGTGAATAGAGGCGTGACCCTGCTACCAAAGCTTAGTTAACTCTTGCATGTCACTGACTCAGCAGATATTAAAATGTAAAAGCAAATATATCAGTGTTTGGTGTGTTGTGGTGTGCGGCCCAGAATAAACCCCATAGTTACAGATTTGGATAAAGTGATGGTCCAGAAATGTTTCCCTTCCTTCTTTCACATTGCAAAATAGGGTGTTTTTGACATTTTCGTTTAATTTCTCAGGGAATATTGCATGAATCTTGATGATAAAGAATGGGGTGTATTTAGGCAGCTGGTATAGGCCCGAGGACAGCAGAGGGAAAACATGAAAATATTTTCTCCGTAAAACATGACACAGTTTTACCCAAATCAGCGAATGAAATTATACGCTGTGTTTTTGTACAGTAATGCATGAGGCCCAGTCCCTCATAACACACCATCCATGGGAGCGTAATACAGAGAGCAATGACAGAAAGCATAAGTCACGCTCCTTCTGATGGACCCCATGGTGAATGGAGAAAGACAAACAATTTTTTCTGATTCCGTTTGAATTGTGCCATGAACCACATGTTTGTGAATTTAAAAGATGATGTTCCATGTCAAGAGAGTCACAGTTTTTCGTAATTAAAGTAAAATATAATCTAGTTTTATGTTAAACCGCTCAGTATACTACATCGTCTCACTTAACACACATCCCCAACACCAACATGGCCGCCAGCTCTAGGTACTAAAGATGGAAATCACCATAAATCTGACCATACTGACAATCGCAATAATGTAAAAGCCAACATACAGGACCAGCTCTACAAGGTTTGATTTACAGGCTTTGGTGACCGTTCAACGAGACAACGTCACAAACGCGGCTGCTGGCTGTGTCGTCTTTATAATTGTGTCTTATATTTTATTTATGACAAACTGCTACTTTCTTCAGATTAAAAATGATCTTTTAAAATTGACAAACATCACATTCACACAATTCAGACAGGATTAAACAAATGATTTGTCTGTCTCTAGGTTCACTACCATGCAAAGCGTTTTTCTGAGATAACGAGAAGACTGGAAGAGGCTTGACTTTGGCTTAGTATACGTCCCAGAGTGCAGGATGAGTCATGAATTGTGTTGTTGTTGTTGTTGTTTGTTTTCTGGTTTTAACTCTATTAAACTCTAACGTATTATTATTTCCACTTTTGGGTCTGATACTGGCCTATGGGTGCAACATGGATTAACACATGATAAAAACACTAACATGGGAGCTGTAACTGTGTTCGCTAAAATGCACCTCAAGAAGCCCAGTGGTGCTGAGGTTAGATGGAGTTCAGGGGAAACACCCTTCTGTATTTTAAATCTATCCGACTACTTTACCTGAGAAACACTGTAAACCACCATAAACACATCTAAATCAGAACACAATCTTTCCTGATTAACTTAGGCCAGATTGTGTTGTTGACACTGCTGTTATTAACTAGCTGTAGAGAGCCCTGCTGAAATCATTAATACCACTTCCTACTTTAGGAGCCGAATTGGGGCCCGACTGTCTGACTCAGCCGTTCAGCTAGACTGGTTTGCAGTTTAGCAAAAACACACACACACACACACACACACACACACACACAAACAAACGAACACCGTGTTCTCTTGGCTTTCAGTTTACCGCACATGTACCTAATGAGAGGTGAGGAATGTGTCCGGAGTGACTTTATGATCAGGCTAACATCTCCGGCTGTACTCAGATAAAACACCAGTCGAAGGTTTTCTAATCGTCGCTGCTGCAGCGTGGGGTTTCCCAGCGCTGACTGCAGGGTTACCGCGCCCATCTCATCGTTCGATGGCCGGACGAGAGTCTTACTACGGAAAGGGCAGATGTTAAGCTTGGCAAAAGGGAGACAGTAGGCTGTCTTGTTGAATGAGGTATAGTGACTTTACAGATTAGCCTTTTTTTGTCTGCCTGGGCAGTGTCTTTAGTGCAAGGCTAGTGGGTGTGATACCCCCCTCCCCTCCCCGCTCCGGTTGGTTGACTGAGGTTGTCAAGCTCCCTAGCCGTAGCCTGCGTTCGGGAAGGGCTGCTCCTCGGAAAAACTAACGCTAGCTGGCTTGCTAGTTAGTAAGCTAGCGTTGAGGTGTTCGTTGATGCGTGGATCGGAGGTATACGCCGTCTTGTTTTCCAGTCAATGCCAAAACGCAAAAACAAACGCAAATTGAACAAGGTAAGGTGAAATAGAACGACGACCATGCTACTTCCACATCTTTCACAGTGACTGTTAATGCCATTAGCCGATGAATTGTGGCGGAATTGAACTGTCCGGGGGTGGGGTAGCGATAGCTAGCTTCCTAGCCATTTAGTTAGCCGCAGTTAGCTAACGTTAAGTTGGCTTTTTTATCATCAGCAGACACATGAAGCAAAGGTACAGGGGTGTTTGCAGTGGTGGATCCTGGCTCACACTATTCGCGGCTGATAAGCAATTTACTTAAAACTTATCTCCATGCAGCTGGCTTATGCAGCCAGGCAATTGAGATACGGTAGGTTAACCACTGTTAATGTTAGCGAAAGCCTCTGGCTGGCGTTGAAGTAACGTTAATGTTGGCCAGTGGGGCTTGATGTCCGTGATGGCCCAGCGGAGGTGCCTCTTGGCCTAAAACACAGTACTTATAAAAGAACTGGTTCGTTAATATCCAAATGGTGTTGAAGACAGCTGTGATGATTAGGCTTAATAGTTAGTATTGGCCTGCTTCGTACTGGAAATGTTGCATTTAAAGATGTTGCTATCAGTTGATGATGACACACTGGGTTGGGCTGGAACAATAAACGTCCCGTAAACAAATTAACAGCAAATATTGGTTATTGGTGATAGCAGGGCAGCCAGCACCATTCGCTTAGTTGAGCATTGCACACACACACGCAACCATATATAAAAACAGCCACACGTTATCAATTTGTTACTGTAGCCGCGTTAACACCCTATTTTTTTTTTTTTTTTTTTTTTTTAACAAGCTAGCACATTGCTGCCTTCCTGCAACGAAACGGCCGCGCCGGTGCAACGCCTTCAACTTGATTTTCTAATGTTAGCTATTTATCACCAGCTTGATTTATGATTTATGCAGCGATGGATGATAGATGGTCACATACTTTAATGAAAAAAAACACCCTCATCCGTTGTTGCATTTCTTGCATACTGAAGTCAAACAGGCCATCGCCGCCCGACCTTGCAGTTTTTACAGGATACAGGTTTAGACAGCCGAATACATTTACTGAGACGTTGTAATCAAATCAACCGTGCACTGTCTGCTTTAACGAGCTTGTTAGGATGTAACTAAGTGGATTTATAGACACCTAGCAACCACCGAGTTTCCAGGTTTACCCACTGTGCTGGCTCAAAAGCTAACTACATAGCACCCCGTGTAATTGCGGAAGAGCTGCCGAGACTACCCTTAAGTGGCTTTTTCTTTTGCATTAGATGTTAACAGCTACTTGGTTTGTCTATTATGAAATTCAACGGTCCATATGTTATATGATGAACTTTATTCACTGTACTTACAGTTAAATAAGTGAAATTACTAATAACGCGACTGAATACATTGCTGTCTTTAGTGTTAGCTCTGCCCTGCCTGCAGGCCTACACTGACAAGCCTGCTAGCAAGCTAACTAGCGGACAGCGGTCTGCAAGATGGCGTTTAGCTGCATCTTCTCAGATTTCCATCAGTGCAAGTCATATTATCAGCACAATGTACAGCTTTGAGAAAATGTAGAAATACGATTAGGACTATTCAGATATTCTGCCACGTTATTACGGCGCTGAATTGCAATAGATTTTATCCTGAAATATGTGTAGAGCCTCTGTGGCCCAGCCGTCTAACCGTATAAAACTGCTATCCAGCAGCCATTCAAATACAATGCAAACTAGTCTGTTGTAGGCAAATCACAGTAGTGCACACAGAGACTAAGTCAACTATCAGTACAGTACACACAGTCTGGTAAACCTGTGCTTAGACATCACATAGAAAACATGCATGTTAAGCCTGCTTAATTTATTGCCTTGTATTCCTATATCTGACATGGAGTTGCGTAATATAGGTTCCGTTACTATGAGCTGTGTCAATTGTGAATGCAATGCTTTCAAATGCAACTATCAACCTAGTTTTTTAAAGGTAGGGTGGTACCAATTGTACAGTATCTAGTCACAACTGTAAGGGAGGGACTGTATTAGGCTTGTGATTTCAGAGGCAGCATGTAAATCCAGCCACTTGCTCTAAGCATGTTGTGTGTAAAAGAATTAAGATTAAACTCATCCTTTTATGATTGTGAAAACATATTTCTAATGCTTGGGCTGGCTTTGCCAGCTGTTTATGTTAGTGGACATGGATAGGATTAGAGACTCATTGACTGAGGATTTTAGCTTTTAGGATTATAGAGTTGCTCAGTGATATTGCTGGTTATGTTTTTTCTATGATCCAGCTTTAGACCTGTAAAGCATTGCGTTATCATTATTTAACAGCACAGATCAGCTGACTTGTCTGCAGAGAAATACAGCTCTTTTTAATTAATGACTGGAAATGTAGGAGACACCTTTTGAGAGTAGCAGGCACAGACTGCCCTTAAGGGACCCAAGAACAGCCACTGAGCTACAACTCCAGGGTGTTTGCTACTGCTCATTGTTTATCATGCAGTCAGCTGACCCTGATCAGGCGCTTGGAAAGGAGAAGTGATGAGGGAGAGGAACTCCTTAACTATAAGCATCCACAGAGGTCAGTGGGGAATAACAGTTCTTAGTGTGGAGTATTTAAAAGTCAGATCTATTAATTAACTCCAGGCTGGCCCACTTTTTGATTTACCATAGTAGGTTCCAGAGTTTGGTGTAAAAGCAGTCTAGAACGAAAATGAAATAATTCTTTGCATTAGTTGACCAAATACAAAGGGTTTTCTGATTTTAATATCACTAAAGAGTTTATTTAGTGATATTCACTATTTAGCAGTGACAGAAACCTGTGAACTTGAACTCTAAAGTCTTAATCAGAACTGAAAGCTATATGACTGCAAAGTTCTTTTTAATTAAGTAGCATTATTACTATATATAGATATCTATATATCTATATCTATCTATCTATATATATATCTATATATCTATATATCTATATCTATCTATCTATCTATCTATCTATCTATATATATATATATATATATATATATATATATATAATTTAAACCCATATCATTCAATCACTACATCAGTTATACTGTATATGTAGACAGATGTATACTATACCATTATATGATATACTACTGTGGGCATTAGTAAAGTTTGCTCTCTGACAATACAGGTAGACACAACTGATTCAACTTGTATTTGATTTCACCTTCTCAGTCAAAGTAGTTCATCAATTTGATAAAAGTTGAGAACATTGTTTAGAAATATCACCTGTATTTTCGAAAGGTTTTCAAGGTGAGGATGGCTTTCTGCTGTCACCTGATGATACTGCATAATAATTCTATTCCATGACACGTTCATTTATGGATTAATGAGTGTAAGAGGATAATCTGTGTTAGAAAGGTCAACCAATCAGAGGATCCTACAGGAGAACATAGTCAGGTAGAGAAGATTGTCAGTCTTGTCTTGAAACCTCCAGTGGCATAGGCCTACTGACTGAAATACAGCAGGTAAGGTGACTGGCAACGTCGGATTGATCAGACTGAATAGTGCCAAATCTAAATTAGATTTTAGTATAATGTCGTCAAAATTAATTCAGTGTGCTAATGATATTTTTTTCTGCTGTTAAATGTGTAACAGAGCAGTTTGTCTCTCATATAAGTTTGCTTACACAGATATAGTTTTGTAAGTGAGTTACCGTGTACTTTTGGTTTTTGGGTCGTCGTCTCTGTGTATTGGGAAACATTTCTCAAAAAATGTGCAATTTAGAAAAAAAAAAAAAGAATAACTTTTATAGTAACTCTTAGTTTGTAGAAAATCCTAACAGATGTTGCATTCAGTAGAAATTAGAAATTGTGAGTGCATTTAATTTTTGTTTGCTAACCAGTTTTCAGACTGCAGTCCAAAGTGACTGTCTGTTTAGTACCACAAAAATCAACCATTGTAAACATGCACACTCACACATATTAACAGAATAATTCCAAATTTGTTTCCAAATGTACTTCCTGTTTGACACACTTGAATAATTGATTAGATTGATCTGAGCACAATGGTACCCTTTTCCACATAACTGAAGTTAGTCCATTGATCAGTGACTATTCCACAAACCAATAATGCAACTCTTAAGTCACTTTGGATTCAGGATATTAAGCTTCTCACATGTGTTGCTTCCGGTTATGTTGTAAAAAAAAAATGTTTTCAAGATGTTGGGCTGGGCATGTGTCATCAAACAGTTGGATTTTTATTGACAGATAGAATCAGTAATTTAACCAACTTTAGAAGACTGGATACTTTTGCTAAATCTTTCTCAAAATGTCCCTTTCGATTTGGTTATGGTAGTGTTAAACATCTAGTAATTGTCATGATATCTAGTATTCTGTTATCACAATTCATGTAAATAAGTCAGAGTCCCGCACTTGTTGGACAGGTCATACAGCTGGAGTATGGAGTTCCTGACCTTTTTCTGGCATCCTTGAAATAACTGTCTCAGAATGACTTGAAGTGGTGATAACTGAAACTTGGAGTCTGTCATATATGTTTTTATATTTGAAAAGTACTATTTGGATCATGACATGCGGTTTAAAATGTTGTTTTATTAGATACATTTTGAGTGTGTCTGGGGGCTCTGTATTAATATAAGTGGCTTATTGATCACTAAAAATTCTGAGTAGCCTAAGGATTGAGGTCAACAGGATAACGACTGCTTTTCGGCTCATTGGAAAGTCATGCCTTAACAGGATTTGTCTGGCAATCCAAATTGTGTGTCAGGATTATGTTAGCGACATTGAGGTGGCGAAGTAAGGTTGAACCATCAACTGTACGTTGCATACATTGTAGGTAAACAATTTAGTCAGTTAAGCGGACAGTGAGCTGGCTGAAAGAGATTTTGTTCCATTTGAGCTGAGTTCAGGCCAAGTTTGCTCATGGTTAAAAATACAACCTTGAATTTAAAATAAAGACAATTTGAATGAATAAAGTAGTCTCTCTATTCTTTCTTATTTTAAAATGTTTTCTAGATCAACAAGTGCCACGGTAGCTGGAGTAAGGTAATTGACAAAGCAGAGGAAAATGAGTGAATTGGACCAGTTACGCCAAGAGGCAGAGCAGCTCAAAAATCAGATCAGAGTGAGTATAAAACAGTTTTTTTTAAACACTTCTTTTACGCACCTTACCATCAGTTGTCATTTAAAAATTATAATAAGTTAAAATAGATGGATGTTTGATAGAGTAATCTTTTCCTAAAGAGTTGCCTCTTCTTTACAGGATGCCAGGAAAGCATGCGCAGATGCCACACTATCACAGGTAAGATTTAGCATTATGATTTTTCTCAGAGGTTAAAAACACATTTGATCTGAAGCTAACAAGAGTATCAATGTTTTGCAGATCACAGCTAATATTGACCCCGTTGGCCGAATCCAGATGCGTACAAGACGAACGCTGCGGGGTCACTTGGCTAAAATCTATGCCATGCATTGGGGAACAGATTCCAGGTAGGCTAAGTTACAGAATTCTGAGGTTTTGTTTGTTACCTCATTCTGGTCCTGCTTCAAATGTTGAACAAAAAAATAAGTCTATTTTAGCAGTTGGACAGAAATGTTTTTGCTGCAGCCCTTTCCCTCAGTTTCTGGCTCATGATTCAAGATTAAAATAGATTTTGTGTGACAACTCCCAATTGTTTTTGTGGTGGTGTTAAAATGCTGTTCTCATCTGTGTAGGCTCTTGGTCAGTGCCTCTCAAGATGGCAAACTCATCATTTGGGACAGCTATACCACAAATAAGGTAAGTTATGCTTTTTTGACAGGGATTAATAAAGTTATGGTTGATTCTTCGTCATCTAATTGCAAAACGAAGTAATAACAGCAGCAGGATAGACATGCAGATAAGGGCATGTCCGTGTCGCCATCCGCATGAAAAGAAAGCGGCTTGATTTTTAAAACTCAAACAACTTGCAGACAAAGGTGTGACGCACGTAATCTTGTGGAACTCATAAGGTTACACTAGAATTATAAAAAAAGGAAAAGAACTCTACTCATGCTGCATTCATCTGGAATCTGGATCAGCTGAGAGTGAGGCCTTTGCTTTGGGGCTGATGTGTCTGGTGTGTAGTTAGTGGAATGGGGGGAAGTGGTGAGCAGTTTGCATGCCTAATAGACAATTTGGCCCCCTCGCCACCACAGACGGAGAAAATTTAAAGCAGAGAATTATGCTCTGTCAGGTTCTAGCATATTGAGGAAGCTTTTGTGGTGACACTGAAGAAACATTAGATTGAGCGTGATACAGCTGGTAATAAATCCAGCTAGGAATTAAAAGATTAAAGGGTCATTCCTCCAATGTATCTCTAGGCCAACTGAGAAGATTGCAGGCGAGATTGGGGTCAGAATTGTACATGAGATACCTTAATGCATACAGGAGCTCACAAATAGAAAGCTGTCAAGTTGAGCTGCCATTAAGTAGCAACATATTGATTGATAGACATGATTAGGTTTCCATCAAAATGGCAATGATTCAGGCGTGATTATACAGAATGCTGAATAATGTCTAAACAAAACATTCTGTGCGCTGTTCTAATGTCACTCAATGTTGTTACTTGGCTTATGGGTGCTTCACTTTGTGATCTGGACAGTGTGAGCTGTGTGCACAAGTGCAGTGGGTGTTTTAGAATAACATGTCTAGCATTACATTCGATAGAATATGTATGTCAGACTCCTAATGTTGCTGGCTGTGTTTAATGTGCATTGTCAAGATTACAATTGTAGTTCAGTGGTGCTGAAATTGGGTCAAAAATGAATCTTTACTCATGAATGGCTTTTTTAATTTTTTTTCTTTTTCAGAAAATTATGTCCTTTTTTCTTTCTAAAAATATAAAATCTGTCTCATTAATTTATTTACCAGATTTAATTCAGATTGTCTCATTTTCCTTGTTAACAATGTACTTTTAAGTAAAATTAACGTATTTGTGTGTCACTTATGTTGTAGGTTCATGCCATTCCACTTCGATCTTCCTGGGTCATGACTTGCGCATATGCACCTTCAGGAAATTATGTGGCCTGTGGTGGCTTAGACAACATCTGTTCAATTTACAACCTGAAAACCCGTGAGGGGAATGTACGCGTGAGCCGTGAGCTCGCTGGACATACAGGTAAATGATCTTTTATTATCCTAAGCATTATAGTGAAAGGCTTACCAAAGATTAATTCAAGTTATCACTTAAATGTTTACTGAAAAGGATTGCAAAACTAAATTCGAACTCCATATGACACATCCTCTGAAATGACAGACAACTACAAGTAATCTACTGCTAAACTGCTACTGAAGATTCTGAGGTCAATACTGTACACTATGTCACATGTAAAACATGTAAGCTAATTAGAAGGTTATCTGTCAGACATACTTAATAAATATATCAATAATTATCCTCTTGTCGAGAAACGATTGACTTGTATGACTCAGAGGATGCCAGTTTGTACAAATTGGAGCTTAATATACACAGCTAGTGTTATTTTTATTTTTTACTTTGCTAGTAATACGTGGTCGTCCTATCATTAACTCCTCTATTGATTCTCTGATTATCAGGATACCTGTCCTGTTGTCGCTTTCTTGATGACAACCAGATTGTTACAAGCTCTGGTGATACCACTTGGTAAGTTAAGAATTTTATATACAGTGTTGCCGTGTCGAAAGCAAAGACGTTAGGCAAATTGCAACAGTGTCTTAATTAGACTTTTTATTTTATAGTGCACTTTGGGACATTGAGACTGGTCAGCAGACAACCACATTTGCTGGACACACAGGTGATGTCATGAGCCTGTCATTGGCCCCTGATGCACGGTTATTTGTCTCTGGTGCTTGTGATGCCTCCGCTAAACTCTGGGATGTTCGAGAGGGCATGTGCAGACAGACATTCACCGGCCACGAGTCTGACATCAATGCCATCTGTGTAAGTCAAAACTGTACTTTTGCATTTTTTTCCCTTCCAGTTGAAATTACACAATTGGTAGGTTTTTTGTTGTGTTTACTCCTCTATTGTGCATTAATGACTTCTCTTTTGTGAATTGTAGTTCTTCCCTAATGGCAACGCCTTTGCCACGGGCTCCGATGATGCCACCTGCAGGCTGTTCGATCTGCGTGCCGATCAGGAATTAATGATCTACTCTCACGACAATATCATATGTGGCATCACCTCTGTTGCATTCTCAAAGAGTGGCCGTCTTCTTCTGGCGGGATATGATGACTTCAACTGTAACGTGTGGGACACACTAAAAGCTGACCGTGCTGGTGAGTAGCTGAAGCCTGGTCTCAGCAGCTTAATTTCCTACATGAAAAGTGATAAATGTACTTGATTACTTGCTGTCTTATGTTTTAGTCCTGTTGACTAAATCACGATGGTACTTTTCTAGGTGTGTTGGCTGGACATGACAACCGTGTTAGCTGCCTGGGAGTTACTGATGATGGCATGGCAGTTGCAACAGGATCCTGGGACAGTTTTCTGAAGATCTGGAATTGAAGCCTGAAGGTTGTTTTATTTTATTGTTTCTCATTTTCTTACATTTGTACCTAAGGCTATTCCTTGTAAAGTCCTAAACCTGTAGTTGCATATGTTTGTTGAAGCCTAATTCTTTGCCTGGCTGGCGTTGAAGTTGATGTGTGAGTTCAATAAATTGTCTCTGTTTCTTACTTTCCTTCTGGGCTGCATATTGAGACACCTGTTGGCTTGAACGTATCATGATTTACATGATCGACAAAACATTCTTGTCCCTGTGGAAAAAAAAAATGTTGACATTTGTTTGAGTTTGATATTTTTTCATAAAATACACTGACAAATGAGATGTCTTAGTCTAAGCAGGCTTCTCCGAAAAGGACCAAAAACTTTAAAGCTAGCTCTGTAGCTGGTTGTAGATGTACCTATAATAAACACATGCTGCCATCTGCGTTGTTAATTTAGTGTGTGCTTTTGTTAGATCTTTGCCCATTTCGGTCTTAGACTAACACTTGACAGAAGTTTAAATTGGCTAAACAGTAGATCAGGCTAAATTAGTTAAATTCTAAATGTAATTTCTTTGTTTCCCAGATGTTCTTTTAACTCCAAAGTTGACTGGAAGACCATTACAACTTCAGAATGTTCACAGCATCTTCTTCAACACTGTTCAAACTGACTGGGACACCACAAAAACGAAGGGAAACCAATGCCTTTCCTACACAAAGAAGAGCACAATTGTTTATCACCTAGTTAAGAAAGGATCTCCTGTGGTATCAAATCAGAAACTTGTGCATTCCTTCTTGGACCATTTTATGTTACCTTGAAAGAGAAAACAACACTATCATCCCATGCAAATGTGTGCGTCTTGAAAGCAAATGTTGGAGTGTAATTGTACAAATTATTTAACTTTTTTTTTTTTTTTTAAGAATTCTATTCTGATGTTTTGTTATTCTTGATGGCTTTCTTTTTTTTGTCATATTTCTTTAGTGGTTTTAGATACGTTTGAATTACAGCTTGTCTTTCTAATCCAGTTAAATCATATAAGACAGATGAGTGAAAACATGCAGCAAGTAATGCAAGTAAAAGCTTGGATCATATTACACGAGCAGCTTTCAAAATGTCCATGATGTATTTATATACTAGCTGTTTTTGTTTCATCACAGCCTTTTGCACATGAAGAAGCTTTGCCTCTCAACTAATACTATGTTAACTAACCAAGCACATGCTATAAGTTATGAATGCTCATTCCAATACAAAAGGAGCTTTTACGAGTAACTTATACAGTTAACCCCCTTAATTCTTGTACATGCCTTTGACTTTGGGTGGGACGGGGTGGGGTAACAAGGTAGGTGCTGAGATAATTGGGGCATGGCTGAATTTTATTATATGGATGGGGGATTGTGCTTAGTATCCACTTTGAGTGAAACACCTCACCTGACTAAATAGACACTTCCTTTGCTTGGGACTGCAGTTGCAACTCTGTGAATGAAATGTACAAATCAATGTCTGAAAATAATGGTCTGATGTTTTAAGTTAAGACATTTAATTTTGTCTGCCATGAGTTAATTTAGATGTGCATGCTGTAGACTTGCTTTCAATGGTGCAAAATCCTAGATTTTTTTGGGGGGGTTTTTTGTTTTTGTTTGTTTCTGAAAAGGAGAGTAACCTATTGATTGAACTTAATAGAAGCCAATTTTTTTGGCTCCAACTCTGCATACATCATGTACTAATACTGGTAATGCTATGCACCAGAGTGAGCAAGAATGGAGAAAGACTTAATATTGATTGCATACTTAGTGTAAATTATGCTTACCAGTTCTATTGATGCCAATTTTTTGTAAGAATTATAACAATCATTGTGAGAATTCTATCCTTGACAAGTCCTTTTTCTCTCCTTCAAATCTTCACACTCAACGGAACAAAAACGTCCTCACATACTGCCCATACTAAAACTTTTGTACATTTTTTTCTCGGTCTTAAATTGAAAATCAGAGCATCTGAATGACAACATTTCACTGTATACAGAAGCACTTTCGTTAAAGTTGTGACATATTTTCACTTTTCTTTTTTCTGCGATGATGTACAATAAATGTGATGTATTCGTGTGTGACCACAAGTGAAAATGCAATTCAACTGAGATGGATTCCCTTTTCTCTTTCCATTAATATTATAGAGCTCTGCACCCTTATGTACCTTTTCACTTTTTGTATTTCTTTTCAGTCTGTTGGTGTTACACGGTGAGCTGGATGCAAGATAGATACTGTACTAAATTGTACTGTTATTGATTGAAAAATGTAATAAAAAGCTGTTTGAGATCTCTTTGTTGAGTTTGAAACAAAAAGCTACATAAGATGTTTTATAGCTTGGTGTGAAATTTTGCCTTACATTTCTACTTTGATATCACTAATTCGAGTATTGTTCAGATGGGGCAAGGATTTAAGTGAGGCACGTATGCAGTTTACTTATTTGAGATTCTAAGAGGGTCTAATGGATGTTGATGGACTTCCTTTGTTTTTTTTAAGACCAATAAAAATATATAGTCAGCTCATTTAATTTTCACCATATACCTCAACAGATAAACCACAACTAGAATACAGTATATGACACATATCTGGCCAAATATCATAATCAAAACTCCTCTATTTTTGTTGTCAGATTATTTCATCGTTACCTTACTGTGCCGCCTATTAAGTGGAATTTGTATTCCTTGTGTTAACTGTAGAAGTAGATTTAAATAGAAACAATACTGGATGGGTTTGGGTGGATGGAGTTTTTACATAATTGAATGCATATATAACATCCTCTTTGCTTTACAATGAAAACAAATGTCTACTCTGCACATGACTGAAATCGCATCGCAATATACGAGCTAACTCAGGAGGCTATTACAATGTTTACATTTATACTAGTGACTGACACACACTTATGCGGCGATTAGAAGTGATTAAAATACCGTCCTCCAACGATATAACACAAACGATAACGTTTTAAATTAAGGATGAGTGCTGCTGGTAATTAATACGTTTTTGCTTCGTTGACTACGGGTTCAACTTGATACGTGTTTATTTCAGAATGTGCGAAACAGATGCAACCCGCCATCTTCCCGTCTTTACCAGCTAACGCAACGGAAGCTGCTCTAGTGGATGTTCCTGGACCAATACACTTCCTAACTGGAGGGGTGACGAAGTAAATTTGATGATCGACTATGCAAATAATTGTTGTTTAAAACACTCTAAACCAAAGATAAATATTTACTTTAGTAGTACCGACGGTTTCACACATGTATGCTAATGAATGATCAAGTTATTGCCGGTTTCAACAACACAATCTGCACAAAACAACCTCCGTAAAATGAAAAGGTCCATTCTAATGACGTAGTTCCTTTTTCGCTTAGATAATGCCATTTTGGTAGGCCTTACATGTTGGTCTCGTTTTTCACCTCGTGGAAAGAAATATACATTGTTGTATTTTCATCTTTTGAATTTGGGACGAGACACGAGTTTTGTTGAAGTTGGACAACTGACTCGTCCTACGTACGCCATTTTGTGGGAATTGTTTTGTCAGATCACTTAGCGGGGGACCGTACGCAGTTTTCATTGAGCGGCACAGTAGAACGGTCGTCGTCCAGTGTTGACGACACAGCTCCCCGTCCCAGCGAACAAAGGAACAGTAAGGTCGATGCACGCTCGTTAGCACACGCGTAGCGGAATATTATTATCTACACAGATTAAGGTTAAACCCACCCGGACGCGTTTTTTGGTTTGAGTGTTTTTACTCGAAACGTCTTTTCCTCAGTATAAAAGATCTATATAGCCTGACTCATTCAGTCCTGTTAGCGATTTCGGCTAAGGTTAGCCGCAATTGTGGACAAGTAGCGAGCTAACTGCTAACGTTAGCATTGTTTTGACTCGAGGCAGAAGTTTTTGTTTTTGAGGAAAATGGCAGAAGTCTACATTAGAGTGGCGGAGGAGGAAAACGAGGAACCCATGGAGATCCCGTCTGAGGACGACGGCACGGTTCTGCTCTCAACCGTGGCGGCTCAGTTTCCCGGGGCTTGTGGCCTGCGGTTCAGGAGCCCCGTGTCACAGTGCATGCGGGGAGTGCGTCTCGTGGAAGGGATCCTGCACGCGCCAGAAAACGGATGGGGGAATGTCGTTTATGTGGTGAACTATCCTAAAGGTGAATAAGAGCACACGTTTATTCTTACATAACGCTATATCCGAACAGGTGGCCATATGTAACGTTATTTATAATTCATGTGTTCGCTTCAGCAGCACACTGAAAATAGATGAGCATGACGAGACTCGTTGTTTGTCCACGCCCACTGAAGTGAGCTATGAGGCGCTACATGCATGCTCAAAATGTACCAAACAAGATTATATAGCAATAATCAAGACAAAATCAGACATCTCTCCAACTGCAGTAAATGTTTTTCTTGGAACTGATGTGATTTGATTGTGGAGGCCGTAGTCGTTGGTGTTAATAAGATGTATTGGATTATACATACATTAATGCTCAGCTCGAGTCTATTTTATTTATATAGCCCCACATCAAAATCACATTGTATCAATGGGCTTTAAAATCTAGAGAGGAAAAACATTCCATATCAGAAGAAAATCTTAAACGGCAGGTAACAAGATGGAAGAAACCTTAGGAAGAGCAATAGAAGAGGGATCTCTGTCCCAGGACAGGCAGACGAGTAGATGTTGCATTTACAGAACAACATAATCACAGTTTACAGATTTCAAGTTTTAGGGTGATGCAATTCAGGTTATCAGGCCTCAAACTACAGCTCCTGATGTTAATATCAAGTTTCTGTTAACTGGGTGGACCCAATACTCCACGAAAAAACTGTCATCTGAAGGTCCCAACAACTGCATAGACATTGAATTTAAATTACATGATTGACAAACATGTGAACACTCACCTGCTAGGAAATGTCACAAACTTATGTAAAAGGTCATGGACAAATACTCACATCAGAGTTTATTTAAAAAAAATGCCAATAGTGAAAAGAAAATTGCATTTTGCTCAGTGTTAGTAAATCCGCTTTTGTTCTTTTCCAGCTTTGGTCCTGGCAGATATTTACAGAGGTCAGAGCAGTGAACACAGAGAAAGTCGCATCTCATGGCTGTCAGGTTAAAATACAATTAACATCTCTCTGTGTTCACAATTTAGACAACAAAAGGAAAATGGAGGAAATTGATGCGTCCTCTGCTGTGAAAATGAAGAGAGGGGACATGAAGACATCTGACTTGATCGTACTCGGTCTTCCCTGGAAAACATCTGAGCAGGACCTCAAAGATTACTTTAGCACTTTTGGAGAAGTCATCATGGTTCAGGTATAACATTAGCATTGATAAAATACACATGGCTTTGTTTTGTATGGGGTGACAGTTGTGACTCATTGCTGGATGCATGTTTGTTTTTTTGTCTCAGGTAAAACGGGATGCCAAGACTGGAAACTCCAAAGGATTTGGCTTTGTGAGGTTCACAGAGTATGAGTCTCAAGAAAAAGTGATCTCCCAGCGCCACATGATTGACGGAAGATGGTGTGACTGCAAGCTCCCTAACTCGAAGGTGAATATGGTAATGTCCGTGCATATACCGACACACTATGGGAATAAAAGCCACGTACACATTGTTGATGCTTGTAACCTGTGGAATTGATCTATTCCCACCCTTTATTCACAGCAGGGTCCAGACGAGCCCCTGAGGAGCCGGAAAGTGTTTGTAGGCCGTTGCACAGAGGACATGACCACAGATGACCTTCGGCAGTTCTTTATGCAGTATGGAGAAGTAACTGATGTCTTCATCCCCAAGCCATTCCGTGCTTTTGCTTTCGTCACATTTGCAGATGATCAGGTATGATGTTAAATGTATAAAAAGTAGTTCTTGTTGTCTTGGTACTACTACCCAGATGACCTGATTCATGTTTCTTTCCTTCATCACAGGTTGCCCAGGGTCTCTGTGGAGAGGACCTAATAATCAAAGGCGTCAGCGTTCACATCTCAAATGCTGAGCCCAAACATGGAAATAGGCAGTTTGATCGCACAACACGGTTTGGGAATGGTTTTGGAGCTCAGGCATTTGGTAGCAGCCGTAGTGGGTTAGGGAGCAGCACTAACAGTAGTCTGGCTAATTTTGGTTCCTTCAGTCTGAACCCGGCTATGATGGCTGCTGCTCAGGCTGCTCTTCAGAGTAGTTGGGGGATGATGGGCATGCTGGCTAGCCAGCAGCAGACCTCCACCTCAGGCAGCACTTCCAGTGGAACAAGCTCTAGTAGGGACCAGAGTCAGTCTTTTGGTACAGGCAACAGCAACTACGGCACCAGCTCAGCCAGTCTCGGCTGGGGAACGGGGTCAAACTCTACAACCAGTGGTAGTGGGTTTAGCTCAGGTTTTGGGTCCAGTATGGAGTCAAAGTCATCTGGGTGGGGTATGTAAGTTTGTTTGTATGGTAAGTATTGTGACAAAGATGAGTCTTTCAAAATTTATTTCTGGTGTTGATGCGTATCTGAAAACTTAACACTTTTGTGGAAGATGTTTTGTACATTTGGAAAAAATGCTAAAGATTTAATTTAGAAAGTGTTGAAGTGAATTGTTTACCAGGATGTCTGACTAAAGTGCTATTTTTGATGTCTCATTTGTTTGTATCCATTTCAACTGGATTCTCTAATGCATGTATTGTGAAATGTGATAAGAAACCATTTTGAAAATGCATGAATGTTTGTGGTTCACCATTATCCGGCTTTGTCATCGATCAAAAAGGCAATCTTGCATTGGGAAGAATCTGGTTGAAACCTAAATGTTTTAAGTGCAACTTTATTTGCAGTCAAGTTCTGTGGAAAAGCCTTCATTGAAATCTCTTCTGCAGTTCACCTCTCTTCCATTTTCCTGTGAGGAAGCTCCTCTTTGGCAGCATTCTTGGGGTGATATCGGTATCATTCTCCCTCTTCCCACCTGTAAATGCTATGCCATCAAAGAACGGCTTCACTCCGCATGTTCTAAGAGACGGTGGGTGTTTTCACTTTTATCCACTTTTAAATGGAAAGAACTGCGCAACTGACATTTTAAGAACTGATGAGTGCGATTGAGGATGGCTTGTGGCGAAGAGTGAAGCGATGAGTGAGCGAACGGAGAGACGCGTGAAACGGACTGGTTGTGTCGGTGAAAGAGCCCAATTTGACTGCTTTTTGAGTGTGTGAGTGGAAGCTGCAGATGCTACGAGCGCCTCCCCTAACATGGACATTCATTAATTAGTACTTCAAGATTTTTTTTTTTTTTAATCTTTGCAAGTTTTTCCTTTACTCTTAAGTATGTTGATCAAGTGCGGAAATATCGAAATGTAGTGGAATGTTGTGATGAATATTTGTATTGCTTATATTATCTGATTTGAATGCTGTATGGTGTGTGCTTTCATGTTATTGAACTGATCTGTAAGTGTGTACTTGATGTGGATGACACCTGCTGAAGACTCTGGGGGACGCGAGTGATAGTGTGAGAACGTGGAGTGGTGTGTCCAATGGTTCCCAGTAGCTCTTGTTGTTTGTGAGTGTTTAAAAACATGTCAAATGAAGGGAGATCTCTAATAAAGTTCATTTGAATAGATGCTTAGTTGATATTACTTGAGTCAGTTTGTCAAATAAAAAAACATCTAATCCGATTCACATATCTAGGGACCTTGGGCTCTGCTGGTCGAGGTCTCCGTTTGAACCCTGACTGAAGTCTGTTCTGAAGGACGAAGACGGAAGTTCCAACACTTTCAGTGTGTGGCCTTCTCAGACATGACATGGGGTAGTACCTGTCTTTTTGCTGCTTTTGATCGCTTTTCAGAGTAAATTGTCCCTTTCTTAATTATTCACAGCTACTTATAAGGTTAAAAATAAGTTCTTGTGGGTCATTGTCTTTATTAGCCCTTAAAACAGATGAGCTAAGCAATGCTTTGTCCCTAATTTGCTATGGTAATAAGACAACTATTGGGGTGATGAGGATTTATATGGCCTTATTCAGTCAATGACCACTTTGTTTACACCTGTACAATCTATTGCAATTTGATAATTCCTGCTCTGCCATAAATGGTATTTTCATCACGTTTTTAATGCTGTTTTTTGTAAAAGCGATGTGTATTTTCAATGTGATGCTTGATTCTGATGTCATAAATTGTTGTTAAATGGACTGCGGTATTAGAGATGCACTGACACCATTTGGGGTTCCTTACTCCCAATCAGTGTTGTAGAAAGTATCCGAAAGTGTAATGTAAATATAAATATTGTGTTAAACTGTTACATTGGTAAAATTGGAAGTCACCCATACAAATAGTACGAGTAAAAGTCTTAAAGTATATATTAAATTTGCTTGAGTATTAAAGGTAAATTATCCATCTATACGAATGTATATATTGTGTACAATGGGTTGACTAATTACAAACCTAGAAGATTATCAATTCTCATATCGGCATATTTTCAAATACCTTAATTGCACTCGAGTAAATGTAGTTACATTTCATTCCTGCAGACACAACATGATTGTTGTGTATAAACAGATCCCAAAATACTCATCCACAATGAATGCGTTTTTAAAAGAAAAATTGGGCTGAATCAGAGGCATTTTTCGAACCACCTTAATCCAAACGCTTAGACTCAGTTCTTGAGTCCAGATGTTAATGTTCTGAGATACTGCATTTACAGTAATTTGATGGATGGTCAGACAACCCCAAAACATAATGCCTGTGGCTGTCAGTGTGGATTTGTGAAAAAAAGGAGACAAATATAAAATAGACTTTATGGCAGGAGTATTTAATTGCATTAGACTGTACAGGTGTGCTTAAAGTGCTCATTGGGTGAATGTTATTGATAGCTTGCCAGATAGTCTTTTACAGTCCTTGTGAGTTTTCACCAGGTAAAATGATAAATATTAGATAATTTTTGTCAGACTTTGGAGAAACATGGCAGGTATGTAATTCTAATCAGTCAAATCTGCTCTAATTGAAGATGTTGAAGTTAGCTTCAGAGTTTCCATATCCTGTCACTTGTCAGTGCCTTTTTGTTTTTAAAACCTACGTACTTGCAAGTCAATTCATACATGATAATTTCAACCCAGTGTCAAATGCACTGTATTTTTGACATTACATCAGCAGGTCCCAGAGCAGGTACCAGTCACAAATGAATTGTAAATCTGCAGAAAGTGTGAATATCTAATAAGATCTCATGCTGTAGAAATCTTTAAAGTTAATCTGCATATTTCCAATGAAAGAATGAACATGGCACCTTTGTTGACACTCAACTCATTGTAATGAATCTGAGTCAGCCTTCATGTTTGTTTGAATGTTGGACACAGGTGAGACACTGCAGGTCTTCCTGTGTCTTGTCCTTTATTCTTTGTTTTCCTCCTCAGTGTCTCTGCTCTTCCTCTTCCCAGTACTCTTCTTTTTCAAATCCCTCTGCTCCTGGTTCAGTTCCTCACTTTTATTTTGTATGTAGATGGACTGAAATAAATAAAGGCAAATTAAACATTGCAATATGCTGTCTGCTGTAAAATATCTATACCCATGCACCGTTCCAGTAAACTTAAGTAAGCGGATGAAATATGTTCGAGTGGCCTGGATACAGGAAGTTATTACATATAGCATACATGACTAAGTGCTGTGTAATGTTTCTGACAATACCATGTAGTAACTCACCAATGCAGTACTGCGACGGGCTGCAAGCTTTACATCTTCTGTAGACACTGTGCTTCTTTTAGCATGCCTGAAATCACATTTGAGATTTTAAATCATATTGTTTTATGTAAGAGGGACTACACTAGTTCTACAGTACAGGGTTAACTCCCCTGTTGTCATTTCAAAAACAAAGATTCTCACCTTGCAAAGGCTTCCAGGTCTTTGGCAAATATATCTGAAAAAGTGACAGCCAACAGTCGGATGTTTAGTTCAGACTGGCAACTATGAAATGGCATTATATTAAACTGTGTCAACAATATTTTGTCCATCTCTGTCAGAATATTGTTTTGATTTTACAGCTAAACATTTTCTTGTACTCAACAAAAACATATTTTCTTGACACTATCACATTCCTTGTTTTTTCACTGAAACGCAACCATCGGGAAATCTATTTGAAGCTATGTTTGTCCTTTTTTTCCATTCATAGCTTTTAAAAAAACAATATAATTTAAGTATGGGGTCGACATTTTATCCATCTACAACTTTAAAGAATTATAGTCAGACCATAGTCAATTCCCACGTCCAGCTGATAATGGTTTTCAGTTTTTTTTATATTTGAGTGTTTCTCTATGTAAACATTGACTATGATGAGACAGATGAAGAGTTTCCGGGAGATGGAGGAGTTGAGTTGTTACAATGCAATGATTGCTGTCTGTCCGCAGAGTTTTGCCGTGAAAGAATAAAAGATGTGAAGTGGATAGTAAGTTGTGGCGTAATGCACACGATGGGGTTGTATGTATCACGCTTACGATGTATGTACAGGTCTTTGTATCACATAATTGAAATTATTTTAGTTGTATTTTGGGCATTTTAGAGAAGTCTTAAATAAAATTCCTAAGACAGCAGGATTTCTGGTGTGTTTCTATTACATATGTTTAAAAGGAAGCACATTACACACTGTAAAAGTGCCATACTTGTGAAACTAACTAAAACTAAACTAACTAAAATAATACTGTTTTTTTTCCCTGTTTGCGGGGCAAATACAGAAAATTCTGATTAGGACTCTGATAGTAATATAAATTGTAATTAAAGCCGCAATGGTATAATCGATTACTTGTCAACTAAGAAATTAATCGCCAACTATTTTTGTCACCTCTTAGTTGGTTTTGAGTAATCTTTTAATTACTAAAAAAAAAAAAAAAGATTCAAGCTTCTCTGTTGTGATGTAAATATGTTCTGGTTTCTTCGCAATCACTTTCAACTGAAAATCGTTGTTGTGTCAAAACAAGACATTTGAGGACAGCATCTTGGGCTTAAGAAACACTGGCTGACGTTTTTTTTTCTTACTTTTTTCTGACATTTTATAGACCAAACAACTAATCGATTTAATTGAGAAAATTATCAACAGATTAATCAACAGTGAAAATATGTGTTAGTTGTAGCCCTAGATCTACCCGTTAGTCAGAGAAAAAATACTAAGTGTCTATTTTGTTTGTTTTTTGCTTCATAAGACAGAGAGCCGACAGAACAATTTGCTAAAGAATATGAGGTTGTCTTTTATCATAGGGCCTGACTGGATTCAGACCTGGGGAGTTTTACATGGTCGGCATCTTAAACCACTAAGATGCCATATTCATTTACATTACTCATCCATTTTGGAAGGGACAAAATGCACAAATGTACCCAATAAATTGGTAACTCAGTCAAATCAAGCAACTGGATGTACTCATAGGTGGTGTTTTAAAAAGTACCCAAAAGCCATATTTATATACCACGCTTTGGTAAAAAGTCACTCATACAAATGGTAATTGAGTAAAAGTTTTAAAAGTATCTGATATTAGATGTGCATCAGTATCAGTACTACAAATAGACTGTAGTACTATAAACACAAGGCATACTACTGGTCTGGCAAATTATTAAATCTGATATTCAGCATTTTTCTGAATATCAGAATTGGGCTTTGGCCGATATTAGATATTATCAAACATTGTGGTAATTGCCGTAATAAGCGATATTTGTCCCAATATGGAATATCGAACAGCAGTGTTATTCTTCACCTGAGAGGAACTGCTCTGACTGTATTTTAATTCATGCAAGTGTTATTTGTCACCTGGCCGGCCCTCTAGAATTTAGCAGGAAGAGAACCAGTGACTAGCTGCACTTAATATATTATACTATTACACTCACTATATATCAATTGAAATATTTCTATTTAATATTATTTTGTTATTTAATAGTGTTGTCCATGTATGTGCAAAGGGAAAAGTAGAGAAAAAGCTAAAAGAAACAACCTGTCAGTCCTTTATTTATTCACTGTGTCCACACTACTAATCTACATAAAATATCAATTAAATTAAATTAAATTAAATACATAGTGTTATAAGAAAATCCCCCGACGACATTAATATCATGTGTATTTGGGCAGGACAATATAAAATTTGGGATGTCGCCAAAGCCTAATCAGGATCGGTTTCTTTCTTTTTAATCTAGTAGTCAATTATCTAAATCGAATATTGTGCCAATTTGCCTGTGACGCAATATTGAATCTGAAAAGTAACTAGTTACCAAAGTTATCAACCAAATGTAGTGAATAATAAAGCAAAATATTTGCCTCCAAAATGTAGTGATGTGATGATACTTAAATACATATAATATCAGATATTTTTAGACATTCACTCCAGTACTATTCATGCGGGTGACTGTCACCGTTGGCAAAGTAATATTTTAGCACAATAAATTTACTTGTACTCACTTTAACTAAAGTTATGAAGTAAATGTACTTAAGTACAATATTTGCCTCCAAAATGTAGTGAAGTGATGATGGAAGTAAAAAGTGGCAGAAAATGAAAATACTCGAGAATAATACAAGTGTCTCAAAACTGCACTTGAGTAAATGCACTTCGTTACATTAACTTACATCACTGCTGGAAGGTTGTACATGTACACTAAACAACTGTATGAATTGTGAGATGTTTTTATAATCTGTTTTTCGATGGTAAATGCTGGAATAGTGTCTGATCCCTGCTCACACCCACCACACTGTCTGAACGTTGTCTCCGCTATGGCTGCTACGACCTGCCGGCTGAACCGTCTCCGTTGGTCCTCTCCCATCTTCTGACAAATGCGACCCACAGTGTAATGGACGGCTGCCTTTAACCTCTGACATACAAACCATTAAATCAGAATACATAAATACCGGCGCTATAACCGCAGGAATGACAATGTGAGTTTCGCTTGTCTGTTGCTGTAACGGTAACTAACAGAATCACTGCTAGCTTAGCTAACTAGCTAACGTTGATATGAGCTAATCGTGACGCGCTGTCACACTCGTTAGAATCATGTTCTTACCTGATGCGTCTCGTCTTTATCAACGGACATTTTCTTCTGGAGAAACTTGAACAACCTGAACAAAAGACGGATCACCACAACGGCTACAAGTGCGTGACAAGGTGGGGAAATCCTCACACAATCAAAGATTTACAGGGAAGGTAAGACGTAAATGCGTAAACAAATACTTGCAGTTGTTAGCTTGGAGCTAATAGTTAGCTGGAAATGAAAACTCGCGGCACAAATTTACCAACAAACCAACAATTCTCAGTTTAGTTATTTTATTGACGTGTGCCTCTAACAGCGCCATCGCGTGGTGTGGAGGAAGTACTGCAACATCACACTCAACATTTATATAACATGCTCTTAAGTACAGAGAACTACATTGTGTGGATTATGCTAGCAAATACTGTAGATGAAGTTGAAGTTTATGAAGATCACAGTGTCCTTTTATAAACTTGCTTGCAGACTTGGTCCTCACAAGTCAGCTCCTGAAGAGAGAACATATGAAAAACATCAAACTTCCCAACGGTACTTTTGCAAATATTGTAAAAGTGAGAATACAAAACTGTTCTAGTGTTTTTGCCGAGTTAATTGAACATAGATTTGATTTTCTATTCGTATGAGACCACAAAATAGTAAAAATCAGCAGCATAACATAACAAATCGGGAGTTGTTGATCATAACCAGTGTTGTAAGAAAGTACCCAAAGTACCCATTTTACTTGAAATATATCTGATATGCAATGTACTTGCAAAGTATCAAAAGTACAAGTAAATGATACTTATATTTCGATGTTTTATATTTATTATCAGATATAATATTATTATATCAGCATTTGTATAGTCAGCATGTTTCTTTTTTATTTATCTAATTACCGATTAGATAAATGAATTTAATCCGAAAGGTTTTGAAGCCGTAAATGTCATGGGCCAGATACATTACTTTCTGCTATTTTTCATAAGGAGTTCATTTTAAAGTCCGTGTAAACCAAAATCAGCCATTTTCTTCTAAACACATTAAACAGGTCATAAATGTGCTTACTTAAAACATTTAAAAGCCATTCGGCCATGTAGAATTTAATTTTAGAGCTAGGCTCACAAACAGTTTTTCAACATTTCTGTGTTCAGGATTTAATGGGCGGGTCAGAAATCATGCAAATCATGGCCGCGTTACGTAACGCGGCCATATGATTTGCATAAACCCCGCCCTGCTGCGGAAGTGGTATAAATACGTTCAGCGCGTCAGCTTCAGCGGTTCTCCCACTCACTCTCCAGTCTCGGATAGCATTGCTTACAATAGTTTGCAGCTAGCTAACCAGTCAACCAGTCAGCTAACCAGTCATGTCTCCTCCACATCCTCTGCATCTTTCCTGGATGCCACAGTGTGCAGGGTGACGGCGCTGTTAGCTTATTTAAGTTTCCTTCGGATGACAACGTATGGAAACGGGGGAGTCCGTTGACGCTGGTCAACTCCGTCCCCGGCTTGCATCCTCTCCTCCCGCCGACGAGGAGATGTGGCCGCTGCTGACCGCCGCTGACACTCTCCGTCCCGCTGACGGTGGGTCCCACCGGCATGATGTGGCCGCGCCGCAGCCGGCCCTCCGTCCCGCTGACGCCGGGTCCCACCGGCTTGATGTGGCCGCGCCGCCGCTGACCCTCTCCGTCCCGCTGACGGCGGGTCCCACCGGCAGTATGTGGTGGTAGTATCAGGGTCGCATTATTGGTGAGCCGTCCCAGTGTGAACGGATAATCCGGAGGCGCGGAGCGAGGGCGTATCGGTTTGACAGTCTGATAACTGCACAGGTCCTTCACTCAACTAAATACAGAGAAATGTCCCACAAAGCAACGTTACATGACCGAACAAAAGTAACGTAGTAACTATAACTGTCTTTACCAACTTATATGAGGAAAACAAATACCACAGCTGTATGTGGAGAAGCGTCTGTCCTCCTGTCCGTCCCCTCCCTGTCCTCCCGACTCTTCCTCACATTTCTGCTCACAAAACAACGTCTGTCACGCTTGTCACAAGAGTGTTTAACTCACAGAGTGTTTGACGAAAATAAATCACCGCGACCGCCAGCCCTCCTGACCGAGACTACAGGAAACTGTCCCCCAGAAAACAGCCTCCGTCCCCGCGAGTGACAGAGTCAGACAGCGTCCTGTTTACTGATGGTGATTATGTATAATTATGTAATTTAGCGCGAAAAACTTAACTCCGTCACTTTCCAGGATGTTTAGTGGGTCAGGATCTCAATCACTACACGTTATAACAGCATCTATATGATTATAAACTGTCCGCGGGTTTAGATAGACAAGGGGAACACCTGGGGAGACACCGACGTCATTAACATGACGTGTAGCCCCCGCCGCATGGGCGTGGTTCCAGCGCCTCTAACTGACACGCCCCCAGCGTTTCACAGCAGAAAGAAGTGCTTGTTTTTCCATGATTTTGAGACCTAATTTTATATACTTAACAATTTTTTTAATCTTTCAAATTTGGCTCAGTGGTCAATGATACATGTTTCTTTGGTGTGACAAACTCATAACACAATTTTTTTGCCGCTTTACACGGACTTTAAGTTTTCTTCTCAAGTTTACAAGTTGTTTGCCATCATCACAAAATAACAAATTTGTTTGATCTGATTTTAAAAAAACTGATTGCGACAGTCAGAAAAATGCTAAACATCAGATCCAATAATCGATTAGATTAACATGACATTTCAACATGTAAAAAAGAAATCTATGGACATTTTTACCTTTATTTTGGTACATCATTATTTTTGATACTTAAGAATGTTTGATATAAGATATTTTAAGTATTTTTCTTTATTAGACTGTAAGATTATAGATTATAGATTTCAGCCTGACATCTTTTTGATCAAGTATGACTTTTTGGTACTAATTCATCACATTGGATCCAGGACAGTTTAGGGCTTCTGTAAAAAAGAAAAGTAACTAGTTACTAAAGTTATCAAATAATGTAGTGGAGTAAAAAGGACTCGAAAATGAAGTGGAGTGGAAGTATAAACTAAATGAATAGGAAAATAAACCAGTAAAATACAAGTACATCAAATTTGTTCTTAAGTAGAGTAATGAGTAAATGTTCTTAGTCACATTCCATCACTGAACTGGAATATAAGGAGCCGCCAGAATAGCAACAGCTCTCATACCAGATGAAGCTCGTCTCCCTCAATCCAGTGAGTCCATCCTCGGTTCTTCTTCCCTCCTTTCTGAACACACACCAGCTTATCGTTTTCCCAGTTCACCACAGTCTGACAGGGAACAAGTAATGGAGTACAACTTTGTACAAAAAAGGCCTCTATTTTACTTAAATAGTGTGGTAGTGATCACAGAAACACAAACAAAGTATACTGAAGTTTTACCTGGAATGACCTGTTGTCCAGGGACACCTCTTTAAACTCCTCCCCAATTTTGAACGAAATCTCATAACTTCTGAACGTGGTGAGCGTCCTGATTGTGAAACGGTCCCCATCTTGCGTAATCACTTTCTGTGGCTTCAACATCGAGACAATCTTGCGAATTGCAAAATTAATGCCTGCATGTCAGAATGAGAGGAACTTTAACCTGCTACTAGAAATAATTAACGTTTTTACTGCCACTAGACGTATAACACTCTCCTGGTGAATGACAAAGACAAATACAGATCATAATTCAACATTCAGCTAAAAGAAAACACTCTCAAAGTTTTTATTTTCACAAATCATCTGTAAAAGAACCACAGACACTTACCGAGAGCACCCATGTATCCCTCAAAATTAACATTGCTGTCAATGTCCCACGTCCCGCTGTAGTCGACAGGCATCTTGGATGTTTGTTTGACTCTCAGAATGAGTATCAAGGGTGAAATTTAAATTTAGTGGGTGGGACGTTTGTTCATCGCGTGTCAATATAGGACAGGGGTGATATGTTGCTGTATGTAACTATTCTAGATACATACAAAGGAGGAGCACAGGAGGGCAGAACAGGACGGTTTTTTTAAATAATGTGAGGAAACTATTCTGTTCCTGTTAAGAATGTCCGGTTAAGCCTCCATACAGGACGTTATTCTGAAATCTTCTGGACATACTGCATCTTCTTGCTGAAGTCACCTTTGACCAAAAAACACAACATCCTACTCTTCAAGCTTAAGTTTCTGGGCTCACAGGGAACACAATATGCAGCAGGAGTCTCTGTGCATGTGCAGCGTGAAACACAATCCTTCCTCCTCCTGTTGCTCACATTGAGAGCTGCTGGCATTCCTGAACAGTGTTAACATCCATGTTCCTCTACATCAGGGGTATTCAACTAAAATTCAAATAGGTCCAGTTAGACAAAATTTCCTCAAGCAAAGGTCCGGAACATCATAATGTCTAACTTGCCTTATGATTTAGTGTGATATATACTGAAGTAGCCCAGTACGTCTGCATCTAATCAAGAGCTGACGGTCAAATCAAATAAAGAAAGAGCATTTCAAAAACATTTCCACAATATTTATTGTCACTTAACATTTGATTGTACAGATATATTATACTGTAGATATCTATTATTTTCTTCTCTCTTTAAGGAAAAGAAGGGCTGCATTTAAAGATAAAATAGTGAAAATAAACAAAATATCTTTTTAAAAATAGCGCATCTTTCTGTTTCCCCTCAAGTAAGGTTTTAGCTACTGCACTCATGCACTCCTTGACATCTCCTCCATCGGAAAATGGCTTTTTGTATTGACCCAAAATCCAAGAATCTCTGGGGGAACATTCATGAGCACGCTGTTGGGCAGTGAATGAATTTTTATGAGTGCAACATTCACTGAGCATATGAGACAGACCGGTTTTGTGCCTTCAGTCGACAGAATGATTGTTTACTCTGATGTTCTCCTTAATGGTATTAAATCCAATTATTCCCACTGTGCCTGTTTCACAATAAAATACTCTCTTCGCTCTGTAGGTAGTCTGCTGTGTTTGTTTCTCATGTATTTTTAGGGGGCTTTATAGGAATGGGCTTTTATTCTATTTTAGTTTTTTGTTGGTTGTTAAAAGTTGTTGTGGTCGGTTACTCCAAATATCATCTCCTGTCGGGCATGAAATTCGAAAATATTGTACTTGAATGTCTTGAATTTTGACTTTATGGTCAAAACCAAGTCAAAAGATCTCTGTTATTCGGACTTTGACCTTTCACCAAACTAAGTCCTTCATAGGTTAGTTCTCCATTATCACTCCATCTTCTTCCTGATGCCTTACTCTATCATACGTATACATTTGGTTACATTTCACTGCAGCAATGTGGAGAAATCTCACCTCAAAATCCCCTCCAAAAGGATTCAACTCTATTCGTATTATTCTGAACATTTGACGCTTAGTGAAATTTTACATCTGATCCATCCCATTCACTTTTCAGGCCTTCTCTGATTCAACCCCTAACCCTAAGTCCAGCTATGTTAAACCCTTGAAAAAGTGTCACTATAAAGGGGTACCAGTGGACTCCAAAAGGCCCAAAACATGCTCCTAAACACTTTCTGGGGGGACATTTTTGAAAATTGAACATTTGACACCTAGTCATATTTCAACCCTGATTCATCCCATTCACTTTGCATAGGGACACGTCTTTTTCAAAGTCATTTGACCCATTGACTAAAAATCAATGCCACACTGTCTTTAGTAACTAGTTGAATGAGACACACCTGTGTTTTTATTGGAATTTGGTGGAATGTCTATTTTTCACGAATATCTTAGGTCTAACCCTTATTCATTGACTGCAGTCAGTTTACTGCCCGTAACCCAAGTCCAGATATGTGAAACTTTTAAAAAAAGTGTCACTACAAAAGGGGTCCAGTCGACTCCACCCTGCTGGAAAAAAACAGGATAGACCAGCACCAAAACACAATATAAGCTGGTATGCTGGTGACTGGTCACCATGTTGTGTTTTGGTGCTGGTCTATGCTGGTTTTTCCAGCAGGGCAAACGGCCCGAAACATGCTCATAAACACTTTATGGAGTGACATTTTTGGAAGTTGAACATTTGACACGTAGTCAAATTTCCCCACAATGGCTACAAGTGTGTGACAAAGTGGGGAAAAAATCCTCACACAATCAAAGTTTACAGAGAAGGTAAGACATAAATGCGTAAACAAATACTTGCTGTTGTTAGCTTGAAGCTAACAGTTAGCTGGAAATGAAAATTGGCAGCACAAATTTACCAACAAACCAACAACACTCCAGTTTAGTTACTTTATTGACGTGTATTGACGTGTACTTCTAACAGCACTATCGTGTGGTGTGGAGGAGATACTGCAACATCACTCAACATTTATATAACATCCTCTTAAGTACAGAGAGCTACATTATGTGGATAATGCCAGCAAATACTGTAGATGAAGTTGAAGTTTATGAAGATCACAGTGTCCTTTTATAAACTTGCTTGCAGACTTGGCCCTCACAAGTCAGCTCCTGAAGAGAGAACATATGAAAAACATCAAACGTCCCAACGATACTTTTGCAAATATTGTAAAAATGATAAAGCAAAACTGCTGTAGTGTTTTTGCCGAGTTAATTGAACACAGATTTGATTTTCTATTCGTACGAGACCACAAAATAGTAGAAATCAGCGGCATGACATATTACAAATCGGGAGTTGTTGATCATAAACACAAACTGGACCAGTGTTGTAAGAAAGTACCCAAAAGTCATACTTGAGTAAAAGGTATCTGATAGGCAATGTACTTAAGTATCAAAAGTACAAGTAAAGGTACTTATATTTAGATGTTTTATATTTATTATTAGATATAATATTATTATATCAGCATTTTGTATAGTCAGCATGTTTCTTTTTTATTTATCTGATTGCCAATGAGATAAATGAATTTGATATACTATTTTAATATTAATCCCAAATTGGGAAATTCTTTTTTCCAATCACATTACACACAGGTGCGCACACACAAACACACACATGCTGTGTAGAGGAGACGAGCGAAGGGGCTGCCACACATGCCACGGCGCCCAACGAGCAGTGTTAGGGGTTGGTACCTTGCTCAAGGGCACTTCGGCAATGCCCAGGATGTGAAACAGCATTCTCCAACTGCCGGTCCACATCGTTCTTTTTTTGGTCCGGGTGGGACTTGACCTTTATGTCCCAAAGCCAAGTCCCTACGGACTGAGTTATTGCCGCCACAGTAATCTGAAAGGTTTGGAAGCCGGTGTAAATGGTCATGGGCCAGATATATTACTTTCTGCTATTTTTCATGATACAGAGTTAATTTTAAGTTTTTTTCTCGAGATTACATGTTTGTTTGCCATCATCACAAAATAACAAATTTGTTTGATCTGATTTTTTTTTTTTAAATGATTGCGACAGTCAGAAAAATGCTAAATATCAGATCCAATAATTGATTAGATTAACATGACATTTCAACATATAAAAAAAAAATCTATGGACATTTTTACCTTTATTTTGGCACACAATTACTTTTGATACTTAAGAATGTTTGATATAAGATATTTTAAGTATTTTTCTTTATTAGACTGTTTATTGTAAGATTGTAAGATTTCAGCCTGACATCTTTTTGATCAAGTATGACTTTTTGGTACTTACTCATCACATTGGATCCAGGACAGTTTAGGACAAACTGGACAAAAGGAACTAGTAACTAAAGTTATCAAATAATGTGGAGTGGAAGTATGAACTAAAAGAATAGGAAAATAAACCAGTAAAATACAAGTACATCAAAATTGTTCTTAAGTAGAGTAATGAGTAAATGTTCTTAGTCACATTCCATCACTGAACCGGAATATAAGGAGCCGCCAGAATAGCAACAGCTCTCATACCAGATGAAGCTCGTCTCCCTCAATCCAGTGAGTCCATCCTCGGTTCTTCTTCTCTCCTTTCTGAACACACACCAGCTTATCGTTTTCCCAGTTCACCACAGTCTGACAGGGAACAAGTAATGGGGTACAACTTTGTATAAAAAAGGCTTCTGTTTGCTTTAAATTGTGTGGTAGTGATCACAGAAACACAAACAAAGTATACTGAAGTTTTACCTGGAATGACCTGTTGTCCATCCCTTTGGACACCTCTTTGAATTCCTCTCCAATTTTGAATGAAAGCTCGTAACTTTTGAACGTGGTGAGCGTCCTGATTGTGAAACGGTCCCCATCTTGCGTAATCACTTTCTGCGGCTTCAACATCGAGGCAATCTTACGCGTTGCAAAGTCAATGCCTACATGTCAGAATGAGAGGAACTTTAACCTGCTACTAGAAATAATTTAATGGTTTTTACTACTAATTCAACATTCAGCTATAAGAAAACACTCTCAAATTTCAAAGTTTTTATTTTCACATATAATCTGTAAAAGAACCACAGACACTTACCGAGAGCACCCATGTATCCCTCAAAATTAACATTGCTGTCAATGTCCCACGTCCCGCTGTAGTCGACAGGCATCTTGGATGTTTGTTTGACTCTCAGAACGAGTATCGAGGGGGAATTTTAAAGTTAGTGGGGCGGAAGTTCGTTCATTGTGTGTCAATATAGGACAGGGGTGATAAGTTGTTGTCTGTAACTATTCTAGATACATACAAAGGAGGAGCACAGGAGAGCAGAACAGGACGTCGTTTTACACATAATATGAGGAAACTATTCTGTTCCTGTTAAGACGAAAAGCCTCCATACAGGACGTTATTATGAAATCTTCTGTACATACTGCATCTTCTTACTGAAGTCACCTTTGACCAAAAAACATAACATCCTAATCTTCAAGCTTAAGTTTCTGGGCTTTCAGGGAACACAATATGCAGCAGGAGTCTCTGGGCATGTGCAGCTTGAAACACAATCCTTCCTCCTCCTGCTGCTCACATTGAGAGCTGCTGGCTGTCCTGAACAGTGTTAACATCCATGTTCCTCTATATGCTCATCTACATGGCGTATCACAGCAGCAGATGGATACCGAGAAGTCAGAGGTTAAAATTGTAAGTGGTTGTTGTTTTAATAAGATATTAAAAGTCTTGATACGATAGAAAAAAACCTGTTTTTTTAATTCATGTTTGTTCCGTTTACAGTCAGATAGTGAATGCAGTGTTCACGGTGCTCATTCTGGCCCCTCAGTTCTACGTCCTGGGAAGGTAACTAGGACACAGGCAATGGCACCGAGCCATTCAGCTCATGGGTCACTTGTAAAAAAGTGAATGTGGTGTTAATAGTAATGGTGTTTCAAAACCAGAGGCTATCCAGGCACTCCAAATGTAAGAAGATGCATCAAACAAGGAAGGAAATATTAAAGCTGAAGTAGAATTCTAGAGCTGCTGGCCAACCCAAGTCAGTTTTTGACAGCCTGGGAATGAGACTCCACAATCAACAAATTGTCTTTCTTTTGAATTGTCTATTTCAGCTTTCTTAAAGCCTTTACAATATTGGCTAAATAGTTAAAAGACCAAACAACATGTTTTGACCGTCAGGCCTGACCAAGACCTAGTGGATCACTAGTTTACAGCCCTGATGAAGACCTAGTGGATCCCTGGTTTACAGCCCTGACGGAGACCTAGTGGATCCTTGTTTTGAAACCCTGATGAAGACCTAGTGGATCCCCAGTTTAAAGTCCTGATGAAGACCTAGTGGATCCCTAGTTTACAGCCCTGATGAAGACCTAGTGGATCCTTGTTTTGAAACCCTGATGAAGACCTAGTGGATCCCCAGTTTAAAGTCCTGATGAAGACCTTGTTGATCACTAGTTTACAGCCCTGACGGAGACCTAGTGGATCCTTGTTTTGAAACCCTGATGAAGACCTAGTGGATCCCCAGTTTAAAGTCCTGATGAAGACCTAGTGGATCCCTAGTTTACAGCCCTGATGAAGACCTAGTGGATCCTTGTTTTGAAACCCTGATGAAGACCTAGTGGATCCCCAGTTTAAAGTCCTGATGAAGACCTTGTTTATCACTAGTTTACAGCCCTGAAGGAGACCTAGTGGATCCTTGTTTTGAAACCCTGATGAAGACCTAGTGGATCCCCAGTTTAAAGTCCTGATGAAGACCTAGTGGATCCCTAGTTTACAGCCCTGATGAAGACCTTGTGGATCCCTGGTTTGAAGCCCTGATGAAGACCTAGTGGATCCCTGGTTTGAAGCCCTGATGAAGACCTGGTGGTCAAAACCTGTTTTTAACTACGAGTCTTTCAATGATTTAGCCACTATGAGAAAGGATTTTTAATACTTCCTTCACTGTTTCATACCTTTTCTTAGATTAGATTGTTGAGTACTCTTTTTTTCCCCCACACAGTTGTTATCTCAATTTTATTACACAGAGCAACCAGTCACCTCATTGTTTTCTTTCTCTAATAATGGTGTCTGCTTTGTTTTAAAAAAGGCCCAAATCCTCACGATACTGCAGGCAGCCTCTTCTGAACAACCTGTCGGCCTCCATCGCTTTGTCCTTCATAGCTTCAGGTGAATCCCATCCGATCAGACACATTTCAAACACACAGGTAGAAACATTATTTAACCTCTCATCTATAAGACATTGACTCAGAGCTTTTACCACAAGCAAAACAACAATAGAATAATGACTTTGTCATAGCCTACTCAACCCTATGAGTAAATAATGACTGAATTTTAATTTTGTAGTGAACTATAGCAACACTTGTCTCTTTCAATAGGTTTTTCAGTGGTATTCACATTGATAGACCCAGTTCCTCAAAGCCTGTGGGCGTCCTATCATGTGTTTGGATTGCTGTCATGTGGACATGGTCTGTGCACGACCATCCTGACTCTGACAGCAGCAGCATGTGTAAGAAAAAAACTAGAATGTTAAAGTTTTTTTTAGAGATACAGCAGCATCAGAGTGATATTTAAATATATAAATATAAATATATTCACAGGTCAAAACCACCCCTGAGCTGTACTACATGTCCCTTATTCTAACAGTTGCTTCTATTTTCAGCACAGGTAAAGTTAATTTCTTATACATACTGTGTGGGATCACTCATACACAATGTCTTCAGTTCAAAGGAATAACACCTGCTTGCGTCTGTTCAGGTTTTTTCATGGTGAGAGGGGGACTACGGTTGACCAACAGGCTGTCTGTCACGGACCCAAGCAGAAACAATGAGCGATAAAGCGGACCAGCTGTCCCACGTTGACATGCGATACTCCACATATTAAGATTTCATGTGGTTTCAGCAGCTCGTAACTTAAAACCATGGGAACAAAAAAAAGGGAAAGTGACTTAATCCTGTTCACGTTTTCCAGTCCACTTCAGAGACATACCACGAAGCAGATGTTTGACTCGATTGTTAAAGCTGTTTGATTTTTTTTATTTGTTGATGGACAGTGTACATGTGCTTGATGTGCTTATAAATATATTTGGTTTATGATTATACAAAGAGCTACACGTGTGAAGTCTGTATACAGTACTGAGTGATATGTATATCATTGGAAAAGTGAAGCTAAACAAAACAGATCATAGCAGTAAAATTAAAGGGTAACTCTTTATATTTATGAAACTAGGATGTCAGGTTGTAATATTAGAAAAAAGCAGATGCTGTTCAAAAACATGAGTCATTCTTATCATCTTAAGAGAAGGTATCTTAAAAAAACAAAAACAAAAACCAACCAGTGCAAATTGTAAAGTAACCTTATTACTGATTTTTTCCAACTGCCAGAATGAATAATACTCTTCAGATCATACATATTACTCTCAAATCTATCTGATTTCATGTCTAATGAGCCAAACTTTAAAACCATAGGAAAATTATAGATATGGAAAGAAAAATCAAAACACTCCAAAATGTAGAAATTAACCCTAATATTCATGCGGCCCACGACAACAAGTCTATGTTTTCATGACACTGAATGTAACACACAAACAAACAAACAAAAAAACAAGTTCACTGGCAGTGGTTATTGAGTCAATCGCCTGTTTTCAGCACTGGTACTGCATTGTGTTTTGCTTATGTGACAATTTTCTTCCAGTGCATGGGACACACTTTTTCATTCTCTTTTTAACTTGTTCATTACAGAGCCATACTGTTGTTTGCATTACAGGATGCAGGACAATGTCTCCTCTTTTTTTGCTGAAACAATAACGCTCATCAAGATGTCTCAAACACAGGCACAATAAAAATGACTGCCAATACTGAGTCACACTCCACCTTGAATTAAAGAAGGTATATAAATCATCCTAAAAGTAACTCCATCTACTCTCTTAAAGAGCAGATAAAGAAGGTGGAATGTGATTAGTTTGAGTCAGGAATGTGCTTTTAATGAGTCAAGCACCAAATGTTTGATTACCTGAAACAATTCAATAACAAATGTCTTGTAATTCTATTATTTCAATACAAAGAAAATATATAATCTGTCACATTTTATTTTCTCTTTTTGACCCACCGATGAAGTATTAATAGGATCACTGCCACTCAACAATAGAAAACATACAATCAACAAGTGTAGATTAAACAGTAAACTGCATATCTGCAATTTCGCAAATTCACCTGAGATCATACAAACACCTTGTTCACCTGGTTGAAGAAAAATAAATCTTAAGTGTTTGTTTGTTGTGTGTTCAGCACCAGATGTTTATATGGCATACAACATACTCTGTCCTTTGTAAACTGCATTTATACTTCATATATTTCAACTCATTTTTCACATGATTAGGCTTTGATAAACTATAAAAAGTCTGCATAGGTATTTCACGCACAAACACACACACAGAAAAATGTGTGAATGATGTTTGAACTTTCAATAAAAAGGAACGTAACAGTTGTTTTAAACCCATTTAACCCCCAACAACAAGTTCTTCACAATACTTCACATTCCACCAACACTTTTAACTGAACCCCAACTTTAAATTTACGTTGTCGTCACACGGTAATTTAGCTGCAACTAGACATCCAAGCCTTTAAAGTTGGCTCAACAGTGGCCCTTTAAATGTAAGAAATTCAAACATTGTTCTTTTCACAAAATGTGCTGGATGTTTTTAAGAAGCGCATGAATCCACCAACGAGGGACTGTTTTTAAAACAGCGACAAGTTTTCTGCTGCTGTACTACACAATAAAAGCTATGAGGGGTGTCATGATTTCAAATCTAAACTGAAATCAGTGCTCATAATGATTGATTTTCATTTGGCGAAATCAAAGTTAAGATTGGAGATTGTCTCAATATTTTTTTTCTCTCCACCCTTGCTTGCCAACATGTGTTCGCTGCGTGTCCAAAGACAAACGACAACTTGTGCTACACACACTGAAAAGAAAAAATAAGGCTGTTGCTATGCTATGTATGTATGCTAACTTTTTAAATAATTTGAAAATGTAAATGAAGGGTGTCAGGGCATGAAACCAATGATCTGCTGCTGTTTACAATTTGAGGCTCGACAGTGGCATGACCGTGTTTATTCCCCCTTTTAGTTGCGTCCTGAAGATGACCCAGTGTGGTTGAAACTGGTCTGTGTTTATTCTCCTTTGTCATTTTTAACTCTGAGATATAACTTCAAGAGCACCTCACATTCACCTTGAGTTTACTAATCCACAACTGATCACCTGCTATTGTCTCCTCCTGTTGACATTTTTTTTTCTTTTTTTTTATTGAATGATCTTAAAATCAAAAGTCAAATAAAATCATGACACCCATAACAGCTTTCATAAAAGTTTTCAAGTACAGTTAAGAATTCTGACTTCTGATGGTTATTTGGTATGAAGTAAATCTTGAAAAAGGCAGTAGAAATGTTCAGTATGTGATTTGTGGTTAAAAAAGTCGAAAAAGTGCTGGTCCAAACACTCTTCCCCCTCTACCAGCAGTCCAATTAAAGCAGCTCCTCAAACATTGTTTGAAAGTTAGGAATGTAATTATTCCTATCCTAAAAGTGCATCATAGTCGATATACCAAACAAGTCTGCCATTAGCAGGCTTCACCCCAGTAACGGGCCATTTGTCTGGGTTGTCCTTAACTCGGCTCAGCTGGGTGATCAGCTCATGTTTGCCTTTGCCCATCACTAACAGAGCGACCTTGTGCGCTCGGTTGATGGCACTAAAAGTGAGGGTCATACGCTGGTGAGGCTTGACGGGGCTCTCTGTGAGGGCCACCAGACTCTCCCCGTGGCCATCCACTTTACTGCCAGGGAACAGAGAGGCTGTGTGGCTGTCGTAGCCCACTCCCAGCAGAACAAAGTGGAAGCTGGAGCCGTTTACCCACTTGCTGACCTCTTTCTCATACAGCAGCGCTCCTCCATCCTCCTCCACACACAGACGCTGGTTGATCTGTACTGGCATGGGGTGGATGTTGTAATAGGGTATCCTCACATGGTGCAGTAGATGGTCATGGAGGTTGCGGAAGTTGGACTCTGAGTCAGTCAGTGGCACGCAGCGCTCATCCACCATCCACACATGGGTGTCTCTCCAGGGGAAGGAGAAGTGGTGCAGGGTCAGCCTTTGGAACAGAGCAAGGGGAGAGGACCCACCAGAGAGAGCAAGATGAAAAACACCAGCCTCGCGTACTGCGGCCTCCGCTGCCTCTTGTATGTCTGCAGCTAGCCTCACCACCAGCTCCTCAGTCCAGGCAGACACCATGTCAGAGCTACGAAATTTACCTTGCATCACTTGGAACCCACCAATCTGATCATTGCTGATTATCACCACCTCATTGTGGTAACTAATGTCTTTCCCTTTAATACGGACGTCCAGCAGGTCTCCGTTCTCTGCACCTCCTGGGTAGATGCGGGGAAACGTGCTGGCGAGGCTGCTGAGTAGTGGCGTCCACAAGCCCCAAGAAGCCAGGAGGTTTTCAGTACTAATGAAACTATTCTTTCGTCCAGCAAAAATGTGTGAAATTAGTTCATAATAAGCTTCCCTCTGCACTATTGGCGTTTGCACATAGTAGTCTGAAAGCGGCAAACTAAGTACATCGACATCTTTATGCTTTGTCACTTCCTTCCACTCACTGTCCATTAAAACTGGCTTGAATAAATTCTTACTAACAAGAATTGCTGGATATTCAAGGCTGCCGTGCCCGAAGTGGAAAACTATTTGTTTGGGCTTGCAGTGTACGCTGTTGTGGTTCTGAAGACAAAAGATGTCATTCTTGAAAAGAATGCGTGAATATCCCACCCGCTCATCTAACATCTTCCCTGAGATCAGAAGAATTGGCACGCCTTCATACTGGGCCTCATCGATGTACATCAACACAGCTGAAAGACACAAACAGGATCACTTATTAGCTGGATAGCAATTTCTTTTACAGTTCAACGGTAAAGAATACTTAAATTAATGACATTTAAAAAGAAAAGCCTTAAGTACTCACCTGCAAATGTTGGTGTGATGCTGATGTGATCTTTGGTCTTATTCAGCTCCTGCTGAACCTCTGTTTTGTATTCTTGGTATTGGCCGACCACAGCTTGATTCTTACCTACGGGCAGCAGGGACCTGAAGACCTGCAGCTTGTTTCGCAGGACTTCCTCATTGCTGCTCAGGTTCATGGGCAGGCTCATGGTCAACAGTGTCATGACCTCTGTCAGGTGGTTCTGCAGCACATCTCTGACCACCCCGTATTGGTCGTAGAAGGGGATACGACCTTTGAGGGCAAAACGACAAGTGAGGACACAAACACATGGTTCTAGCTCTGAAATTCTTCTTGATTATGTGACCATTCACACAGAAATCTAAAATATATTTTTTTCATTTCAGCTGTTGTGCTATTAATCCATCTAGATTGTTTTGGTGTAGGTTGCTGAGTTTCTACAGGTAAGTAATCATTTTGATAAGGGTACGAACTGCCCCTTATTACAACAGTAATGATGCATTTTGAGTCACCTTTAACATCCAGCGTCTCTTTCAGTACAATCTCCACTCTCTCGATGTGGTGCCTATTCCAGATGGGATCCAGAAGCTTCTTGTTCTCTTCTCTGAATGGAAGAATCCTTGAAACCACCTTTTCTCAAAAGCAGAGAAACACATAATCAAATCCAACGTATCTGTTATAGAGTCTCAGTTGAAAGGCACTGACTGTGCAGGTTATTCTTACCTGCTTCCCCAGATAATGGTCAATTCTGTACATTTCTTCATCCTTCAAGGAATTCCCGAGCTGAGATGCAAGCACCTGAGCACTCCTGAAGTCATGTCCAAAAGGTTTCTCTAGCACCACCCTCAGCCACGCCCCACTGGTCGGCCTACAGCTACTGTTGATCTTATCAGCAATATCTGCGTATGCAAAGGCTGGTACTGAGAGGTAGAAGAGCCTCCCAGCCTCTGTCATTCCCTCCTGTTGAAGCTCTTTCTCAATGTGCTTGGCCAAATCCTGGTAGTCCTCGACGCTCTGCAGCTGCCGATACTGGGAGAGCCGCAGGAACTGCTCTTTCAGCAGAGCACAGCGTTCCTGTGACACATCCTTTGAGCAAGATACCGCCTTCAGGATCTCAAAGAGAACCGGTGTGGCCTTGTCAGCAGGGGACAGTCCTCCACCGTAGAAGGAAAAGGTGTATCCATTTTTGACCTGATTCACGTACAGTTCGAAGAAGCCCTGCCACAGGTACTTCTTTGCCAGGTCACCTGTGCCTCCCACTATCACCACCGAAACATGGCCGGGTCTCTGTGCCTCGTCTATCTCCTCGCCATATCCTCCCTGGGCACAGAGAGTGACCAGAAGCAGGAACACAGTCACAAACATGCTCTGGTCTTAGCCGTCCAAACTCCTGTATGAACACAGCAAAGAGACATTACATGTAGATGAGACAATCATCTAGAAAATCATGTAGCACCAGCAAGAAATTATGACAGCAAGCATGGAAGTAACTGTCAGCACATTGTGTAGGAAAATTTCACCATTGATTATGTCCCCTTGAAGGTTCTGAGGGCAACTACACTGTGGTAAATACAAATCCCCGGTCTGTGACAATTTGTCAGACTACAAATAGGTGCCAACTACAAACAAAATGTATTACATCGTAACAATGTTACGTGTTGAAAACATGAATCTAACACTGTGATGCTACCCTCTCAGTGTTACATAGTGCAGAAACAACTGATGTAGTGTCTGAGTGTCTGAGACAGAGACACCATTCAACCTATTACAAGACACTGTACCATCAAAGTGACGCCCAAGCTGTTTTTTTAAGGGAACTAAAATGACATAATAATGCCTTTTTCAACTTATTTTCTTAACTGTTTTGTCTCTATGGAGGTCAGAAAATAATGAAAATACCTATAATAATTACCTAACGCCAACAGTGATATCAAAATATCTTGTTTCGTTTAACCAACTGTCCAAAACCCAAAGATGTTCAGTTAACAGTCACATATGACACAAAAAGGCAGCAAATCCTCACAATTGAGAGGCTTGCACCAGTAAATGTTTCTCATTTGTTCCTGACGCCTGAATGAAACAGTCCGTCATCAGAATAATTGTCGGTTTATATTTTGTGATTGTCTTACTGGAAAATGAAATACATTTTTCAACTCTAAATGTTTGTGATGAAAGGAAAATAATGCATGACATGTCCCCAAACTAAATGAAATAAATTGTAAATATTTGCCTTGCTCATGCTACATGATAGAAAAGCTTCGACCAGCACATAAACTACAAATAATAATATGATTCATCAACATTTATAACAATGCACACACACTCAGTAGATACTGCTGTATTTCTTTGGCAACATCCAAAAAATGTGTCAAAAATCACATCTGAACATCTAAAAGCCAATACACATACACTGTGAACACTATATGAATATAAAGCAATAGTTTATGTAACATCAATAAAACTCAAACTAATGATAAGAAATACATTACTTGGCACTGTCTTGTTCTCCAGCTGTTCTCAAGTCCCTTGATAGTCAGTGATGTGCTGCAGTGACAGTCATGAGCGTAATGAGCAGCAGATAGTGGTGGAGCAGGGGTGTAGACTTTGCACTTTGCTCAGAGGCTTTGAGCTTCCCGTACAACATTCCTGCTGTTGATAAGAGTGCCGGGAATGTCAGACCAACTGATTTTGCAATAACCCAAAAATCGTTTATAAGAAAGGCTGCAGCAAAAGCTATAAAAATTAATCAAATGGAGGAGTTAAGTCTTGCCTGCAGTCAACTCATGGTCAGTGGAAACTGGGAAAACGTACCTTTCGTTACCCATTAAACATTTGGATTCTGTTTGCTGTAGGTATCGGGGTCCCAAAAGAGTCACAGATTTGCAGTCTAAACTATCTTGACACCCTGTCTAGTAATAAATGTAAAAAACATATGAAAGTATGTGCACAAAATGATTAGCTCTCAACTGGAATAGCCCTAGGCTTTAGGCTGAAAAGAGTACTCCACACTTCTGACATTACACACTAATTTAACATCATCAGTCTCATGATGGTGAGTTGAACAAAGTCAATATCACAGAAACAGAGATACTGTTTTTCTCATTACATGTCTCCTCCTTCCTTGTAAAAACCCATCATCTACATAACCCACGATGCAACTAGAACCTGAGTTTTATACTAATCGCAGCTGATGTAGCCTTGAGCTGCTAACCTCAGGCAGAGAAAGGGGCAGAGTCAGACTACAGGTCTGTTGTGATCACTTTTTTTCCTTTTTCTCACATCTAGTCTGCAGCCCTGACTGATGCTTCACTTTAGGCAATTTAACAGATTTCATGCAGCGTCCTCTGGAGCCACAAAAGAATGTATTCAGCTATTTTCACATATGCAAGTCGTAAGCACAACCCAAGACCCATGAACAGACTTCCCACATTTCTTTAAATGGCAATGTTGAAAACACCACTAGTCATCCCTTCAATATTGTGGCAGTAGCAGGATTCAAAATTTAAAAATAAATGCATTTGTCCAGTGGTAGAAAAGGACAGAAGTATTGAGGTTTTTGGTAAAAAAAAATATTGTGATATTTCAGTTTGTTTCCCAGTCACAGCATTCTGAGGAGATTTAAATATACTGACAAACAGTATATTGTGGGTTTTGCCTAAACAAATATCAATAACATTTTAAACCCTGCCCTGTTTATATCATATTTATCCAATTCAGAGATAGTTAGACCTGATGATGACTTAGAATTCCATCAGTTTTAGTTTTTCTAAGCATTTTGACACATTAAATCACAATTTTGACTATATTTTTAACTTTTCGTGTGGTGTTTTCCTTGGGCTTCCATATTAAACCATAGTGCTGCATAGATTTGCATCGCCAAGGACATGAGAACAGGTGAACAATCCACAATGGAACAAAACCAGTGCAAATGGGTACCGATAGACATTTCAAATCATCGGCATCTCATGTGGGTTCAGGATCATTACCGCCCTCACTGGTATTTTGTTATATGAAGAACAAACTTTGTGAGGCATTACGAAGCAATAGTTAAAACAAAGGCCTTGATGTTGTTAACCTAATTAATGACAGAGGTCATTTTAGTTTCCACTCTCTCTACAGAGAGTGAAAATTGTAAATGTTGAACAGAACACCCACACTATGATGCTCATTTTATGACAGCAACAGATGGAATCCCTGCGTTCCACAATCATGTTGACACAGCAGCAGTGCAAACAGCAAAGGCCACTTCATGGCTGCTTCAACAAACAACCCAGTCCTGTTCTTAACAGCTTTAAGGATTACTCTGGTCAAAGTTTTTATTCTTGTCAGGTTTTTATCTAAAGATGTCTAAGTTTAACAACAGGACAGCTCCGGAACAACACTATACATACGTTTCCCACCTATTGTATTTGTGTGATTTTTTTATTTTTCACTTCTACCACTTGTACGGTTCTGTTATTATCCTCATTGACTTTTAGGCTATTACTTTTTTAATCTCACCATAGGAATCAATAAAATGGGACGTTATCTTCAAAGACACTATCTTCATTCAGAGGTTTTGACTCAATTCCTCTGCCGCTCGTCCCAAGTTTATTCCACGATTTCAGTCAAAGCTGCTTTCATATTCTAGCAGCATAGAAAATCTTCCTTCAAACCAATAGTCATGCTCCAAATCGCCTCACTTGTCTTTCAAATTGGCAGTAAAGAGTGAGTACAGAAAGCCAAAATAGGGCAACATCTCATCACACACAGGCCATCAGAAGTGACTCTGAACTGACCTTCACACACTGAAATTATATACGCAAGTTTCCTCACACAATTTCTCAACACCAAACGTTGAGATTCCATGTGCCAAGTAATATCACATTAATTGTCTTGCCCACATGAACAATGAGGACATTGTTCATGTCTAAAAAGAAGTGCTGTAGAGATGGTTGGCTGCATTCTGTCTGCGTCTTTGTGGCCACATTTGTCACAGCTTAGTGGTCTGAAAAAGAGTCCTCTGACATAACTGCAGGGATGTTCAAACTATCATCTGAACGCTGAACCCATTCAACTGCTTTGTGACTTATAACCAAGTCATTACCCTTAAGTCCAAAATACATCTTTTCATAAAAGATGTTTACCACACTTATAGCAGTAAACTTGTGATCAGTAAACTTGTGATCCTTACAACACACAAGCACTGTGCGGGTTATGATGGCTGTACAATGGTCAGTAAAAATGCGACCAATAGATATTTAAACTTCACCATTTATTGCTTCCCTTTCCGGACAATAATCGCAACAATCTGTGGGATTTTTAAAAAAATGTGTTGCCGCTTGCTTTCTCAAATTTAAGTTTGAGCGTACAAGAGTCATCCAGCTGAAGTCAACTTCATCACACCCAAGTAAAGAAATGCGCAGTGCTAGTTTGTGTCCTTGTTCATAACAAAAAAGGCATCCAACTTAAACAGCCATCACTTTTCAACTCGGCAGTCGTTTGAACTATAACTAGCCCCTTGACCAAATCTATGCTTCCATGTAAATCAGGCTGGGATAAAGTAACGACTTTGTTCAGTATTGAAAGTAAAAATCATGAGTGAGTGAAGACATGCAAATAAAGCCAACAGTCAAATTGATAACATGAGTACACCTGTTAAAAATAGGGTTTTGACTTGCACATTGCCAGGAGACAAGTTTGCCTTTCTGTTTTTCCATTTTGTCGTGTTCATGATGATGATGCTAGGAACAGGATAAAGCAGCAGATCATATAGTGGAAAAACTATACATGAACAGAGAGAGACAAATATTTTTTGATCCTGTCTGAATTGTGCCATGAATTACACATATGATGTGCTTTGCTTCTTAGAGTGGTGTAGTGTGTAGTCCCTTAAATTTAGAAATCAGCCAGCATTTATGCACATCCGGTTCCCTCATCTCAAAGTCTGAGCTTTTTTAATCGATTTTCAGTTAAATGCCTATAATAAGGTCTGTGGTAACCACGTGCCTAAGTTATTAAGCTAACAAGTTTTGTCCTACCACATAAAATACATCATTAATTGTCCCACAATTGAATTATAAATCGCTTGCATGTTATAAAGATGCTGGTTGCTAATAATAAGACTACAGAAGTTAAAATTAAAACATCATCACACCAAACACAGAGACCATTTACTCACTAGTCCACCTTTACAGATAGACTTCAGTTGCAAATTATTCGAACTGTCACTTCACAGAATGTAGATTGATCCATTTACAGCAAACGTTTACAGTAATTGTCTAGTAAGACTTTTAGTGGTGGTGACATTTAAGCGATGCGACCACACTGTAGTCCATTTATAGCCTGACATTAGCTTTTAATTTACGCTTCACCCATCACAAAAGTGATATTCGTCTGTGAAGATTGTCTTTCTGAACAAAACATGTGAGTATCATAAACTTGTGTTTGCCACAGAGTATATTTTGGTGATTTATTTTCCAAAATCTCACAGGCTCCACTTTATACTGACTATTCTTATGTGCCAGAAAGCTTTGCTGCCTTCTTCACACTCCTTGTGACTCTAATGTAGTTGTCAATAAAAATATCTAAATTGTAAAAATGACAACACAACCTAGTGCAGTTGAGGGCTTGTTAGTGTCTCATCCCCAGACACGTGTGTGTGTGTTCACAACTGATCCAGTTCAGCTCTTAACACAACACCACACACACTTTAAAAAGACCCTCTGTACACATCCTGTTCTACACGTGTTGCGCTTATTTCTGTTACCCCGGCAAAATGTGTGTTTTCCTGTCACGTTCAGGAACAAAAACATCACATAAATAAACGTGGGGGATTATTCATCGGTTACAAGCTTTTCAAATGTTTAAGAGACACGACATTTAGCTGAAGAACGACAAAATAAGAGAAACCACCAGAAACTTAACTTAGTTTTAAACTGTTCCTGGTTTAAAGTGAACGTACGTTGACGGACGTTATGTTTCAGGTAAGTTAACGAGTTTATCTCCAACACAGGAGTCAATGAACTTCACAAACTGTCAGTTCCCTACACTGAGCTACTGAAACGAAGCCCATTCGTTGTAGTTTACTAGTCATTTCCCCGTTGTCATTTCCTTGTGAGGTTAAACACGACAACAGTTGGACGGTGGAGTTAATCCCACGATTCCACCTGCTAGCTGTCAAACTTCACTTCCGCTGACGTTACGAGCACACGATGCTCCACAATCCTTCATTTAAAACCTTGAACCGTCGACAGAAAAGTTCACATGACCGAAATACAAACACACGCTTTTAATGGCAGCTGACAGACTGTGTGGAGTGAGCTGGATACGAACCTGCCCCGTGCTGGTGGCACGAACAACTCGCTGCTCCACCATCAAGAGGACGCTTCCTGTACCTGTCACGTGACACGGTGCCGCTGCTGATGGAGGGTCAGGAATGTGTGTTTTCATAGGATTTATCCCCACCACACGTTACTCTTATAGGGTCAGATTTAAAAACGAGAATAGTATTATGTCCAACATGTCAACCGGCGTGACGGGGTCTGGAAAAAAAGGGTTTTCAGAGTATTTTAGCTGCAGAAAACTCTGATGAAAGACCCTCAGGGAAGCAGTAGACTTGACTGGACTGAAGTGCATAGTTATTAAATAGTTCTTCAGGTCTAAAACAGGTACGTAATTGCAGGTCTTTAAGTAAATATAAATATAGTATAAGAAATTACTACATGAGGTGTGATATTGAAAGAGCTCATATTATGCTAATTTCCAGGTTCATACTTTTATTTGGGGCCATAGAAGAAGAAGTTAACATACTTTCATATTCAGAAAAACACATGAATCAAAGAAAAAACGTTTTTAACGATACAAGACAAATGTAATTTTAACATTTTAAATCATAGAGATCTGGTGTCATTGTGACTCGGGCTCGGGGTGAGTTTTGATGACTTGTAAATTGTTAAGGACTTGTTACCTGACTTGAGATGTGACGACTCAAATGGCTTTTTTGTTTCTGTTTAGTCTCGCTGTCAGTATTTAAGTCTTCAAAAGTAATGGGGAGGGAATATTTTTTGATTAAGAAGAAATAAAGAAGGCTTTTATTGGGTTTTCTGATTGGTTGTATTAATTTCATTAATCCATTGTTATACTTTTTGATTGGTCAGTAATGTCATTTTTGACAGACACTGGTAATATGTAATCTTTTTTTTAATAAAGACCAGATGCTGCAGGTAAGACTTAAGTTTCCACAGAAGGAAAAAAGTGACTTGACTTGCTCATGAAGAAACTACTTTGGACTTTATTGTTAGATTATAAGGGTTAGTGTGTTAGATCATGAATCATTGCTTAAATGGTTTTCATTACCTACAAATAATATTTTTAATAAAACAGATCACCGCTAGCTCATCTAACTGACTTCTATCATGTTGATGAATAATTCACCACCTTCTACACCAGTCCTGTATCAGCTGTAGCTTGATTCCTTGGCTGCCGCCTGTCACTTGGGGGCAGCTGTAGACTGCTGTATTGTCCAAACAAGAGTGACCTCTGTTGGTCTCTGTTTGCTATAGCTGCTCTCCACTGGAGTCATATACTTAACACAGTTGGAAGCTCATTATACTGTCATCAATCGAATGTCATCAGCTTTTAACGATCCATCTCTAACTGAAAACCAAACTCTGGGCTCCACAGTGTTAGCAAGCTGCCATATGGCCCTCTGACTGTCCACAATTTTTAGAAAAGACTAAAAATCTGAAAAACACAAACTGCTGACTTAAAGTAGACAAATACCTGTTTAACGCTGCATTGTTCAGCTGTCTAGTGTCATCGCCCTCTGAATCCAGGCCTACCTCAAACAAAGCAGGTGCCCCTTTTAGCCAAATAATGATCTGATTGTTGTGGACCACACTAGCAGTCGTTCCATCTGGTCCTCCTTTTTCCTCTTGTGAACAGTTGTGGTCGTTACAGCAGAGACCTTGACTCAGCAGCTTCACATGCCCATCTGATACACATAACGAAAGTTAGCAGCTGAGATTGAACAATAAATTAGAAATGCATGACTACAGTTATTAGTAAATAGGTTTTTTATTATTATTGTTTGGATGTTCACATGTCTAATAGAAATGAGGGTATTTTGCAGCAGATCTTGTTTAAATACAGTGTCACCACCGGGTCCACTAGTGGCTGTAGTTTAGGAGCTTGTGATCATTTCATCAACTGCTGTTTCCAAAGTCAAGACTCCATTTGCAATTTTCACAGAAGCAGAACGTAAACGTAAAAGAAACAACTGTAAGGAAACATAAAATGTCCCCACACTGCATGTCTGATGTAACCCAATCCCTTTAACAGATACAGTGAAGATTTTGGCTGTAAGAAGGGCGTAAATAAAAATTGTTCACATCAATTTGGGATCTCTGGGCTTCTAATGAGAAGACAATGACTGAAAGGTTGAACTTATCCTTTAAATTACATAAAAATGACAAGACCTGAAAAGGAGAATGACAGTGTTTGAATCCACAGAAATCTTTCATTTGGTCACTTGTTGCTTGAACATCTAGGAAAGAGTCAGAAAGGAAGTCAGTGAACGAGACTAAACACTAACTGTACGTGACTTAGCCTGAATTAAAATGGCAAATATTACCTTGTAGATTTTATCATTGATGGTGACTCCCATGATCCCAGGTTACTTATATCGCTGGTTTTGTTTTTAATTAAGATTGCGAGCAGCATAAATGACATACTGTGCATTTAAAGTCCTTATGAAAAATATTTAATTTGAACAGGACAACTGAGCAGCCTCCATCTGGTGAAGGAGATTATTTGGTACGACTGAAGTTACTTACAGGACCTGGTTGTGAGATTGTTTGGTCAACTGCTGTCACCAGGGTTAAAAAGAAAGTTTGCATCACAATAATATGTCATAGTGTCATCTCAAACTCTAACATGGCCACACACACACACACACAAACACACAAACACACACACACACACACGCACACACTCACACACCATCCGCACTACTACCTTACAAACAGCTGTAATGCCTGTGATCAAACTGTATAGCCCTCCCAAGTTGGCTGGCCACTGTGAAGTGTAAACAGTAAACAGGATGGAGCATCCTGCGTGTCACAGACTCTGTGTGTGTGTGTGTGTGTGTGTGTGTGTGTGTGCGTGTGTGCGTGTGTATGTATGTGTTAATGTGTGTGTGTGTGTATGGAGGGGAGGGGAGGGCTGGGCCGCTAAAGAGAGAAAGAGCTCATGCAGAGCGTGCTAGCCCAGCTGTCACTGCTATAACTTCAGACTCAGGACGCAAGCTGGAGGGCCGCTGTGTGTGTTTAAGTGTGTGTGTGTGTGTGTCTGTGTGTGTGTGTGTGTGTGTGTGTGTGTATTGTCGCCGCACCCCCCAGGCATTCTCCACAGCCCCTGGCTTCCTTCCTCCCCTTTGTTAAGCCTGCGAGGCAGACTTCGTCAAGCTGAGCACACAAATGAATGCATATGAATGTGTGCTGTCATCTTTATTAGGCCCCTTTGCCAGCAGCCATTACATTTGACACGGGTCTTTACTGGAGGGGATTTCACTTTCAGCGCTCGTCCCTTCCCTTGCCAGACAAGGAGGATTATAGTGACCCCAGTCTGGGATGAATCTGAATACACAACCTGTTAGGCACTAATAAGAGCATGATAATGAGCAATTGAAGGGCAAATTTTGGTTCCTTGGAGTTATTTTATGGTTTGTGGTTAGTTATATGATGTGTGACTTCAAAGGTACTTAGTGGTGGTTTTGTATTTCAAAGATGAGACGATCTTTCTTGAGATACCTGCTAAATATCTGTCTGTACCTGCAGTCTTTGATGCATGAAGTCAGTCCCAATCCTGGCAGCGATGACTGAAGACACAAATAGACTTTTCCCATGTAGTGTATGAGTAACGCTCTGTGTTTTTAAACCACATTCTCCCATTTCTTCTCTTCATAAGACGAAGACTTGTCGAAGCGTGTTCTCCCCTTTTGTTTCTCAACGCTATGCCGCACACCGCACAGCCCACATAGACAACAGACACCCGCCCTGAATTCCAGTTAAGAGAGGTAGTGTTTTCAGAGGTGGCATGTGGAGCTTTTGAAACGGGTTGGCAGGGAGGAAAAAACAATGCACACACATGCCTTTCAGTCCAGACAATAGGACACAGAATGAAGAAGCTTCTACAAGTTTCATTCCGTTAGTGAGGAACAAAAAAGGATGGTGGATTGAGATTGTGTATGTTTTTTTCTTATTACAACACACTTCTGTTGGTAGATATTTTACAACATGTGGCCTTGTGGTTTCCATTCAGCTTTTCGGTGAAGGACACAACTTGAATCCCACTTTCTGTTGTGGTTCATACGTGTAAGACTTATTCGTACGTGGTATCACATTCATCAAGGACAACTACAGTACTGAATTGAACAATGCTGCAGTTGTTGAGCTGAGATATCTCCTGTTTTTGTTGTCATGTCTTATTGTTTTCTTTACTCTGTGAAGTACAGCTCTTGCCTTGTGTGATTTTTATATCATCAGATAAGTTAGAGGATTACACACTTGTGTGTGGGTGGAAAATTCCTACCACATAGGCTCATAAAAAACCTTAGGATTATCTCAAAAACCCAAGGTCTCCCGTGGTCTTGATCCAGGCTTCTGACTCAGGACCAAAGCCAAGTCGACTGTTTTACTTATCTCATAGGAAGTTGACACTGTTAGAAATACATAGTTGTCAATGAATAGTTCTTCTGCCATTCCAAGAAGACTTTTAAAAACTGTAATTAAAAATCAAAATATTGGATGAAACAGCTAATTCTATTTTTCTTGTTTGATGCTATAAAAGCAATGTGATTAAAATGATGTAGATAAAGAATTAACCAGCACCAGTAATAAATACTAATATACATATTGACTGTTAGCAGTGGTGATACGTACCACCACTGTTGCAAAGACAACTGGATTGTTTCTGTTTTCCTAAGAGTCGCAAGTAACAACAACACAGGACAGGACGTGTTTATTCAATCAGTAACTCTGTAATAGAAATGGATGAACCTTTTTTTTCCAGGGTGACTTTGTGCTCAGTGGTGGACCAAATTGTATAGTGAAAGCATTTTCTTAGGGAACCAATTGTAATGCTGATGATTTCATTATTCGCTTCATTGTAGAGGTAAATATTGCACTTCTTATTCTTCAACTACAGTTACTAGTTAACATTTTTATACAAAACTTTTTTTTTTAATATGGTGCATTTTCATAGAAGAAACTTCCCAAGCATAGATGAATTAGTCAGAACTGGTGCCTATCCAACCAACTGCAGCATTAAAGCGCTGCTGAGTAGAGCCTGATCGATGTATCGGTGGGTTATTTTATCGTCCAATATTGGCTTGTCACAGATATATTGAGATTGGTGTATATGTTGTCTGACATGACAACTCTTGTACAGAACGTAACGCAGAAAAAAAACAGCAGAATATTGGCCATTATATATCAATGTTGTAATATTCATACTCTGATGTAGCAGCACTGGCCCCAAAACTCCAGTTTTGGACCAGCTCTACAACTTATGTTAATGCCTCAGTAACTAGACTGGCACCCAGTAGAGTGCATACCTCCGCCAAGTACCACACAAATATGTATTTTGATCATAGATTCCAGCCACCTCCAATTCACCTGATTTTCATCAAGATCCATGCGTAAATCCCTGAGAAGTTAACGAACATGTTGCAAAATGCCCAATCTTGCAACGTTAAAGAAAATGAGAAAACTATTCCTGGATCTATCCCTTTTCCTGGGTCGGCACCAAAGGTTAATGGAGTCTATTCTAAGCTGAGACTTATCCTCTGTCCAAGTTTTGCTGAAACCCGTTCAGTAGTTTTGGTGAAATCTTGCTGACAAACCAACCAACCAAATTGACACAGATGAAAACATAACCTCTTTAGTGGAGCTAATAATGATAAATTATTATGAAAATATAACACTGACAAATCTTTTCTGTATAATGACTACATTTACTTTTAATTCTTGAAGTAAATGTTACTGACTTTGAACCTGTGACGACGTGTTGGTTGTGCTTCTTGTTTTCTGACTATTTTCCTTAAGCAAATAACCCGAGTACTTCTTCAGACACTGATAGTTAAACTACAGTCATCGAAACAAACAAACAGAGGCGAGAATACATCACTTCTTAACGAGGGTTTTGGGGGCCCTCACTGAGATGGTGGAATGGTGGAAAACAGTAGGCGCATTTCATGTTGGCAGTCCACAAAACCTCCCCGGTGCTTTCAATAGTGTTCCACAACTCTGTTTGCTGATACCACGAGAAGTGTAAGGAAAGAGGGGGTGTGAGGGGAGCAGGGTCTGAATGACATGGCATTGCTGCCTCGGCTGCTGTTCACTGACCCATCAAATGCAGACCCAGCCCCCAGTGTGAAGTACTTTTGTGTTGTCATCACCCTCAGAAGCCCAGCGAGGGGGGTTGGCGTTTGGGCACCCGGAGGGCTCAGTGCTGTGAGGCCACGGTCTGCTCTCAGGCAGCATGCATCCTCTGTTAGATGAATAAAAAGAAGCCTGTATTGTAATGAAAGCATTTGCATACTTGTGTGTTAGAGAGGGTGTTAACCTTTGACACGTTCGAGAACTGGTTGACAACAGAAACCACTTCTCAGAGTCTTGGCATTAACGCACTCGAAAATAACACCTTAGCGTACCTCGGCGTGTATGAAAACCCTTAAAGAGAGGAGCGAAAGAGCTGCTCGAGTACTTAAGATGCAAGTTTCCCCTCAAACGGCAGTTCACGCTCAAAACAGAGTGTGTCGGCTCATTTGAAAGTGAGGGATATCTGGATCTTACAGTGTGGTGTCACTTCTTTGTGGGAATTGAAAAGTAGATCTCAACTTTTTCCCCGCAGGAGAGACATAAAACTTGTTAAATAAAATGGAAACTATGGATATTTGAACAATGAAAGGCAAATATTGATGGAAGACAAATAGTAGATGAAAAACAACTTTTTTTTCCACGCTTGATAGTTGTGTCACCATTTAAAGACACAGATAGCCCAAAATTAATCAGTTTATATTGCAACAACAGAGATGAAATCTTGTTCAGAATTTATTTTAAATTGCATTGATTTGATAGTAAGGAACCTGTTTTCTTCTTCTCTTCTTAAAGGGGCCCTGCGTAATTTGAAGAAAAATTCAAAGTCAGAATTGTACTATTTACAACATCAATGAGGTAATAAACTCAGAAATATTTATTTGTTCCATAACTGAAATAACAAGTTGTTCTCAGGGGAATATATGGTCCCCAGAATACTGTTTGAAGCTAGAAAGGTGGTGGGGTCCTCCACATATAAACAAAGTAAAACAGTAAGAAAGGGTGTTCTCCTTTAAGGTCAGTTTGTTTTTTCAGTTTATACAGTCATGAAAAAATGTAATTCATCGTCATTGAAGACCTTTCTCTTCTGATTAAAATTTCTCTGTACCTCTCAGGGTGTAAATGTCCTACTGGAACGATACTTATCATGTTAAACAACAATTTGTGTTTGTAAGCAATAGAACTGGTTGTCATTTGGAGGTCAGGAAGCCATAATTCAACCCACACTTAACTTGTTAATCTATTATTTCACCAACATCTTTCATTCTGCCTGTTGTATGATTAATGTCCGTGTATGCTAACGTTGGACAAGACAATGTCCGCCTCTTCACTTGATTTTTTTAGGGGGTCTTTGTCTGTCTTTGGCTCTCAGATTCGAGGGGGCTCTTCTTTTCCAAGTACACGGCGCTTCAACAGAGAAGACTTGACTCTGAAATTCCTCCAGATAAGAGTTGCTAGGTGATGCTATTGTCAGATCTTCTTTGTGGTCCCATATTCATACCCAAATTGTAAGGTTCTTTATGAGGAGCGTCTCATTAGTAGTCATATATTCATACCAGGCCACCCCCTCCTACTTGACCCCTCCTTTACCAGTCGTGGGAAAGACAAGTCCTGGACGAGATGTGGAAGATTCAGGCAATTACTTGGAGGGCGGTCAAAAAAGATCGTCCAACTTAAACACTCTTTCAGTCCAAACATATTTGAACTGTATTACTGACATTCATTGTCTGAAACATTTGCGACCAGTAAAAAGCGTTTCCAGCACAGATAAAACATCCGTGAAGGATTTCTGAATGTATATTTAACCATCAAGTGCAAGTGTGCCTGAAGAGGGTTAGAATGATTGTTAACATCCGTGCTATGGTAGCTCAGTGCTCCATATCCATTATTAGTGGTGGGTAGTGATCATATATGTTCACTAAAGTACAAATATTATTAGTTGCATTTTATTTTACTTTACTGTATTTCTTTAGAATTGTAGCCTCAAGATGGATTTGTTGGTAGTTGACAATGATGACTGATGATACATACACTCACTGGCCACTTTATTAGGTACACCTTGCTAGTACCGGGTTGGACCCCCTTTTGTCTTCAGAACTGCTTTAATCCTTCGTGGCATAGATTCAACAAGGTACTGGAAACATTCCTCAGAGAGTTTGGTCCATATTGACATGATAGCATCACGCAGTTGCTGCAGATTTGTCGGCTGCACATCCATGATGCGAATCTCCCGTTCCACCACATCCCAAAGGTGCTCTATTGGATTGAGATCTGGTGACTGTGGAGGCCATTTGAGTACAGTGAACTCATTGTCATGTTCAAGAAACAAGTCTGAGATGATTTGCGCTTTATGACATGGCGCGTTATCCTGCTGGAAGTAGCCATCAGAAGATGGGTACACTGTGGTCGTAAAGGGATGGACATGGTCAGCAACAATACTCAGGTAGGCTGTGGCGTTGACACGATGCTCAATTGGTACTAATGGGCCCAAAGTGTGCCAAGAAAATATCCCCCACACCATTACACCACCACCACCAGCCTGAACCGTTGATACAAGGCAGGATGGATCCATGCTTTCATGTTGTTGACGCCAAATTCTGACCCTACCATCCGAATGTTGCAGCAAAAATCGAGACTCATCAGACCAGGCAACGTTTTTCCAATCTTCTATTGTCCAATTTTGGTGAGCCTGTGCGAATTGTAGCCTCAGTTTCCTGTTCTTAGCTGACAGGAGTGGCACCCGGTGTGGCTGCTGCTGTAGCCCATCCGCCTCAAGGTTCGACGTGTTGTGCGTTCAGAGATGCTCTTCTGCATACCTCGGTTGTAACGAGTGGTTATTTGAGTTACTGTTGCCTTTCTATCAGCTCGAACCAGTCTGGCCATTCTCCTCTGACCTCTGGCATCAACAAGGAATTTGCGCCCACAGAACTGCCGCTCACTGGATATTTTCTCTTTTTCGGACCATTCTCTGTAAACCCTAGAGATGGTCGTGCGTGAAAATCCCAGTAGATCAGCAGTTTCTGAAATACTCAGACCAGCCCGTCTGGCACCAACAACCATGCCACATTCAAAGTCACTTAAATCACCTTTCTTCCCCATTCTGATGCTCGTTTTGAACTGCAGGAGATCGTCTTGACCATGTCTACATGCCTAAATGCATTGAGTTGCTGCCATGTGATTGGCTGATTAGAAATTTAAGTTAACGAGCAGTTGGATAGGTGTACCTAATAAAGTGGCCGGTGAGTGTACATGTTAAAGCATTGTGTATAATTTAAAATGGGAATATATAAGTAATAGTTTGTAGCATTTAAGTTAGCTGGGTTGACAAAATTTTACTTACAAATGTACAAACAGTGTTGTTTAAAGTACCCAAAGGTCATACTTGTAGGAAAGTGAAAGTCATCCATATGAACAGTACTTGAATAAAAGTCTGAAAGTATCTGATATTAAATGAAGATAAGTATCACAAGAAAAAGTAAAGTATGCACATATGTATACGTATGTAGCCTATATACACAGTAACGGAATATAAAACTAAGTAAATTTATTCAAGTACTGTTGTTAGAATTTGAGGTACTTGTACTTTACTTGTATATTTACATTTTCTGCTACTTTATACTTCCTCTCTGCTACATTTTGGAGGCAAATATTGCACTCATTTCCACAGTACGTTTATTTGATAACTTTAGTCACTTTTCAGATTACATACTACTTTTAAATGTATATTAGCAATCAGAAAAAAACAACCCACACACAATATCATAATCAATTAAATGCTGAAAATGGGATCCCATAACTGAGTGATTACATAAATGCAAGTGTATGATTTATTTTCACTTGTACTTTTGCTACTTGAATTAATTTATTGTTTATAAATCACTTTTGATACATAAGTTATTATTTGTGACATTCACTTTTATCAAAGTAATAATTCTGCATGATATCTTTACTTTCACTCAAGTACAACTTTTACAACATGTAATCTGCAAAATAACTTGTTACAAAGGTAATCAAATAAATGTAGTGGAGAAAAATGCAATGTCTGTCCCTTAATTATAGTTAGTGGAAAATACAGCAGCAGAAAAAGTAAAGTAAAAGTGTACGAAAAAATGAGTACAGTACTTGATTAAATGTACTTAGTTACATTCCATCAGTGTGTAAATATATACAATTATACATTTAGGGCATTTGGCAGACGCCTTTTTCCAATTACTGATATGATTTTTTAGGACAGGATGTAATACTGGTTTGTTATCAATACAATGACAATGAATGAGTTTATGAACATATTTCTCAATGAAACAGGTGCGGTCCAGTTGCTCTGGCCACGCCCCCTCCCTGCCATATTTGGATAACTCCAGCATTCCACAGCGGGCGGGGCGGGGCGATGACGCCACCTGTTTGTCAATGGTGTGCGGGCTCGTGCTCACTCAGCCGGTCGGAGTATTGGGAGAAGTGGAGCCAGCGAGACAGACGGAGGAGTCCGGAGAGACGTTCTGGATATAAAACCACGACTTTTTTTCTTTTATTACAAAAAGAAAAAGTTGTGTGAAACCATGGAGCTCCGTCGGGTCAACTTGTTTTTGTTTTTATTTATTAACCAAGTTTTTGCCAGCCTTCAGTCGAAAGAAAGTAAGTAGTTTTTTTTTTTTCTCGAAATAAAAGTGTCGCCTAGCTTCATCGCACCTCATGAGTCAAGAGGTCGGAATTTAAATAGCCTGCTTTCAGTTTTACCTACGTTTTTTATCATTAGTTTTTATGTTTTGTTTCACTGTCGAGGTTATTCTTCATGCAGGCTGTTGGTCTTTGTTCTGTTTTGTTTTAAAGTCAGTTTCAGATGATGTATTGTGGTGAATATATGTATGAAGTCCTTCAACTCTTCTATTTAAACCTTCTCTAAAGACTTTATAATACTTTAAATCATTAAAAAAAAAAATCTATTTTCAACACATAGTCTTTTTAAAAAGATGAATTAATCGGTCCTGGCTTTAAGTGGCACCTGTGAGATGTCTCAACATGTCAGCTTTTTTTGAGTCACCCGTGGTGTAGATTCATGTATTTCTCTCGTCATGGTCATTTAACTGCCCACGCCTTTCTCAGACATTATTAGTGCTGTATCCTGGATCTGGAGGACACGGTCAATGAAGTCCTGAATCGGACCGACATGCCTGATTAAAACGTCAAAGCATGGCATGTGCCCCCCATAAAGCTGGTGGCCCCAGAGATCAAGGCAGTGGATTTGATTGTTCAGTCGAATTATAGTCATTTCCACTTCTTTAACAACCTATTACACACAAAAACAATAGGAAACACTTTTTTCTTTCTTTTAAAGCTAAATCCTTATTTTATTACATAGGCAATATATGTTTTTGATGCATCAGGTGTCATTACATGCGTCTGTGCTTGTTGTAACCTTAAGTCATATGTGTTTCTGTTTGTCTCTGTAGAAATATTGCTGGATATGAGCGCTTCAGGATCAGAATTGGGGTGGTTGACGTTGCCACATGAGAACGGAGTGAGTATTTATACCTCGACAGGCATTTTTAAGACTTCGGGTTCAAGCCCTGGAGTTGTCTTTCTCTGTGTTACATGACAAACGTAGAAAAAATAAAAAGGCAGCTGAAGATAAGTCGGTGAAAGAATTTTATGTTGTAAAAACAATAACAGAGGCCTCTTCCTGCTCATTCAGTCCACTAAAAAAGGTCTCTGGGAGAGATGGAATGACTGGCAGCTCGATGAGGTTTGGCAGAGCGCAGTTAGTCTTGTTTTAACGTTTTCCCTTCATAAAAAAATCACATGAATGTCATTAAAATGTCAAGGTATGACCTACATTTCGATTTACAGTACTGAGTTTGCATTTTTACAAAATTATGGGAGATAGTTTTCATTCCCTCACTAAACTGTAAAACTAATTTGTAAGACTTTTTCTGTCGTGATTGCTCATCTGAATTCAGAGAGGACAGCAGGAAGGTGATCTCGTTGTGGAAAGACATAAGTAAAAGAGACAGAAAGACTGGTCCATGTGTGTAGAAGCCGTCCCTCTATCTATAGTTCAGTGGCTTTCCATCTAAAAAAAGCAACAGGACATGGCCATTTCCAGTTTTTAGCCTACAATTCTCGGGTGACTGTTCTCAAAGATCTAAAGATTCTCGACTTATCGGATGGGATCTCCCCTTCTTTATCAAGCTGATAGAACATTTGCACGCTTGTAAAGTATATTTAAATTGTTACAAGTAAGGCCTGACTTCAGATAACACATTTAAACTGTTTATCTTCTAAATGCAGTATAAGCTGTATGAGCAGATAACAAGAGTTGGGTGGTAATTACAAGAAATTGCTAGAAATACAGTATTTGATATTGAAAAAAATTTAAAGAATCTCATCTTTGTAACCATGAAAATGACCCAAATGATCTATAGATGCCTCATAAAGTTCTGCTCTAATGGTACAAGTTGGGTTTTTTTTTGGAAACAGTGGCTCATAATGTACAGGTAAACGTTGATTTTAATCCCTGAAACACACCAGAACTGCTAACATATGAGGTGTTACTTTTTCACCGTTAAATAGAGGCTTTTAATCTTTCTTCGCGTCATCGCTTCCCTCTCTTAAAAACTCTTAATTGCTGCCAATTTTGCTGCCATGCCTTCACGCTACGTTTATAAAGCTCATTTAAATGCCATAAATCTTAGTTGGTATTCTACAGTAGTATTTGCTGGATTTATGTGTGTGTCTCACACACATGCCACCCCAGTGTGTTAGTAAAAACCACACACGATGTGTAAGCACCGCACATGTCCAGGCCAATAATCTTAATTTGTGGAAAAAAGCTCCAGCTCACTCCTGCGCTTTATGAGCTTCTCACTCAGCATGAAAGAAGAGGCGTCTCATCAGTAAAACTGGTTTTTGGCAGGAACAAAGCATCTCGACCCTGTACTTATCCCCTGACAAAAAATGCCTTTTCTCCTTTCATTATTGTTGCATGGTAAGAGTGACTGTTGCACCTTAAATTAATCACCATCCTCTCTATGTTTCTCTTTCTGTTCTAAAGTGGGAGATAGTCCAGACGGTGGTGAACGGCTCACTTTATTACACCTACAGTGTTTGTAACATAGACTCTACTGAACAGGACAACTGGGTACGCACAACATTCATCCAGCGGCGCCCGGGGACCACACGGGTCTCTGTGGAGCTCCACTTTATTGTGCGAGACTGCAACACTTTTGAAGGTGCTTCTGTCGCCTGCAAAGAAACCTTCAACCTTTACCTCTCAGAGGCTGACGCCGACGTGGGAACCAACTTCCGGAAAGGCCAGTTCCGCAAAGTGGCCACCATCGCTCCTGATGAGGTCACAAGGGGCCGTGTGCTGAAGGTCAACATGGAGACAAGGATCGTGGGGCCTCTGTCTAGAAAGGGGTTCTACCTTGCTTTTCAGGACATGGGCGCTTGTGTGGCGCTGCTCTCCGTCAGAGTCTACTACAAGACCTGCCCGTCCACTGTGCAGAGCTTGGCGGCCTTCCCGGAGACCGTGGCGGATGCTCTCAGGGAGGTGGAGGGAGCCTGTGTGAAGAACGCCGTGAGTCAGGCCACCCCACGCATCTACTGCACAGCTGAGGGAGAATGGGTGGTTCCCGTGGGTCAGTGCCAGTGTCTGGCAGGCTATGAAACCACCGGGGAGTCCTGCCAAGGTAAGCACAGCCAGAAATACGCCACGCATGCACTCAACTGAGACATGTTTGTGTTGCCATGTGAGTTATAGTAAATGAAACACCTCCAACCACTACTTTGGCAACTACTGAGGAATGAGCTCAGAGGAATGTTAATTGTGTCTGGTTTGCTTAGAGAATCTATCTCAGACACACACTCCATATCTGTCTCGAAGTTGGCCAGGTACAGGAGGATTTAGGATGGGATTTATAACCTGTTTGTTTGGTTTAGATTTCTAAGGTAACCACAGATTGCTCCATGTAATAGAGATCAGAATCACAGACGACATTTCGACAGCCTTCCACTTAAAGCCTCATCTCTTTACCTGTTGGGCAATAGCACATTCTCTCCACTGCTTTTCTCTCAGGACTTGGCTGAGGCTCTAGTTTTATGGCTGGAGGTGATAAAGTACTGTACAAGACAGATGTGTCCAAATTACTACCACAGCGAGAATTTGTACTGGAAAACTTGCAAAGAAGTATACTCAAAGATGTCAGTATGTAATCTAAAGTTGTTTTGTTGAATGTGATGTTGTTGGACATTATGCTCCCACAGTTATTCAGCTGTTTAAAGGTGCAATCAGTGAGAAAATTATCTAAAATTATCAACAAAGAGTGAAAGAATAACAGTGTCCCAGAGGTATGAGAAATATCAACGGAAGTTAGCATGCTAACAGGCTAGCTGCAGCCCGTTCTGCTCAAGAGCTCCTGTGCTAGCACTGTAAACCCCCCCGAACTTAAGTTACTGGCAGCAACGACAGCAGGAGTTAACAGCAGTTCACGATAGTGTTGAGTACAAATATGACAAATGGACAATTGTTTCATTGCACCTTTAAAGCTGGAAAAGAGCTAAAAGAAAAAGTCTTCAAGAAAAACTTTTACTTTCTTTTTGTAGGCTTCACTATATCAGTGATGTTTTTCAGCATATATCATCTATGATTTATAGTAAATTCTTCATTAAAGGGAAATTAAACATTGAGATATTTACATGGAGGCAGCTTTTCAAAACCAAAACCCACAAAAAGAAAGACTGAGAGAAATCTGGGAACATACTGGTGTCTATTACTATGAGTGACACCCTGGCTAAGGTTAACTATGCAAAAACTTTACAGTATGCTCTGCCCTGGAGAAAGACCTGTTAGTACATATACACATAACAAACAGATGTGCGCAGTCAAAGGCATAACTGTGGTGTTCCTACTGTATTTGCTCCCACTGTTTGTGTGGACGTTCTGGCATTTCTCGGGTGTGGTGTGTTTAACTGTCTGGAGGAAACGTGGGAGGAAGGAGAGGGTATAGAGAGAAGAGGAAGGAGGGGAGGAAGGGCACAGTATGGTGCGGGGCTTTCTGAAAGGAATTCTTTCGCCCTGGCGTCACCTCCAGCACTGATTGACTGAAGGAAGGGCCGTGTGAATGTGTCAGGATGACTACCTGAGCTGGTCTTCTGCCTCGCAAGTATTTGTTGTGCGACAGTTGCCAAGGCGACAGGAACCACAGATTACAGGGATGGGGCCGACACGCCTATCAGAGGTTAGACTGAGTCAGGCTGCGGTTTATGACTCCTGATGGTCCGAGTCACCTTAACTGGCAGAGTTTAGTCGCTTCCTCCTGTAAAAAGAGATTGATCCTACTCACCAGATGAAAAGAATGAGATTAAAAGAAAATGAATCAATTGTTTTGATAGTTGAGTCATTGTTTAATCCTATATTTCTTAGAAAAAATGGAAAGTTTCAATTGCTATAATTTAATACTTTTCAGTTTTTTTAATCCCTCTTAACTGAATATCTTTGAACTGTCTGTCAGACAAGTCAGGACATTTCTCACTTTTTTGTTTCAGTATATAGACCAAACGAAAGATTGAGTAGTTGAGAAAATGAGAGCCAGATTAATAGTTAATGACAATTATTGTTAGTTGCAGCCCTAAATACCGTTTACAGATAAGTGTTGAACTTCAAAGCGTGAATCATGTACTGTGGTTGTAAAAAAGAGGACAGAATATGAGAGCAAGGCGGGGAGGAAGTTGAGGCAGAGGAATGTTTCGGTCTTTGAGGCTCTTGACACCGCAGGCGGACTCTGAGCCGAGCACCTGAAACGGAAGCCAGCAGGGGAAGTGAGGAAATATTCATGATGTGGAAAAACTGTGATTCCAAAGTCTGGAGGATGACCTGATTGTTAGGATATCAGGAAACATGTTTTATTACGTAAGTTAAAACGTAATTAACATAAGTCGTTTGTCTCAGCCAGCTCACTAATTCCAATTTTACTAGAGAAAGTGATATCCTCAGAGGCTCATGTGGATTCCAGTGAAGAGCCCAACTGTTGTGGGAAAAGGAAATAAAGTGAGATGAGGAGGAATGCTGACTGACACAAATAAGCAGGTTGTCCTTGGTCGGAGACACAGGGTGGGGAGTCGAGTCGACAGTTGGTGCATGAGGGTGGTTAGCTTCGTGGCTGCTTAGTTAAGTGTGGAGTGTAATTTAGTCAAGAGGATTAGTAGAGCAACAGGACAGCTGTTAGCCAATGACATGCCCCCGCTTTGCCTCCCTTTGCTCTTTCATCCGGTTGTTAACACACGCAACGAGCTCCCTAATCCATGTTCCCACTCATTAGAACAATGGGCCGACACAAAGAGCAAAAAACAGATTCAATTAACAGATGCACCGGTGCGGAACTGAAGTCCTTTTCACGTGTGTGTTGTAGTCAGAAAGGAGCGTGGGACAATCGGGAGGACAATTACCAATCGAACAGCGGAAATAAAAGTTAGTTGATTGAAAACTTGTGAGCCAAATTAAAGTCATATTTCAAGATGTATAAGGTTCCTATAAAATATGAGTAAATAAGCAAATCGTTTGAATCCAAACTTTGCACTAACAACGTTTGTATTCATGTATTGCACACATGCCGCCATTTGCGAGCTGTATAATGAGTAGTGCAACATATTTATGGCACCACTCTGTCCAATCTGAGAGACAATAGATGAATGGGGCTGGAGTTTCTTTGGTACGTGACAGAGGTCCTGCTGCCCCGGCTCAAGATGAAATGGGCTGGCCCCCTTTTCTTGTGCGAAGAGACCACAGCTACACCCCCTCTGTGGCCAACTGACTCCCCAGAGAGAACTTCTGTTGGTGCTCCAGACCTTTGCCCCCACCCCCACCCCCCCTTTTCTTCCATCTATTCATCTCCATCCCTCCTACTCAAATTCAACCTGCTCCTTCTCCTCCAGCTCGGCAATACTTGGAGTGCAAAGGTCCTTCTGCCTTTGTGGTGAAGTAACGCAAGCACGTCTTCAATCCAGGGTTCACTCGACCTCTTCTCACGGCCACCAGCACAGGGGCCAGATGAAAGGCCCCTCCAGAATGAAAGCAGAGAGAGGAGATCCTTCCTAAGATCCATTCTTTTAAAGTTTTCTGCTGGAACCTTTGTATCAGCCCAGAGAGTATGTGCATCTGTTTCCATAAACACACTGAAAATCATCTCCAGCAGCTTTTCCTCTTTCCCGATTCTCTTGTCCTCTTAACTGTTCAACCTTGGATGCTGTAATTTGCAACCGGTGTCAGGGGGTTAGGGGAAGGAAGGAAGGAAGAATGAGAGGAAACAGCAGTGTTCAGACTGAATTGCAGCTCTTGCATCCTGGTTTCTGTCCACTCTGCATGTTCATTAACCTCCCATGCCCTGGAAGGCTGTTTATCTGTGTGCAGAAATGTCCATCAAAAACAGTTTCCAAAGTGCCACTTCCTTTGGCAAAAACATAAATATTATCTGCCAGAGAGTAAGAAAAGGGAGTTCACAGATCAGATCACCTGGTGGATTTAATGCTCTGCTGTCATCCGCTTGACACTGGCGTTGCGACCTGAGATTAGGCCTCCAGGCGAAAAAGGCGAGTGGAGGCAGATCGTCAGGGAAATCCCTGCTCATTCCTCTGCACACAAAGACTCTGTGATTATAGGTTACTCACAACAAAATGCTTCCTGTCGGGTGGAAGGAGCTGGTATTACAGAGACAGCTTCATTGTTTGCATTTTGATCACTCATTCCTTCCTGTGTTTGTCTGTTTCACAGTTTCTTCTTTATGACCTGTTTAAACTAACACACACACCTTCTTCTTTATCTCACACAGTGTGCAAACCAGGCTACTTCAAGCCGTCTGTGTCCAGCAAGTTTTGTCAGGTTTGTCCTGATAACACCAAGCCCTCAGCAGCCGGCGCCACTGAGTGTCAGTGTGAGGAGGGTTTCTTCCGTTCCCCCTCAGACCCCCCGACATCACCCTGCTCTGGTAACCACTCGATGTCTGTTACAAAATCTTTTAGCACTTTAAAGGCAGGTCAGGAGCTCAGGCTAACTCTTCTGTGTCACCTACTTCCTCCCAAAGCTCCACCCAGTGCCCCTCGTGACCTGAGCGCCACCACCCTGTCAGCAGAGGGCAGAATGCAGCTGTCCTGGAGCCCACCGCTGGTGACCGGGGGTCGCAGTGATCTCACCTACAGCGTGGTGTGCGAGCTCTGCGACGAGGCCTCATGCGTCCCCTGTGGCGAGAAGATCCGCTTCGAGCCGGGTCCTACTGACCTGGAGGAGCCCGCAGTCATCGTGACTGACCTGGATTCTCATCTCAACTACACGTTCACGGTGGAGTCTCACAGCGGCGTGTCCCACTTTGGCACCGAGAGGCAGACTGTGAGCATCACCACAGCTCTTGACTACACAGGTTAGCTCGGCCACATATAAACGTTTTGCTTTTTGCTTTGTTCAAAGAGGAAAAATTATGTCAAATTAAATCTAGGGATGCAACAATTAGTCAATTTTTGGGGCAAAAAAAATCAGTTTATGTTATTTGTACCCAAGAAAACAAGGAAATGGTTCAACCGATAAACTGGTGCACCTATAATGATATCGGTTATATCTAAATTATAAGTGTTATTGCAAAATAAACCATTCTTTTGTTCTGGCTTCCCTTCGCCACAAGCTGAACCACATCTGTTGAAGGTGGAAGAAACCCCTTTGTTATTCCACTAAATAATGTTGTATAAGCTATCCGTTAACAAATTGCCTTTGTTTGCCAGAAGGTTAAATCACTGACACAGAAATGTACATTATGTTATTCTCTATAGTAACATTATTTATAGAAATGAAACCCCAGAGAGGTGTGACCCCAAAACCGTTATAAAACACAAATCCAAATACACCCGTGTGGGATTTTCAATGTTTAGTGCTGTTAAAAATGTACTCTCAACATCAACCACAGATACAGAGCTTATAACAATAACATTATATTTAATGATGTTTTACAGCTGCGGTCTCTAAGTCCCCAAACAGGAATAATTTGTTATAGTTTGAAACATGTCATCTGTTCAAAATTATGTTTAATGAATTCTCAGAAAATTAGAGTCAGGAACTATGCAGGTGATAAAAAAAAATGTTAGGTGTGTTTATTTGAGCTGTCACAGTCACCAAGATGAGTGACAAAAACATTTTACATGTGAGAAAAAATCCATTGTACAAAAAGAAACTCTTACTGCACAAAGAAGTATTCAGTCTGACCCATGGAGTCCCAAAGGCTTTCATTTCCAAACGTCCTTTCCAAAGACTGTGATTACTCACTAACCATTATTTTGCTTTCTGTCTCTCACCGACCGTTAGATCCCCCCAAGGTGACGTTGATCCATCTGGATGATCGCGGCCCCACCAGTCTGTCTCTGTCCTGGACTCTGTCTCGCAGGCCTCCAGCCCACATCAATCACCGCTATGAGCTTATGTACCGCAGAAAAGTAAGACAGACGGCTTTGTGATCTTTTGTCTCTCCTTCCTCCTTTCAAAGTCGAGGCAGTCTTGTGAAATCTTCACAGAGTTTCTGGTTAAGTCAACACTAAATATTCTAATCCACTTAATTTTCTTCATAGGATGATGAAGGCGAGCGAGATGTGACCACCTACACAGTCTTGATTTTGGAGAAAACCTCAGTCCAGATTAACGACCTCACCCCAGACACTACTTACATGTTCAGGGTGCAAGCAATGAGTCCTGAAGGCCACCCTGGCAGCTACAGCGTGGAGCACGAGTTCCATACTTCACCATTAGGTACGAGCAGACACAAAGTCTACAGAATTGTCTCTTTGTATAAGCTTTAATTTCACATACCTGACTTAATGAATGTTTTCCCTCTCTGCAGCCGAGTCTCAGGTCCAGAACAACTCCACCATGGTGATGGGAGCTGTATTTGGAGTGGTGGTTATTCTGCTTGTTGTGGTGGCCGTCCTGCTCCTGCGTAAAAGGTTGGTGACACGATAGATGTTATCTGCACGTCTGGTGTGACAGCTCAGGGAGGGTTATCAGTAATAGCCAGTGCTGTGATTGAATACAGCCCTCAGAGACTGACCTGCAATTACTAAAAAAGCCAGTCTGTATTCTGTTGGGTCGTGTAGTGATTGTTCATGTTTTTCCTCTCAGGAGACTGAGCTCTCGTGGCAGGGGAGGACCTGAAGATCCCTACTTTTCAACAGGTAAGAAAACCATTCTGCACACAGATAAAACAGTTCTTTCAAGTTACCATGTAGTCTAATATTCTGGTTGTTATTTACAATTTAGATCAGCTCAAGCCTCTGAAGACGTACGTTGATCCACACATGTACGAGGACCCCAACATCGCCATCCAGAAGTTTGTCACAGAGATCGACCAGAGTGCCATCAGCAAACAAAAAGTCATCGGTGTTGGTGAGTGTTGTTTAAAAATCAGCCTTCCATTTGATTAAAATCTCGAAGTGCTCTTTCTAACGCCTGCTGTTTGTCTGCTGATCAGGAGAGTTTGGCGAAGTGTTTCGGGGCACAATGAAGACTCCCGGGCGAGGGGAGGTGGCCGTAGCGATCAAGACCCTGAAGCCGGGGTACTCGGAGAAACAGAGGCAGGACTTCTTGAGCGAGGCCAGCATCATGGGGCAGTTCTCGCACCCAAATATCATCCGCCTGGAGGGAGTCGTCACCAAATGTGAGTCGATGACCTCGGACAGAAGTCAAGCAGTAATTCACAACTCATTTGCCTCAACTGCTTGTGTACGTTTCTTTCCATAAACACAACTTTTTGTTTAATTTTCAGACAAGCACATCATGATAGTGACAGAATACATGGAGAACGGAGCTCTTGACACATATCTGAAGGTAGGTACACGTGTTTGGTCAAATGAGCTTCAGACCTCATATTTTTAATCCTTAATAATTACATTACCTGGAAACTACATATGTATCTGTCTATTTCCTTGTGTTGGATTATATTAAAGGAAGAGAAAGCCGTAAGAAGGACATGCAAGAAGAAAAAGTTTAATTATTTTATGGGAGTTATGGGACTTTTGATTGGTCTGGCAGTGTGACCTCCTGAAATGTTCACCATGGGGTGTCAGTAGGGCTGCAACCAAGGATTATTTTCATCATCGATTAATCTACTTTTTATTATCGTGTTAAAAATATGCTATCAATGACATAGAAAAGCAGCAAATCCTCACACTAGCAAGTACTTGGCTTTTTTTGCTTGAAAAATGACTGAAACGATTAATCAGTCTTTAAGAAAGTTGGCGACTTATTTCCTTTGGTCATCACAAGGACGGCTTGTTGCAGCTCTAGTTGTCAACCAGCGTAGACCAGAGGACATCACCCGCCCTGGTCTAGAAATAGTCTGGCTCCTAACTCCCCAAAATAACAGACAATTCGTCACAAAAACAACAAAAACAATGTTTCAATAAGGTATAATTAAGTTATTTAATATTTGTATTTTTTTCCTCTCTAGGACCGTGATGGAGAGATTCCATCGTACCAGCTCGTGGGGATGCTGCGTGGAATAGCTGCTGGCATGAAATACCTCTCTGACATGAGCTACGTCCACCGTGACCTGGCAGCGAGAAACGTTCTGGTCAACAGCAACCTGGAGTGTAAAGTGTCTGATTTTGGCCTGTCGCGTGTGCTGGAGGATGATGCTGAGGGCACCTACACAACGAGAGTAAGTCCCAGCCTAAAAAGCACAGCAACAGAGAAACGACCCTTGTGTTTTTTTTCTTCTAGTAATAAAGACCAGACTGTTAATGGTATTTCACTCTCGTGTGTCCAATCTTAAGTGTTGGTCTTTCAGCGCCTTCTGTTCCCACTCCCATCACCCATTAAATATGATTTGTTAATGTTTCTCTTCTGTCAGGGAGGTAAAATCCCCATTCGCTGGACTGCCCCCGAGGCCATTGCATACAGGAAATTCACCTCAGCCAGCGACGTGTGGAGCTTCGGCATAGTCATGTGGGAAGTCATGGCATTTGGAGAACGGCCCTACTGGGACATGAGCAACCATGAGGTATGTTTTATCAGTCATAGTTGAGATGATGGATTGTTTTGGCCTGTGCAGGTCAAACTTCAATGTGTATTACCGCTGAGAGTCTGTGCCTGGTAGGTGGTGATAGAAAGTTGCCTGAAGTCCATGTGTAGTTTCCCACCATCCTCTTCCAATTAACAGCTAAAGTCAACATAGGAACACAGACTGTTCATTCTCTTTGTCTGCCGCTGCTGCCATAAATATACTTTAAGTCAAAGCAATGCCCTCACTCTGCCCCCGTCTCTTCCTCAGGTTATGAAGGCTATCAACGAGGCCTTCAGGCTTCCTGCTCCGATGGACTCCCCATCCGCTATTTACCAGCTCATGCTCCAGTGTTGGCAGCAGGACCGTGCCAAACGACCTCGCTTCTCTGACATCGTCAACATTTTGGACAAACTGCTCCGAAGCCCAGAGTCTTTGAAACCCATCGCAGACTTCGACCCACGGTATGAACCTTACTTTGATTGTAGTCTGAAGTGAAAGTGATCAAAATTCAAAATAGATTCTCACATAATAGTAATCGCATGTAATCAGTGTTCATAACGCAGCGGTGAATGATGACTAACCCAAGCGTATTCTGTTCCTTGCAGCGTGTCCATCCGCCTGCCCAGCACCAGCGGCTGTGACGGCACCATGTTCAGATCGGTGCCCGAGTGGCTGGAGTCCATCAAAATGAGCCAGTACAACGAGAGCTTCGCTCGCGCCGGGATCACAACCATGGAGCAGGTGCTCGCCTTGAGGCATGAGTAAGTGCACACATGGCACAGGTGCAGCGCTGCCACACAGCGCTGATTTATCTGGCACCGCGCCACATTTTGTAGTAACACAGAGAAAGTATTGAGCTCTCAGCTTGAACATTTGTTATCCAGTTTGTGAATGCAGGAATACTCCACAACGCCTCTGCCCATGTCATTCCTCTCATTCTTTGCTGCCATAACTTCAGCAGCAGTGGTCCCCCGCCTTATTAGTCTGATTTACCCCACAGCTATATCAAGTCATCTTTCATCAATGCCATCTGCTACGAACCAAATGTGTTCATTTAAGTTATTTATTTTTTAAGACCATTAATGATGTATATAATTAACGTTTTCATACAATTTGATGATCAATACGCTGGTTTGGTCATTTGCACCATTACCATCTGGGAGACAAGAGGCAAACATTTAAACCATTTATCCTTTACTTATAGCTCACTATTTGATCAATTACTTTCATTTAACTATTTCAACCGTTTATCCATTACTTGTAGCTGTTTTAACAATTGGCCTAATTTTGCATACTTTTAGATAACTGTTTCAGTTGTTTATCAATTACATTTATCTTACCATGTCAACCATTTACATATTCTTTTATACCTATTCTTTTAACTATTTTAATCCTTTTATTTATAACTTTTTGAACAGTCTTTGCTCCAATATGTGCTTATTTGTTTCTATTCAAAGTGTATTTTCTATTTTTTCTAATTAGTCGAGATTCTCGACAATCTTTCTTGTGGTACAAGTTGGGGACCACTGCTCTACAAGTACCAGTGTGGTCTCCTTCTGTTAGACAGAGTCCGTATTGTTTTTAGCACACTCTAAAACGGTCTCATGTGTCTTTTCCTCTCAGAGACATCAGGAATATTGGAGTGCGGTTGCCCGGTCACATGAAGAGGATAGCGTACAGCATCCTGGGCCTGAAAGACGAGACCAGCTCCCTCAGCGTGTTTGCAGTGTGATCTAAGCATTCCTTCAAATCAAAGTGCACTGACCGACCATGCCATTTCACTCATGGACAAGGAGGACTGAGGTGGGGGGGTGAAACTGAGCTACGCTGCTGAGGGTTTTTTTCTCCCGTCTTTTTCTGTGGAGCAGCGTGGCGCGACTGAAGAGGACCCTCCAAAACCACTCAGAGAGGACTGAGATTAAAAAACACTTATGTACTTTATGATATGAACAGAAAATGAATAATTTATCTTTATGTAAAAATGTTTTATATGTCGAATATAAACAAGTTAAGCGATTTAGTGAATAAAAAAGTGCAAAATGTGAGACGATGTTAGAGTGCTTGGTTTGTATTTACTGGATGACTGAATTATTTTATGCTCTATATGATAACGGGCTTTTTCTTCCAAGCACTCAGTTTATCCCGTCGGTGTGTCTGGATCCTTAAATCTGTTGGTTTTTCTACATTTTTGTGATCAAAGAGACTGACTTGTAAATTTGGAATGGTTATTCCACTCAGGGCAAAGAATCACACATTCTTATGTTTTGTCGTAGTTTGTCTCTGTATGACATATATTTTCCTCTCTATGTTTACATAATGTCTTAATACAACTGTTCATTTTTTTTATTTAATATTTATTTTATTGTGTATTTATGTCATTTGTTACATGAGATATAACTCTGATCTGTCGCGTGTTTGCCAGGCGGTGTATTTTTGTGTTTAAATAAAATCAATGTTCCCTTTTGACTGAATCACTTTTCTGTACTGCTTTTTTAGCTGGTTAAGGCTGACATCTCTCTCTCTCTCTCTCTCTCTCTCTCTCTCTCTCTCTCTCTCTCTCTCTCTCTCTCTCTCTCTATATCTATCTATATCTATCTATATCTATATATATATATATATATATATATATATATATATATATATATATATATATATATATATATATATATATATATATATATATATATATTATATATATATATATATATATATATATATATATATATATATATATATATATATATATATATATATATAACTTGGATAAATATCCATGAGCTTTTGAACAGACCCAAGAGGATGAACCTTACTCACTTGGGTGATTGTCTGAATTTCCATTTTGCATCACAGACAGGTTTACATTTTAGTTTATTAATGAAAGGTCTTTGGTGCTGATATTCAGTCTTTGTGAACTTTGGGAAAAAATTTCATTTGTCCCATACTTTGCTAGCATGTGATCATGAGAATGGATCACAGAGATGGAATGTTACTTAGGACATCTACTCAAGTACTGTACTTTGTTACAATTTTTGACGTACTTGATCATTTACATTTTCTGCTACATCACACTTCCAATCCAACACATTTTGAAGGCAAATATTGTACTTTTTAATCCACTACATTTATTTGACAACTTAAGTTTCTAGTTACTATGCAGATAACTGCAAAGTAACACATTTTTAAATTCATCTTTTTTATTTGCGACTAGATAAAAAAAAACAACAAAAAAAAACATTTCAATAATCTGAAAGATGCTGAATGTTAGATCTGATAATTGGCCAGACAATCGACACAAAGAGTTTTCAAGATACCTTTAAGATAAATGCGTAATTTACTTTCACCTCTCAAGTACATTTACTGCCAGAAAACGACTTCTAGAGAAGTAGATACATATCAGATACATTAAGACTTTAACTGGAGTATTAGCCATATGTGTGACTTTTATTGAAATAATATTTGAGCGCTCAAGAATGACAAATCTATTCATTACATCTTTAGCTCACTTTTCACATCTTTTCTCACTGGACATTTGATGTATCATAAAATCTCTAAAGTGACTGATGACCTTTCTTCTTACACCATCTTCACAAATGAACTATGGAATACTGACACACACATACACACATACTCAACACCCAGACGCTCGAAGCATGATAAACTATTGTAATGTAGGTTGCCAAACGCCTTTTCTTTCTGACATCTACTTCATCATGACTGGTGAAAATCAGAAACAAATTCTGGACTTTAATCAATCTTTTTCATAACATTTATTTGAAATCTCGCTATTGTCTCACGGAACTGGTTCTGGTGACGTCTGTTCCCCAGATGGAGTTGCTCAACCGCGGTCACTTTGCCAAGATGGAGTAGAATGTCACACCTACACACCACTGTGCTCCATCATTTCACAGTCACTCAGCTATGTTAAATCCCCCCGCTGTAAAGATTTCACTGTAATTTCATCAGCAGAGTGCGTTTTATTGTTTAGCAAATCCTTATTCTGTAGCTGGTCACTTGACCTACCTAACCTAATTGTGTTTTATTGTCACTGAGTTGGATTAAAGTCCTGAATGGCGTTTCATTGAATATCACACCTGATAATTATAGGTTATTCCTTCACACAGACACATCTCCACACCCTTTCTCACACAAACACAAAGACTCATAGGCTCCTGCTCCGGGGTGTGGCAAGAAATTCTGAAGCCCTTGACAACAGTTCAACAGCAGTTCTGACACACTGAATATCTACAATCCGTGTCATGTTCCACTGCAGCTGAGGCACAAACACTCAGTCGACTATAAAAGAGTCATATATAGTGACACTTTGATCAGACACAAGGGGAGAACTCACTAGTTAAGAATGACCTCTGCTGGATCCGTCCAGTAGATACAGACGTCGACAGGCAATCCACCTCCTCCGCCTGCATGGAGAAAGTTCAGGGTGTTTCCTCTGAGGATTCAAAACCTCAGAAGGCCAGCAGGGAAAACAAATTTACAGGTCAGATAATCAAAAATCAACAGGCATACTCAGTTGCTCGTGTCATCGTTTCACAAACTGTAAATGTCTGTTTCAGGCCATTCGTACCCTACTGGGAAGATCCAGGTCATTGGAAACATTTTCCAGTTCACGGTGGATGTGAGTGAATTTTCTCCAGAGGATGTTGTCATCATATTCTCCAACAACCTGATGGAGGTGCATGCTGAGAAGGTGAGAGACAGGAAAGAAAATGTGAAATGGCAACCACAAAAGCATAAAGAGGCCTGATGTGTGACTGCTCAATTAAGCTTCAGACTTAGGGACAAGTATTTTGAATTTTAGCACTACAAAATAACATTTAAGCACTCAAGTTACGGAATTCAAGCGTGAATCCATTAAACAACTGGAGCTACATTACCGAACATCTCAAAGTTTTAAATCCTATTTTTGTGATCATGTAAACATGAATAAGGGCATAACATGTGAGTTATTGGATAATGGATTGAAGTGTGTGTGGGTCTATGTTTAAAATGGAACTTTTGAGTGTAACTTCCCACAAAATTAATTCTCCCTTCCTAACCTTCATACACTCTTGTCCTGCAGCTTGGAGCAGATGGCAAAGTCACAAACACATTTTTCCACAAATGCAAACTTCCAGCGAATGTGGACCCCTTATCTGTGACCATGGGCAGTGACAGCAGTGGGGTCCTGACTATCAGAGCACACAGGGTACTTTAAAGCCCGATGCCCTCTTCTCTGTAATTGACATCTCAACGCTGGACTTTAGCGACATCTGGCGGTGGGCGAAGGAATCGGTCAATGCAGCATTCAAGTACTATCCGAAAAGTCCCTTTCCAAACATTTCAAATACTCTTCTGAAACGTATGATGAGTGTGAATCCAATAATGGTTTTGTTAACTTGCTAAAACTGGTGGATGGCACAGAAACGGCCACTTCTGTTAATAAATTCACTGAAACGTTAACAGCACGCCTGTGTGTTCACTCTGTTACAGTGTTTTTGTTTCCGTTCAGATATGGCAGTTAAGTGCCTGATAAAGCTGTAATTATCGATTTTTTTTAAGCACCTGAAGGCAGCTTTCTGAACCGTCTCTGGTTCACCAAAGAAGAAGAAAAAACGTGACGTCCCAGTGGTTGCTAAGTGATGTTATACTTTACGGAAGTTTATATCGGGAGTCTACACTTTGAAACTTAAAAATGCAATTTTACGAATAAGTCGTTATAATTAAAGCATTTAATGGTTAGAAGACTGCTTGCAGTATTTCTGCATTGCATCGCTGTATCAGTCTGCCTTGTTTGATTAAAAACTAACCGTAGCAGTGGGATGCTAGCTAAGTAAGCTAACGACAACAACATGGCACAAGTTCCTCCTCCCGGATCAGTCGTAGTGGCTGACTGGCATCGATGTAAAGACAGCAAAGAATATTTCAGCAAAATCCTGCACAAGAAGAGACGCAGAAACTTTGGTATGACGAATAAACCTTATTATTTTGGTTGAATTGCGATGGTTTCTTTGTTTTCAAAAACACCATATCATTCATGTGCAGGCTACATGTATACGTCAGTCTAAACCATGTTTAGATTATACAACATAGTATGTCAGTAACGTTAAGGTTTGTTACAAGTTGCTGCCTTCTAGACCTAAGACCACAGTCATATATTTTCATTTAACCCTAAACTGAACTGTCAGTGTACCAGCAGCAGGGAGATGAATGTGAATTAATCAGTAAGTGGGTGTTCATTGGAGTGACTCAGGATTCTTAATGAGCAGATGTTGTGGGAGATCTTCCAAAAGGGACATAAACTTGAACAAATAATGGAAATAAAGAGATGAAAAAAAATCCAGGTTTCCTGAATATTACACAGCATTTATATCCATGCTGTCTTGTAGAAAACAAATGTAATCCATACTGCAGTTCAGAATTTTAAGAGACCGGGCTCCATTTTGACATTGGAATTAGGGCTTATAAATGTGAAAGTTTTGGACATTAGCCTGCGATACAGCAACACAGCTGTAGGTCCGTGCAGAGAGTATAGTACAATAGTGCAAAGTATGACAGTGAATTTAGGTACAGAATAACAAGCAGTACACAAAAGTTAATATTTCAATGGTGTAACTAGGCCTGTTGGAGTCTCCAGTGATGCCTCCAAATGTCGCTGTGGACACAGTTCACTATAAGATCTTCATCTCTGGCAAGACTGGAGTTGGAAAAACTACTCTCGCTGCACGTCTGGCAGGCCTGAATATCCCTAACATGCACTATGAAACCACAGGTAGGTCACCACCGTCCACTGACTGAATTAAAAACTCTTCAATTTAAAAGGTTTACCAGGTCACACAAATGTTTGTTCAATGTGTCGTTTGTTTAAGGTATTGAGACGACAGTGGTGTACTGGCCAGTGAAGCTGAGAGAGAGCGGCAGAGTGCTTTTCTTCCGTCTGCAACTGTGGGACTGCGGAGAGAACGCCCTCCGTAGATTTGACCATTTGCTCCCAGTATGTATAAAATATAAAGCATTTTCACACTTTGTATTGAGTTATGAACCGATGTGAGATATAGAAAAAGACACATTCTACACTGTTACCTGTCTCTTCCAGTCCTGCAAGGAGCAGGTGGACGCTGTGCTTTTCCTGTTCTCCTTCACTGACAGGACGTCCTTTGACGATCTGTCAAATCAGATTGCAAAGTGGACCGGGACATGTGCCAGCCGTGTTGTGAAATTGGTGGTTGGCACCAAGTATCCTCTAAAGCAGTTTCAGTCCAAGGCATATTAGAAAGTAACTCTTACGTTGATCAAATGTAAACAAAAAAAGTATGCAGCTAAAACATCCTCATCACTTAAATATTTTCTTGCTTTGACAACACAGAGATGGACATTTGTCCTTAATGTTTCCTTCAGATTTGACCTTTTCATGCACTGTGATGTGGCAGAGAGAGATGTGAGGGACTTCCAGGAGACATGGGGTTTACCGGTGCTGCGTATGGGCGGGGAGGTCAGTGACGGGCTGGGTGACGTGTCTCCCCTACTCAACTGCCTGGCAGAGAACTTGTGGTATCAGGACTGTGTTGCAGCCGGATCATCCAGCTACCATTCGCAGCAGGAGACAGGAACGCTTTATTAATATTAAACATGGACTTCGGGATCTGGATTTCTGCCTTAGCAGCTGATCTAGTAAAACCCCTCGAGATGGAGGAGGCTACTGTTGAGATAAATTGACTATTTTACAGTATCTAATGTCGTCATCACAGCTGTCAAGAACATTTTTTTAATTCTGAAATGCCTTTATCATTTTCAGTTTCCTAGTGTTAAAGATTGAGGTACACAATATTCAGTATTTATTGGTATTATTTTGCTGTATCGAAAATCTCGTGTTAATATCTATAAAGCTATGCAGTGATTGTGTTTTAGCACATAAATTGCATTTTAAGTTTTCTCATTGATGTAGGAGAGAGCGCTGCACCCATTTTTTTCATGAACTAAAGAGAACCAACGCTCAGTCAAAACACTGTTCCTAGTGAATACCATGCCAGCATTTCACAGTAAGAAGATGATCAGGGACTGTATTTTAAGTCGTCTTGTCACCATCTTTATTCAGTTTTGTTGCATTAGGCTGATCTTAGAGTACATCAAATGTTTACAATAAGAACATATAAATATAAAATGCACATTGCTTTAAAAAGAGGCCAGTATTTTTGTAAGTGACAAAAAAAAAAAAGAATCTATTCCCCGTCAAATAAAAATATCCCTTTACTCCCATGTGTGTTTGCAAATTGTGACAAGTGCGTGTTTGAATGAGTCTTGTCGTGAGCGCTTTGATCAAGAACATTTAAGTGCACTTTTAAAGTTAAGATCTTAAGAGTGGGGTATGATTTTCCCTAGTTATCCAAATATACATTAGTAATGTGCAAGTTAAAGTAAAAATGATAAAAGTTTGATGTATAAAAAGCATCACAATCACATTCCCATCAGTGTTTTGTTGACAGCGCCTTGATCCACTCCTCTTTATCTGCCCTGCAATGAAATAAATAAAAAAGACAAATCAGAGATGGATGATGTGCTGCAAAAAGAGATTTATAAGTTACTTGAAAACTTCTAGAAAGTGTCCACTCGTACCTTGTGTTCGGTACAAGTATCATGGCGGTGGATTGTCCAGTGTGACATTGAGAGAGATGTAACAGGAAGGAGTCTGGAGGGAGACCCAGGACCTCCGTCTTCAGATGCTCCAGGTGTACGCATGTTGGGAACTTCGCATAATCCAAAACTGTGAACCTCTGATCCCTGACATGGTGAGATAATGTGGATCATCATTTTAGTACAGGGGAAATTATTCTGTCTTGCAGCTGATCTCGGTTTTGCCTGCATTTCTTTTAATATGTCAAAAAAAGGAATGAACAGCGGACAGTAGTTGCACCATTTCACAAAAACGAGTGCATGTCAGTTACTTCTTCAAGGAGATGATCAACAGGTCGTTGAAGATGTGGAGGTAGACTCTGATGAAGGACACTCTTGAGTTGTAAGCACCAGCCTCCACAGTCAGCTGCCTCACGGGACCGTGGTGCACCAGAAAACGCCCACTTACAACCAGAGGAACCAACTGGACGGAGGAAGAGGCAGCCAAGTTAGAATTCATTGCCATCTGCAGGTTACGCAACAGATTCAAGGCCGTCAGAAAGACTGTTAGTAATCTTACAGCATGAAAAATAAAGTCATTCATCACCTTTACTTTGCCAAAATCCATCAGCATTTCCAAGCAGACCAGCTCCTCAATTTGTTTCATTTTTCGGACCCCATTGTCACACTCTGTCACTACCTGGAAGGTTTTCAAGAGAAATTTAAATAGCAATTCCAGTATTTTCTGCTCATCTTTTAAGCGTAATTTAACACCACAACACTCCCTTCCAGTAAGCAGCCCATCCCCCCCATTCACGTTTTGTCTCAACGTGAATGCACATATCTCGAAGAAGGCCTAAAAGTGAAACAGAATCACCTCATGAATCGCTTTGATTGCCCTATCGAGATTCAAAACTGAGTCAGAGCCCGGTTTGGTGAGTTTCAGGATGCCCTGAAACGAGAGAAAAACCCAACACAAAAGAAGCCTTAGTCGATCTTTCAAACGTGTCACGGCAAGTCAAAAATATATATTTCGGACAGTTGTGATTCAAATCTCCACCTCGAGGATGAGTTTGATGCGTGTTATTCTCTGAAAGGGAAGGACGAGGAATGACTTGAGGCTCTGTCTCTGACACACCGGGTCACTCTCAAGCTTCTCGATTGCATAGAGAAAGTCTCGGTTCTGTTGCCTTTAAAAAAGAAGAAGGAGGGAGAAATGGAATAGAGTCAGTCTTGTGAACAGTGGCGGTTCTAGACCAATTTTAATAGGGGGGCCAGGTTGGGGCCAGCTTTTTTTGTTAGAGGGGCACATACAACCTTGGAAAAAAAGACAAGGGGGATAAATGGGACTTAAAACAGTGTTTACTATTTCAACATTTTTAATTGGGTATTAAACTGCTGACACACTTTATCTCCACCTTTCCCTTCAGTACAAAATCATTGCAAAAAATCTGTCCGTGTATTATTGATGCAGACTCCCAGTCAGGGGGCCCACAGAGGGGTCCAGACTCAGTTACATGGGAACTGGCCCCTGTTGGCCCCCCCACAGAACCGCCACTGCTTGTTAAAAGTTGTGAAGTACCAATCACGTTATCAAGTACAGAACAGAGACTCACAGCAGCTGGTTGACAAGGGCCTCCTGGTACATCATGTTGGTCACATACGGCACGTAGAGTCTGTGAAACTCTGGGCAGTGCCGAAGCACGACGTCGCCAACCTGACCTATTAACACGCTCTCTCCCAGTCGAATTTCCAGATCCATCAGAAACCTAGAAGAGAGGTGACACCGGCTCAGCAGTAATGCCAGAACAACTAGTAGGAGTATGATTAAAAAAAAAAAAGGAGGTATACTGAGAGTCTCACTTTTCACTGGCTGCCATCACGTGATGAATATTGGAAAACAAAATGTGATGCTCCATTGGAGACAGGGTCTGTTTCAGCGCCTTTGACAGGAAGAAATACTTGACAGCGACTCCGAGGCTCCGCATGTAGGATGCTTCAGAGCCAATCAACTCAAACATCCTCTTCAGGAAGAAAATGAGGGAAGGAGCATCATTAACAGTTCAGAGATGAGTTTGTCTCTTATTGACGGCAAATCTCATCACTGAATGGATCCAAACAACCAAGTATTGTATGTCTACAGACATCTAGGTTAATCAGCTTATAGCTCATTATAGATGAAAAATGCGTAATGTTCATTATCCCACAGCTGGAAATAGAGATATTTATATATTAAAAAAATAAAATAAAACCCCACCAGGGTTAGTCTTAAACTGAAAAATACAGCCAACAAACAGTACTTTGAGATTAACGGGAACACTTTAAGCTAACATGCTAAACATTTAACGCTACACCCTGCAAGTTACACGCCAAATTTTACTGATGCCCTTAAAATAAAAACTACACATCAACATGCTGAAAATGCTAACATGGTAAAGGTTAGCCTTCATGTTCATTCAATGTTTGCTGTTAACATGCGTGTTGTTAGCATATTTTACAGATAGCTCCATCCCAATAACATGCTAACTTTCGTATGAACATTAGCAATGTAATCCAACAGAATAAACGTCATCATGCCAAACAAGCCAACGTGGTAAAGGTTAGCCTACACATGAACGTGCAAGATGTATGCTGATTTAACAGATAGCTTATGAACATTAGCAATGTGATCCAACAGTTAGTACTCGTCAACATGCTGTATCTGGTGCTTCTCAGGTTCAGCCATGTAGATGTCTACACTTGTCTTTTTCATTGTCATTATATCATTTGATCGTGATTTAGCGTCTCTTGGCTCCAAATGAGATAACACTGCTCCTGAATGCAGCGCCTCGTTTATCATATCTGAGGTGTAAAAGCATGAATTATTAAAACTTTTCACACCTCCTGAAGGCAAATCTCTCTGGTTGTCAGGCTGCTGAGCAGGCCAGATGCCTTCACCTCGTCTAGATCTTGCCAAAGGGTACATGGAGTCACCCTAGGGACTGGGGGAGGTGAGGGTGAGGGTGGGGTCGCATCACAAGGACTTAATTGAAGGGATGTTGCCTCGGAGTGGCAGCCGTGGCTGTAACGGGACTGCACTCCCTGCACATACTGGGGCGTTACATGTTCAGAAACAACACTCTTGTTCAGTCTGTGCAGATCCTCTTTCACCGGCTGCAGGAAGAAGTCCTGATATAGTGGGACTGCAGAGCAAAAGAAACGAAGACAAGGGTACTTGACATTGCTGGGACACTATTCAGTGACTGACAACAGCCGAAGGAGAAAGGGAAACTTACAGAAATTAATGTACTTTGACTCGAATGACACGCTCAGCACTTCTTCCTCGGCTGGATCTGCTGCCCTGCGTTTTTAAAAAAGGACGCCACATTTAGTTGTTCAAAGTATAGAAATCATAGAGTGTTAAACTGTACAGCTTCTCTTATTACCCTTCTGTGCTTTCAACCTGGTCTTGTAACAGGGACAAAGCTGGATTTTCCTCCTCAGACATAGTTACTGAGAACAGCTTTGATACATTTTTAAAATCCAACATCGGCATGAGGGTCGCAGACCTGAGAGGTGAAGATATGTTTTAAAGGAGGACTTAAGAAAGGACATTTCATTGCCATAATGCTGCATATTGGTGAAGTTCTCTGGACGCATGTTGTGGCCCTTACCTACAATCCTCCAGCTGGCTCAGGGAGTCGCTGATCTCTTCGAGGCAGTTTTCCAGAGAAAACGCTGAAGAAAGCTGCTCTCTGGTCGTCATGGTTTGTATTTGTGATATCAAATGGCTCACTGGATTTCCTAACCAGGAATATAGATCAGACTTAATGACTCCACTCCAACAGCGGTTGTTCTCATCTCCGTCATCTGATTGAGCCATAACGCTTCAGTCTGGACCTGTTCCTTCACACAACACAAGGCTGCAGGCTGAGCTTGAGGCAGCAATCACAAAACTGGAGCCAGGTGTGGCTTTTTAAAGCCTCTGGCAGACTAGTTGTGCCCAATGTGGCTAGACTTATTGAGATTTTTCACATTTGTAATATATTATACTTATTCTGTGATGCTGTGACGGCCATGTTGGTGTTAGTGACATACACTAAGGGTGATGTTGTTCTTCCCTGAACGGCCTTCACAAAATGATTTGTATTTTACGACAAACTGCAACTTTCTTGACTTGCAAAGTTATCTTTGAAATTAAAAGGCCTATGCTTAATCCATGGCACAATTAAAACAGTAGAAAACATGTATTTGTGTCTCCCCATTGACTACTGTATTGATTTTTACAGTAAAAAGGTCCCATGGGTCACACCAGAAGGGGCCTCTCAACATGGTTAATTACATTAACTGCATACTTTTTATTTTAATTACACACAGTGCGTGCTGTTGCAGGCGATATGCCAGCATTGGGACATACTTTGTCCAAAGATCGCGCCTTGAAACCTGACCCTCTTGCTCATTCATGTTGTGAAGGTTAAAGGACCCAGAAAACGTAGACAATTTTGAATGCAGCTTCTGTTGGCGGCTTTTCTCAATGTGACAGATCTCCAACAGCACAGAGGATCGTGGGTCTCAACAGCCAGAGATTAATGCTGTCCTCTGAATTGCAGAATGCAGTCATATTAAGTGTCATCCTGGTGGTTTATATGTATCAGCATCAAGTGGAACTGGGACACGCTATGAGGCTCTCTGCTACCGTGTGTATATATAATTTGAGTTGATTAGAGAACGGCTTACTTACTGAAATGCAGCCATAAGTACAGCTCACTCATTTACAGGAAGCAATGAATGAATTCACAGTGTACAAATACTAGTTCCATTTTATTTGCAATTTAAAATTTCATACAAGATAAAAGTAGATAATTCAATCTGCCTGAACATTGTTGGTATATGGCTCAAATAAAGCCATTTGAATACTTGATATATGATGAACTGACAAAACATTTGACAGGCACAAATGGCCATCATCTAACAGATAACAAAATTAAAATGGGTGCTTTTAAACGATATGAACATACACACTATGATGATTTGACACAGAATAAAAAGGACTTTCTGAACAGGAGCTACAAACAGATTTGTAATCTACACATGGCAGAGCTCTCAAACTTCGGAGAATGATACATACAGTACAAGATACCTTCTCCAGTTCACATACAGAACCCCAAAAACACCACCTACGATCAGACATCAACAAACACACTTGTGGCTCTCTCGGTAATGGCCGTGTACGTGAGGGTTTCCACTTATCTGGAGAAATTAATTGTAAACTTGATCAACCCTTCCAAACTGCAGCAATTCCCACAATGTAGCTTCTCCAACATTGGGGTAGTGATTTTAAAACTGAAGGGACAAATCAATATAATGCTTTATTTATCAGCAAATTGCCTCAAATATCAATATTTGTGCTGAATCATCTAAAGCTCACCAGACAGTTGATCTGAGATGGAGAGGAGTAATGCTACTCCATTTTGAGTTTTTTTATTTTTTTTATTTTATTGATGCTCCACAACTTAAACAGCAATAATCTTATGACATATCAAAGGGCAAATTATATATTTTTTTAATGTCTCAAGAATCAATCACACATTGGGCATTTAATAATGTGTCAATGTTGGACGAAAAAACAAGAAAAAGAAATAAATCTACCAAATCTCTAAAAACCAATGAAATGGGTGGGCACCCAAAACATCTGCATGCAAACACACCTCACATATCTGCAATATCCAGAAAAGTATTACCAGTTGTCCTGTTTGTTCTCCCTGTATTTATACGTGCTCCCTGCTCAGGAGGGACTGAGACATCTGGATCAGTAACAAGGTATAAATAAGACAGATGCTGAGTTGGGAGGCTGGGGACTCGTATGACTGGTTATGAGTCTAGGTGGGCACAGTGATACTGCGGGCTAGAAGTGCCAGCAGAGCTAGCTCCACAACCCCATGGGCTCTTTCCAGTGCCTCGGCAGCCTCCATGGCAGAAAAGCCCGCTGCCTGGATTCTCTGGATGTGCTCAGCTGGAAATTGTTCTATAAAGGGATGCGGAGAAGGGAGAGGAGGGGCTGGAGATGTAAGTTGGGGAGCCTGAGCAGGAGGAGTGGAAGAGGGGGACGAGGTGCTAGAGACTTCCTCAGGTGAGCCCACTGCCATAGACAGAGGGCTGAGGAAAGTGTGCTCAGTCTGGAGGCCGAGAGTGTCTGGGGTGTTGGTGCCAGATGCTCGTCCATCTGCAATCCCTCTCCCCTGCTGCCCCTCAGGAGGTTCCCTGAACTCCAGGTCCCCTGCAGGATCAGGGGGAACCTCTGGCTCAGGCTGAAAAATGCTGATGTTATTGGCTTCATCTTCCCCTCGACTATCTGTCCTCCTCTCCCCGGAGCCGTCTGGACACTGTGGCGGTCCTTGTCCTTCCACAGTCTCTGCTGCATCTCCGTCCAGGTGCTCATCTTGGCCAGAGAGATCAGGTGCAGGACACTTAGATGGGCCCTCATCAGACACAGCAGCAGCATGGTTGGCTTTGGCATCGCTTGGTTCTGCACCGGCTGTGATGACAGTAGAAGGGATAGGATCGGCGTTTTCGGGTGACGGAGTGCGTGGTTCTGGGGCTACTTCGTCTGTTTCCTGTTTGAATGGATGTGACGGGGAGCAGGAGGCGCTGCGGTTCTGAGAGTGAGCCCGGTTGTTGGACACTAGTAGCTCGTGAAGCTCCTTCAGGGCGGCCGCCAGCGAGGGGATGCTGTCTGAGCTTGAGCTGTGCTCTCCTTCAGGCTGGTCCCTCTCGGACGACACCACGCCCTGGGATGCAGTGGGGGACCCCATCTCAACAGAGTCGCACTGGCTAGGAGCGTCTGGACAGGCTTCTGTGGCATCAACTGTTTCAGGCTCAGTCATCTCCTGCTCCATGGGTTGAATAGGGGAAAGTTCCTCTGAACTGTTCACCACCTTGTCTGATTCAGCGTCTCCCTCTGTGGCTCCATGCTGTACCTCACACCCCGGATACTGGGATGCTCTAGTCCCGTCTACAGTTGGGGTACATGTTTGGAGGACGTCTGTTGAAGGACTGGGTACAGGGGGCACTTTGGAGTTGCTATGGCCAGGCAGAGGGTGAGGGTGGACCTGATGAGGTTTAGAACCAGCATCCTCTGCTGAGCATGAAGGCAGAGGAAGCTCCTGGAGGCCAGAGTGGTCCTGTAACCGCCCTGGTGCTGAGGTCTGCTCCATGGCGGCCGGGGCAGACTGAGAGCGATCCAGGGACTGAGGCTGGCCAGAGGAAGGGCTTTGGGAAGGGGAGGTGGATGAGGACATTTGGTCTAAGGTTCTGGGTAATGTAAATGGTTGGGGCTGCCGTGAGGTAGTTTGTCCATCTGCAGTGTCTGTTGCAACAGAAAATATGACTGAGAATTAAACAGCTGGAATTTGTGTGGAGCCAGTCTGGAAGCATTACTTTGGATAATATGCATTTTATTAGAGATGCACCGATCGACCGGCCACTGACCAGAATATGTGATTTGTTGCACCCGTTTACTTTTGCAAAAGTAAAGAGTTATGAAATGCACATTTACTTTAAGGATAAAGATCCACTGTCTGAACCAGAGCAACACACTTTTTATTCCACTCAAATGTCAGCTGAGGCACCTACAGACAAGACTCCTTCCGCGTTTACCTTTCAAAATAAGAGTCTCGGATATACCAGTACAATGTATAAATGCTAATGAGAGGGGGCTGAAATTCACTTAAACATTTCAGTATGGGCCATTCAAATAGCTTATAATGTCTAATTCACATGAGTTATTTCATAGTCAGTGTTTTCAATTCTCCATGAAAAAAAAAGGTTACAAAAAGTGTTTGTGTATGCTGTTAAGTCTAGCTCCTAGAAAGAAAGGAAATCGGAATCGTCAGGTCGGACTTTTGAAAAATCTGAAAAATTGGCCAAGAAAATTGCAATCGGTGCATCTCTACACTTAAATTATACCTAAAGGAAACAAACCAAAACACCAATCTCCTCACTGGAATACCTGCTGCACATATGGTTTGCTACTTTTTCCTTTTATATGTATTCATAATAAATACATGTATAAGTGAAAACAAAAGTACAACATCAATTACCCGATCCAGCAGCAAAATAACAGCAAAATAAAAGACAGAAATAGCAATGGACTTAGCACTGGCCATGGACTTGTGAATTTGCAGTACCTGGTTGGTAGGGCCCTCTCCAGCTGTCTCCAAATGCATCAGTGCTGTCCTGCTCAGGGGTTAGGGCACACACACCACACATCATGCAAAGGGACGGAGAAAGTTAGCAGTCACACACAGTGCATGCACCAACTTATCAGCCTTTTCACACACACAGATGTGAAAAGTGTCATCCAAAAACAAAACTTGAGCCTATGTCCTGATAGAGAAGTCAGAGCGTGATCACAAACCTGAACCTCAGAAGGTCACGTCATTACTGCATTTGATCAGAACCCAAAATGATTTCATTGATGCCTCATTTCTGGTGGAGGACTGCCTTACTCAACAACATGTACCACAACACCAGCATGAGCCTGAATTTACTGCAACTCCAATGATGCGGCTTTATGTTCTAATTCCATTTGCAAAGTGCAGCCATTACCGGACATGACCAGCCAATTGAAACAATAACAACGACTAAGTGCATCAATGGCAGTAGCACCAATGGTTATGTGAGCCTTAAAAAGCGTTAAAGGGAAACACTTTCATGATTATGTTTTGACAATCATTACAAAATGGATAAAGCGACCAGACAACAATGTCTGTTACGTATTAATCCAGGTAATTAAATGCATGATAAGTTAAGAAACTTCACATGGATGCTAAAATCATTTAGACATCCATAAAGCCTCATCCCCTCCTGATTATCTGATACAGTCAGAAATATGGTGAGATATAAGGCATACCTATCAAGATATAAGTTTGAACAACTACAACAACAACAACGACGGAGCAGCTGTGCTAAATCTATTGTGTCGAAGAAGCCACTGGGCATTAATTGTGCAAAAGTGCAACATGGTGATGTAGTCTGATGTCACAACGTTGTGGAATTAATGGCGGGACTACTGACGAGGCATGTCAGAAAGTCAGCAGTCACCTCACAGTGCATGACATCATACTGCTCAAACACTGAGATGATAAGAAACCATCCAGCTCCAATCGACCACTGTTAGCAGTCCACCATGCTAACGTTTGTCTAGGATCAAGCAGTATGGATGTCAACTGTGCAAACACTATTTTATATAGCCTTACAAAAAAATTTGGGTGAGAAAACTTGTGAGACATAAGCATTATGAGTCATCTCATAATCATTAGAGAGCTATCTCACAAATCTGAGGACAAAAAAGTTACGATAACAGTGGTTGCCATTTGGCTTATATTACAATGTTGACTTGTTGTAAGTCTTTGTTTTAATACACTGGGAGATGTTAATTGCAATGTTGATGGCATCATCATTAGTATGTCAACACTGTGGAGGCATTTTAGTTCATTGTCTAAGCATACATGCTAAAAAGCATACTTTTTCATGCTGTATTTTATTTCACAACTACAGGATGTTTAAATCATGACATCAAGAATAAGACAAACGATCTTGCTCATTTAAATAATGCAACCACCTACGTTTGTGTTGGCACTACCCTGTCCCTTTCAGTTTGTCTATGTAGGTGGCTTAAAGTGCTCTTCTCACATTCCTTCAAAGATCCATCTGCACTGTTGTCCGACAAAGAATCTGACAGCGTTTTTCAGTCCCCGCCAGACTACAATACCACTCACTCAGCACTGCCGATTAGCACTGATGGCTCCATTAAGTGCCAAATGGAGACAGTTTCTCCAAAATGTGTGTGCTTAAAAAAACACTTTAAATTGAGACATCACGGCCATCCAGGGCAACTTGGGATGAAGGTTTTAGCTCATAAACTTCTTACAGAAATAAAGTTTAAAATCATAATAATCATCAATCAACAAGCAAAGAGCTCATCATCAGTGTTTCCCGTTAAGCCTAAAAAGCTTGGTCTTAGCCAATGTCTTATATATCCTTTTCTTATAATTGCCTGACAAATGTCTCCATTTCCCAAGCTCATCTTATTCTAAAGCACATCTGCTTTGCTGAGGTGATGACATGAAGTGATCATGTGACTGAAAATTCCAATGACTGCATAAATGGGGTTGAGAGTAAGAAGCTTTAAGTGGCACATGCAAATGTGGTTCTACCTGAGCTGAAAAAAAAAAGCCCAATCAAAAACAGACTGAAGTGCCGAGATGGGATCTTACCGCTTTCCTGTATGGACCTCTGAAGTGCCTCTGCTAGTTCTCTGTCAGCCATCTCATCTGGACGGGCGTCTTCTCGGCCCTCTGCACCGTATGCCAGGCGCGCACACTCTGGCAGCTCTGCCTCAGATAGGAAGCGTGTTTCAGTGCCTGTGGTGCCTATTAGCAGTGTGTTCTTCTTCAGGTCGATGGAACACTACAAGAAAAAGAGGACAAATAAAGATCCCAGATACTCCTCAACTTTCTTTTGCATTCACTGTACTGAGAATTCAATACTGTCCACTGATCAAATGAAAGGGGCTCACACCTGATGCCTCTTCAGCATATCCAGGCCGAGCAGCATGTCCATCGGCTGGTCCTCCAAGATGGAGAAAGAACAGGGAAGGAAGTCCCCCTCTATCTGTACCTGAGCTACATGAGCACAAGACAACATAATTTAAATTCTACTGAGACTTGAATATTGATGAAGCTGAAGAAGGAGATCAAATTTGGGAACATTTTTCCATCTACTCAGAGTCAGATAATGCCAGACACCATTTTATACCCCTATGTGCAGCTTTCAAGGGTGTGGCAAACGGTACACTTAGCCTTGCATAGCTAGGTTGTGGGTATCTGCAGGAAATTGGATGACATCTTGTTCACCAGTGGCTTTGTTAAACTTGTACTAAGGGCATTTGTTGAACCCTTGTCTCACATAGTCCCAGGTAAATTACTGGGATAACCTTTCAGGCATCGCTAGTGATTTTCAAAAATCACACATTTAGCTATATACAGGAACATTTCCACCGTGCACCTTTTCACACATGCCATAGGGAACTGGAATATGTGACAGCTAGACTGGATGTGTGTAGGTGGTGGAAGACGCCTCATTATTGTTATTGATGTAGCTAGTGAGGCAAAGTTCTTGTGATGTACAGTATATATCTGGGCCTTTTGGTGTCTTCATTAGACAGGAAAGAAGAAAAAAGCCAGAAAACTGGGATATGAAATACAGGGACACCTTTTAATATATGTAATATTGAAGACAAAAAACGATTATGGGATCTACTTTAAACTCTCAACAGTTAACGTTCCTCCAGAAACTAGTGTGGACTGAAAAAAAGCCTGACACTCACCCAAATGAACTCTGCCTATGATCTTCTGTGTACCTACTCCCTTTGCAATTCCGGCCCAGCGGCGGTCCACCAGCCGCATGATGTTACAGCGCTCAGCACACGCTTGGCTCATGATGGTCATCTGGGCACCTAAAGAACAAACAACACCAGGCTTTACAAAAATGTTTCATTCTCATCTAAATTCTGAAAATGCATGTTCAATGAAGACAGGAATACAGTGCTGTGTAAATCCAAATGGTACAAGAAGGATATCTTATGTCTGTGCTCCGGGAAGATGTGACTGTTCCAGATCTTGGCTGAGTCATGATTGGTGTTATAAAGATTACAAGAGCAATAATAACCAGAAAGAGCTTCTCTGCTGCTGTGTTGAAAGTTCCCTTACTGAGGTGGGCCTAGCATCTAATTAGGTTGGCTACCTTCTACTAACTTATGTCGTGTTATCTGTCTTTTTTTCTTTAACTTGTAACTGATTATTGTAAAAAAAACATAATTACTATACAGAGTCGATTAGAGGAATAAATGTTAGTCACATGCTTTATATATATATATATATATATATCTATATATATATATATATATATATATATATATATATATATATATATATATATATTTTTAGTTGCATTCCTGTTAATGACCACAAAACTGAAACCAAGACAAGTGCCATCAGGATGTAATGCTCATTACCTGAGTCGACAAAAGCTTTCACAGGGTGCCCATTGACTTTGCAGTTAATGTAGAGCATGACCACCTGTCCAAAGCTTTCTGGGGCCTCCTCCATTGCAATTGTCATGTTTTCTTCTACATTGTGCTGCCTGAAATATGCACAAACCCAACAAAAAAAGGTGACAAAAATTAAACATACTGCTCTAGCTTGTTGGACAAGCTGCTATGCATTACCTCTGTGCTAAAGAGTAAAGTAGAATTCATGAAAATTACACATAATTATGTAACAATTTATTATACAACAATATCTGATTAAAACTATACCATGCGACGATGGCAACTCAACAAAATCTATGGTCTACACACACCATACCTGATGTCCTCCTCAATCTTTGCTTGGGCTTCCAAATCAAAAGGATCAGCAGTCAGAAGTCTGATCCTCTCTTGCTCTCTCTTAGCTCGATCCTGCTGTTGCTCCAGCAGCACTTTGGTGAAACGCTCTGAGGAAAAATACACAGTTACACTAACATAACACAAGAAATGATAAACATAACTCATGGCATCTCTTTTCTGTTTACCCAAGTCTCCGCTGAGCAGGGCCTCAGCAAGTGGCGGATTTCTCTCCTTGAGGAGAGAAAGCTCGTGTGGATTGGATAATAGCATCTGCTGGAGTAAGGCAGGGTCATCCAGCCCCTGAGGAGAGGAGCCACGAAAGGCCGTTGGCGTGGAAGATTGGGTGGCACGCGGTTGTTGCTGTTGCTGCTGCGGTGGAGGCGTAGGCTGCGGTTGCTGCGGCGGTGGCGGCTGCTGAGGCGACAGTGGCGCCTGTTGCTGCGGCCTTATGGCACCACGTTGACTAGTTGAAGAAGAGGTGCCGGGGACTGTGATGGAGCGAAAGTCAATATGGGGCAGACCTAAAGAAGACAGAAGACAGAGGACAAAAGGGTGAGAGGTTTGCATTTACAATAGCTCATACATTGTATATGTCTTCTTATACATATTGCTGCTTTGTCCCAAATGTAGAACTTTTTTTTTAATCAACACTTTCGTTTCACTTTGTACAATATGCACTTACTTTCTGCATATTTTCAAAGACTTATCTTGATTTAAAAAAACTGGGCCACCCCTCCCAACACTGGTCTACCTCACTTATTTGGACAAGGACCAGAAATACTGGTTTGATGAATGTATTTGGATGTTGCGAATGTAAGCATCAGGGCACTCTCAACATGTAGAGTAATGAAATAAGCAGCAACTGTTACTTATCACTGGTGTGCCTTTCTTTGAGCTCTCAATTCTATTCACTGTCAAAGTAAAATCAACTCATAATGTTAAACACATCAAACCACACTAAGTACTGAGTACTAAAACCTCAGAGCCATTTCATGGGACATTTATGTACAGTAATTATAGCTCCAATGATTTATTCCCCAAACACGTGTGTTACCTGGGAAGGCTGGCTGAGTTGGTGGTGGCCTTCTGTCAGCTTGCCTGAGAACCACCACGTCTCCATCCTTAACACCATAATTCCCCAAGGCACGAGTGGGGTCGTTTAGAGTCTGTTCTACATATGTGATCTGTTTATGGAAAAACAAAATAATTTAGTTGAAGGTCATCATACAGAAGATTCACAGATTCTTGCTTCCATTGTATTTGGATATTAAGATTATAGAACCCACATGACTTGATAAACTGAGCATGCTTAACACAGACAAGGTATTTCATTAGATCACAATATGCTGCAGTTGATAGGACTTTTCTTTTGCATATGGCTGATAATATAATTCTGCTAATATCTATAAGATATCAATATATTGGCCAATATACAAATTTTTTGTTGTGGTAACTTTAAGGTGATCAAAAACTTGTGATAAAAATATGCAATGGATGCATGATATTTTATTGTAAAACGATAAACTTTACAGTTTAAAATGCCTCCAGTGCGCCGACAAAGTACACTCCACTTGAAATTCAATAATCATATATGACCTCAAGCATCTTTTTTCTGCACTGTGTCTTTAAAATAGAACAGTTCATACTGGCCAATTTCAATAACATATACGCTGATACATCTTTACATCATATAAGGGTCGACTGATATGGCTTTTTCAGGTTCGACACGGATAATTAGAAATCATAGCGACTGAAAATCAATACCTGGGGCTGATATTTATTTGTAATAAAAATTAAACTCAAGTTAAACTTTTATGCAAAAGCATAATTATGACGAAAGAGGCACTTTTAAGATTTACCATAGTTTTGTTTTCGGACAAGCTCATTTTCAATGGGAGTGCTACGGGCACTCTTACGCTAGCATCAAAATAGCTATTTTTAAACCACTAAGAAGGCTCGACCCAACATGAAACTTTGCTCGTAGTATCACCAGCGGGTCTACACAGGAACACGAGCATTGAGAACATTGTTTGTGTACACAGAGTTTACCAGAAAGAGAGTTTTTGGACAACCTAGGCCTAGGTTGCATTTTGGCGCGAGTTTTGCTTGAAGTACAATGTTGAGGTACTGTGCATGAGTGTATTCCTTTTTCTGCTACTTCATACTTCTTCTTCACAACATTTATTTGGAAAATTGAGTTGCAGATTAATCAATGTTTATAGGATGTTAAATGTGATGCTTAACCGATCAGGTATTGTTGTGGGTGGGACATTGTGCATTGTGTGCTGCATTAGAGACAAAGTAGCACCTTTTTAAATTGGTTTATCTTATTGTCAATCTGACAGAAAAATCATGGATATCAATTATTGGAAAATGCTGGATTTCGATGATATGGCTCAGGCTCTGATGATTGTCCGCCTCCTTGGTAAGTAATAATTGGTATCTGTATTGGGCTGAAAAAACACATCAGTTGACCACTATCAATTATCAGAATAATAGCTTATTCATTTTGTTAATTAGTTGTTGACTAACAATCAATTGATTGATCATGTATTCAGTTATACATAAATATATGCTCAATATTAAAAATATGCTCTATTTGAACATAAACGAATATCCTGAAGGCTGTGATAGAGTTGGATGTGAGCCTGTGTGACATAATCCTAATAAAACTATAATTAGAGGCCTTGCATGGGGGGTATTAAATGCATGGCCACAGTCTATGTGTTAAGGTTAATGCGTAACGTCTCTGTATTTTGAACTAGGAATCTTGTTCCTCTGACTTTAAAACTCCAACAACTCGTTAACGTGACAGTTTTGCTACTTAGACAACCTCTCATCCAGTCACTGTTCAAACTGTGTGCTGGAGTTTCGGTTACATTAACATGGGTTACACATTATTGTGACCATACTTGGCTTGTGTCAGTCAATAAAAAGTCCCCCCTATATCTTGAGATAACGTTAGAAAGCAGATTGCGCTAATTAATGTTTGCTAAGAGTCAGCAATGTAAAATTAGACTCTATAAAGATTAGAATAATTCAGCTACTCAGGCTAACTTCATGTGACCGTTAGCCTTGATCATTTCTGTGAACTAGTCAGACAACAGTTAGCTAGCTTTGTTAGTTTTCCACTGGGTTGAGTTTTGGTCACGTTTATGACACCCATAGATAAAGACGGCAGTTTTTAACCGTGATTAGCTGTTGGGGAGACGTGTCTGTTTGACTGTTGTTGATAACCGAAGTTTCGCAACAACCCGTCCACGCAAAACAGCAAAAGTACGATTCATGCTAGCAAGTCAGCTAGCTAGTTAGCTCTGTTAGCCTCCCGGCTACCACAGCTAGCTTGCCTGGGTCTTACCTGAATTTCCCCTGCTGGGATTCCTGATTCCAGTTCACAAAGTGCTACAAAGTCTCTCAGCTCCAGCTCCGGGGACACATCGAGGGCGAAGGTGGTTTCTGGGCGATCCCTCGGCGCGCAGAAAACGGTGACCAGCATCGCTTTTTTCGGGGCAGGATCACTGGACGAACCCGCTGCAACAGAATGCGGTTAGTGTAGTTCCCTTGTCTCACAGAGGAAAACCCACTTATTCTTCGGATTTTCACAGTTTCAAGACGCGTTTCAGGGGGAAATACGTCAAAGAGTAAGCTAGTATCACAACGAAAGACAGTGGCTGCTTTGGACTTACTTGGTAAAAGCCTGGTGTGACAGTTTCTCTTTTAACAACAACTAAACAACATCAAGTATTGCTCAGTACTGCCGCATTTCATTCAGTTTGTTTTTCGACATGTCGCAGAATTTGCAGTCGTGAGTAGTTTCTTCTCCCAATTTCAAAAGACTCACTACCGCCACCTAATGTAGAGTTTGGGAATTACAGACAGTTAAGGCATCATGGAACTTGAAATAATTATAACAATGGCCTTTTTTTTCTCTTTTTTTTAATTTGATACTCACCCAAAAACCAAATGAATTATCCAGGAGATATAAAGCTGCAAAATAATTTAATGTAACTCATCATTAAACAGGAAATACAACATAAAGCCACATTTTTCATGAAAACTAAAGACAAACAAATAGAAAACTTAAAAAACAAACAAAATGCAACTTAAACCAAAGACAAATATTTAAGCAACATTATGTGGAAATTGGCTTTTTGTGCAGTTTTGGCGCATCACACAGTTTCTGAGTGCGACACCACTGTTGTAAATACAAATCCAAGGTCTGTAACAATTTGTCAGACGTAATGTAGGTGATAACTACAAACAAAAGTCATTGCGTCATAACAATGTTATGTGTTGAAAACTTGTACCCTGAAGTAAACATGTGCGTAACGCTGATGTAACATGATCCTACCCTTTCAATTATGTTAGAACAAGTGATGGGGGTGGCTGAGACTGAGGCCCTGTACCATCAAAACTATTCTGAAGTTGTTATTTTAAGGTAAAAAAGTTGCAAAATATGCTGCTTTAAGATAGATATAGATATGGTGGATAATAGCAAGCACAAATATGTTCAATCAAAGGCGGTGGAGATTCTTTTTAACTTTGATTTAAAGCAAAACTATTATGCTTTGTGATTTTTTTCCATTCCTTCAATGTGTTTTATTGGTTATTTGTTATAAAAGATCTTAAAAGTTAAAAAAGGTCAAAGTCCGCACTAACAGATGGTCCTCTCTCCCACAGAAAACACTGCTCCTGAAACGCCTCATCAGCAGTGCTGCATTTAATTCCATGACTGTGTGACATCACACCATGTCACACATGTGTAATGGATGCCTTGAAGCTAGTTTGGTCTGAATTAATTGATTTAGCCAAGCTGCTCTGTTGTTGTTAGAAGTGATGGGTCATTAATGTGTGAAGTGACCAGTCAGAAGAGACTAGGTTTTGCGAGATAGGCCTTAAAGAGACAGGAGCTAAAACAGAGTGTTTCAGACAAGGGGGGGAGTATAGGTCTGCAGCACTGGACAGAATGAGACAACTGATGTGTTTTTTGGGCATTAAAGCATGTAAACCTGTTCTAGTAGTAAACCAAAACACAATGGAGAACTTGAAATTAAGCACAATATGTCTCCTTTAAAGGTAAAAGTCAGGGCATCCCTTACATCTTCTATCGTTTTGTTGATGCTCTGTTTTGTAATGTAACTAAATGTTGCTTCTCCATGTTAAGTTTGGACTTGAGTGTGGCTGTTACTATAAAGTTTAGTGCTGAGTCCTAGGCTTTTCTGCTTCAGTGACAATGATGAGACATGTTGGGAGAACCAGTTCATATAGTTTCTATCTCTTATATGATAAAAGTATACATATTTTAGAGTTTTTTTGATTATAAGGATTTCTTGGGAAAAAAAAAAAAACCCCAACTAAAATTGCTTTCATCTTTTCGTTGGCGTTTCGTCTGAACTTAATAACAGGAAGTGCAAAACATCCTACTAACAACGTAGTTACCTAATTTACTCCACACAAATATCACTCCTGCAAGAAACATACATCGGATCACATCCTCTGTTCAAAGGGTTTTAATCTACGTGAAATCTGGTGCCAAAACAACAACAACAAATAAATACACAAAAGCTTTATGAGCCAGGAAAAGGTTGGATCATTTTTAAATAGTGTCAGCCAGTGATAAAAAATGTGTTTTTAATGTGAAGAATTACTTCAGTTCAACTTAAACTGCACAAGTCCAGGAACATTTTGTGTTTTCAGACTGGTGTGATTGTACATGAGTGTTTTAATGAGAGTCTTAAAAGTGATTTTACATGACCACCATCCCTTACCTGATAATGAAGATTTTCATACAGATATCCAGAAATACACATTTTTAAAAAGACCATGCAAATTCTTTCTCTTCTTGCAAGCTTGACACCCACATTTGAACAGTTGCCAGTCAAAGAGTAACACATTTTAATCCCACAACAAATGATATTACTATCATCTGCTATATCGAGAGGTCTACTAGAAACATAACCCCAGGTTCACTCATTAAATGGTCTTGATCGCGCACCTTATAGAAAGTTTTGGGTTTTGACTGAGAGCTGCTTAGAATTTTACTGTAAAAGTTGACGAAATCTACAAATTATTGTAGTTTAATACTCATTTGTAAAATATCATCTTCTCTGATGCAACAGCATTCTTAGTAACTTAACAAACTGAGATGGAAAAACCAGTAGTAGTGAGGACTTTTGGTAAATCAATTAGAGATTAGAGTTCTGCGGCCACTGGTTCAAACATGTTTCACCTGATAAGGCATGAAGACGAGAACTGAATGTGCCATACTTGCAGTTTTGCATATTTATCGGAACTCCAACCCGGATTGGTAACTCTGCGCCATTTACTGTCTATGTGACAGTTTTTGGCTGCACATCTATATTTTACTCACAACACCGAAACAAAAAAAGGTGTAGTTTTCATTTGTGTATTACCTCAACCAGGGTGCAGTCCCATTCGCTGCAGAGATGGTTTTAGATGCTTTGGCAATGAGCGAGATTGAACAGCACAAGACTGCCTCACCTGTCGTGATGTTGTTTCTAGAGTGTCTAGGAATGTCAATCTTAAGTTGTTAAAAAAGATTTATTCAATTTAAGGACACAGGATGGAAACTCATCCTCTTTCTGGTCCCAAAGAAAAAAAAAAAAATTCCAAGTAAAACCCTCTTGTAAATACTGTGTGAACGTGTACACACTGTGTTTGACGTCTGCACCCTCCTGCTAGTTTCGCTGCATCTTTATCTTCCTCATTATCCTTAGCTTTAGTGTGGTTTTGCTGGGCTTTTACAAGAGAAATTATGAATGAAAGCATCAGAATACAACTATGAGAGCATCACCTACTGAACTGAACTGAACATTTTCACTTTGGTGTGCGACATTTACTCATTCAGAAAAATCAAGTATTGAACAAATGACCCAGTTCTGTAGATACATCACCATAGTTAGGGGTGTAGCACACAATTCAAGGGCATTCTCCATGTGCCTCTCCTCGCGTCAAGGATATACTCAGTCCCCCTTCCCCCCATAGTACCAATCCCCAGATCACCATGCACAGAGAACTATAGCATTCACTGTCTCTTTCTTGAGACTCTTTCTTCACTGGAAAGACACCCCAAAAGGCATTTTTTCATGTCATGTTTTAGTGTACATTTGCAGATTGAGCCACCGTAAAGGTTGACTTGTGGTTGCACGTAGACTCTGTAGAGTGCTGATGCCGTAACCTACGCAAATGTACACCAAAGTAAGCATTTTTACATGTGCCTGGATTTGTCCACGGCGGTGAATGGTTTGCCAGGAGCACTTTCCCTTTAAACACAGCGACTCCTCCAGCACACAGCTGTGTCTCTTGGCTAGAGAGAGCAGACAGGCAGTCTGAATGCATGGAGGGCCACCTCTCCTTACAAACTCAGCCTGAACAACTTGGTTTTGGCAAGCCAGTGTTTGCCAAAGGGCTGCTCGTTCCGGGGCAGCTGTCCCTTCGGACATCAAGCCTGTCTGCTCTGTCTAGCCCAGAGACACTCTAGCAGTGAAAAGCGGCTCAGGAGAAGAATTATAAGCCAAGAAGAGCAGCAGCCAGCTGGTCAGGAGGGACTGAAACGGCTGAAGAGTGCACTTGGTTTATTGGGGAAACTATAGGTCACCTTCCCCGTTATAGCAGCACCACTAAGCACTGGAGGAGAAGCTGGAAAGTGTGATGCTCCCAGTCATGCAAGTACACAGCGGTGACGTGTTGATTCAATGTAGAAGCATAACTCAAGCTTAAACGGCACTTTATCACATTTAATCTACCACAGGGGCATCTAAGAAGGTACTGTTGCTCTGTCTTTTGGAACATTTAGGCAGCAGGGAGGGTGGCAGTCCTATCTCCTGTGTGAGATCTATCATGTATGAACTTTTTCCACAGTGGAAGTTTAAAAAAAAACTTTAAAAGCAACAAAGGAAGAAAGCATTCAACGGTCTGACACTTCAAGAACAGTATAAAGGTCCAGTGTGTAGGATCTAGGAGGATTTACTGTCAAAAATTGAAAATATTGTTCATAATTATGTTTTCATTGGAGTATCCACCTTATTCCTGACTTCGTGAGTTTACCCATGGTTCATAGCGGTATTCGGTTATGCTCTTCCGGTTGAACTGGCTGACCTCGGTGTTTACGTTAATGTAGCTGTCATGCTCGCGCTAAAACCGGCTTTTAACACAAAGAAAGCGACAGAATGGATAAAAATTGGCGGTGGATACACAGTACAGATGTTTTAATAAGTCGTGAGGACAGTTCTCACGGAGTAGGCAGATGACATGAAGCATTAGCACGGCATTAGCCCGACGTTAGCGATGTAGCTAACGTCGGGCTAATGCTTATCTTATATTTTCTGAAGATGTCGACGGTGGAGAATTACGCAGTTACAAAAGCACAGAAGCATACAACTACCTGCACAGTAACAAAATAGGGAAAGTACTGTTGAAGAAACACAGCGAGTTTATATTTCTGAAGGCAGCAGTAGCGCCCAGCCAGAGTGTCAATCAAGCTAAACATACAGCGTGGATAATGCTGAAGGAAAGTGAAGCCGTGGAGACAGGCGGCTGCTCGGACGTTGCCGGGTTAGGAAAGTCATGCAGCAGCTATTCTGTGGAAGATATTCATAAACCCAAATATTTATTTTAGTGTCAAAGCCGCGAGCCGCGCTAGTCTCCGTTCCTCCTTCCTCAGCATGGCGTGTAGGGCGCAGGGCAGGACAAGTTTGTCTCAGTGGTTGATGTACTACACGAGACGTTTCTGAAAAAAACTTCAATTTTCATGAATTGTTGTGGCAACCAACTACGGCACATGTTGTACCTGAGCTCATTTTAAAAACAATTTAGCTCTTATGACCTAACGCTAGTTGTTTAGGGCTAGCTTAGCGGCAGCGGCCATCATGCAGTTGCAAGGCAACCGGAAACAGAAAACCGCCGGCGGAAGTAGTTATCTGTCATGGCAGCCCCCATAGGCTCCCGAGGAAACAGGTGGATAATAACAAAGAATAATTGTTTTTTCTTCATGTCAGAATGAGCCTTTTATATCTACAGTGGGAGTGGGTCCGCCACATTCCAGTGCTATGTTTCAGCAGTAGCCCAGAACGGACTACCCAGACACTTCCTCAAGAGAGTGACCATTTCCCATTTTTTGTGTTTAATGTGACCACAGTCAGGGAGGGTGAGATGGCGGGTGCCACTAAATCCTAAACAGTGGACCTTTAAAGCTCTAGGTCCTTGTGAAACTTGTCTTGGAGTGCCTTTTGAAATACTGTCTCTGGAGCAAAACTGCTTCTTGCAAACTGTTTTTGATAACACTGAGAAAAAACCCTGATAACCCTGATTAATATCTTCTGTGATGTCAGCATGAGACAAACAAAATACGTCTCTACTGATAAACTTGTGTTTACGGCTCAGTCTGACTCATGACTGATCACGGATGGCGAATCTTAAAGATCACTTTACACTGTTTCCACTCGTTAAATTAATAAAATATTAACATGTCACTTAAATATCAACGTATTCATAATTTTCTGATGCTCTAATGCAAATGTTTTATTAACTTCAATGAATAACAGTCAGCTTAAACTGGAGAGTTTTTTTTTTTTACGATTGTAACATCCGTTTGCAAAAGGGGAGCCTTTTGCATCTGTGTGGTTGATCTTGCAGATTATCAGTATGTGGTTATTTCCATAGCTCTTGGCCCAAAAAACAGGTATAGGTCTTGTTCTGACTAGCAAAACATTATCAAGCTGCGCAAGTTTCCGATAGTTAAACCACAGAGTTCTCACCTATTTTCCAAGAAAAAAAGCCCGGATAAAATGTTAATAAACATGCTGAAATAGTTAAAAAGCTGCATTTGATTCTAGACGACAACATTCTAATTCCGAAAAACTTTTTATGATGGAGTAGACTGAAGGGCAGATGGAAAGTGACTTAATCAGTTTTTAAGACTGTGGCTATAATGATAGAGGGCACCTTCATATATAAATTACAGATGTGTTTATTTATTTCTTATCAATCATATGAGCATTATATCATACATACCATCATCAATATTTAAGACAATTGACTGTGAGGCATTTATACTCCTTCATCAGGGCACAAAAGCCGGTACGGGTTGCAGCAAAATACTGGCTTAAAGGCATTCCAGGTATGATAGTTATACATTGTACAATTTAATTCACTTTTTTGTCTGTCAGGACAGAATATTCTGGGGAACCATAGTAAAGTGTTCTTTCAACCCCAAAACATCTAATCGTGATATTTTTTGAGATGGTTATTGTGAAAATCTGAAACAGTTGCAACCCTGTTTTTCACCTTGGACACAGTACGTAGATAAAAAAATAAACGACCATGCTCCATGGGTTGATAAGTAGAGATTTTGATGTTGATCATGATGCAGAGTGTGAACTTACAAGCTGTAATTGATTATTATCCTAATTATTTTCCCTCTATCCATGCTTTTTAATCCTCACATTCTTATGATATGTAAATGTATGAATCATAACGTGGGTTTCCTCACGTATAAAGGTGTTTCCCACTCAGCATCGTCTCACACTCTGTGGTGGAAGTGTTCAGGGGCACTTGTACAATATGGTTCAACTCAAACTTCTCATAGTCTCTTTGACTTTTTTTGAACTTCTTGTCAATTTTGATGCTGTGCTGCGTTGTCCGAAAGGTAAATAATGACTTTCTTGTATTTTTTTCTTCTCATTCAGAATAATCGCCTATTTAAAATATAAAATGTTTCCGTTTTGCCTGTACAACTTCCTCTTTTTTCCTCCATGTGCTTTAACCGTTACTGGGATTAACGTGTATCGTTTCTGTCGTCTCTGTGACATAAATCAAGGTGAAAGAGTTGATGTAAGTAGGGGTAGTAAGCCAAGATGTGCCCCCTGCCACAAAGGAACCTACCAGCCTGACGAGAATGAATCCCAAAGCTGCAAACCATGTACAAAGTGTAATCAAAGTAAGTGTTGAATTTTTATTATGTCACCACAACTCTAGAAAAGTTATAAATCCATCGTACATGCAGGAAAATTGTAGCGCAGGTTGTGTCTACAATGTTAGTATTAAAAGTTCATCTATCATGTTCTTAAAGTGTACCGAGGAATGAAACCTGATGTGGTTAAACTACATTTGAGTCAGAAAATTTTATGAATGCTGTTACAAGAACAACACGTTCCACTCATATCTGTTTGACTTGATAGAGAACATGTTTGTATCCTTATTATCTATTAAGTCCATAAGCTGTTTCCTTTATTTCCAACTGTGGTCTAATTGCAGTCGAGAGAGCCGTCAGTTACAGAATCAGGTCAACCCAGCCACAACTCAATTATTGATATTACTTTACAGGAAATGTGAATGGTGGTGGTCTCAAAGCAACCATTGCCCACATTCATGCATAAATGAAGACACAATTATAATAGAGGTCATACATTAAATAGGTCTTGTTGAATATGTGTTATGACACCAAACAAGTCCTGATTTAATGAAACATTTTTGGTTTTCTGAGAAGTGCAGGGGATTTCTGCCTCAGTATGACCGTATGACATGTTGATTAGCATCACTGTACTTTTTTACTTTACATGGAATATCAGTTTTCTTTCAGAGTTTTACCAGAATTTCCAATGTCTTCCTGTTCAGGAGAATCCAGTCTATAACCATGTGTCATTTGGAGTTATTTCATTGTCTAGTTTTTTGAGAAAAGTTAAAGGGAAGTCAGCTGGAATTACATCATAACATTCATTCTATCTCATATTTGAATTGTCATCTTTTCTTTTTATTATGAAGGTTTTTTGAAAATTTGCGAATGAATCCTGCTCTGCTTATTTGACCATGTCTATTTATTTTACCGTACAGTCTTTGAGGAGATTAAATGTAAATTTAAGTCAAATGACAGCATAACATCCAGAATTTGCCTCGTATTTAAAGGTGTACTGTGTTGTTTCATGGAAGAAATTTTATTCAGGAGAGAAAAATCTTCACTCGTAGATATTCATGACTTCGTAAACTGAACAAACAGACTGTCCTCGAAGGACAACACAATTTCATACTGTTTTACTTTGATTATATTTCCAGAACCATATTACGAAGCCACCTCTCTAGTTTCAGACAGCGGCCTGGAAACCTCATTCCTCGCTGAGGACAGCTTGTTTATTCAGTTATTGGAATACTGTCCATCATTTAAATACGTTAACTTATTGAAATTGGAAATCTTTCTGAATTTGAATATATCTTTGATCAAAACTACATAGTTCACCTTTAAACTGTCTTTGAAACGAATCCTCCTTTATAGCATTATTTTCCCGGCTCATAGATAAACCTACATGTTATTTCAGACTCTCACATCATTTTTAACGATTCTGAGCCCAAACTTTGTATCAAATCAGCTCATAAAACATGTGGTTCACTTTGTCTGTTCTAGAAAAAAAAAGGAAATATATGAAATGAAGTGGGTGGTTCTTAAGTCTTAACCTTGTCTTTAACAAAGATTTTTTATTTTTATAGAATCTGGGAGTGATCCCATACAGGTCTGCACAGAGGACACGAACACAAAATGTCAATGCCGTGGGAATTTTACTCCCCTGGACAAGTCCGATAATTCCACTTGCAAATGTGACATTGGATTTGAACTCAAATCTGGAGGTACAGAGATAAATCACACAACACTGCACGCAACATATTAAAGAAATTGTCTTTTTATTAAGTCATTGTTTTTCCTTGTCAGAATGCTCAGAGTGTGAAGTTGGATATTTCAGCACATCGATAGACTCAACCTGCCGAAAATGGAGGGAGTACGCCCACTGCATTATAGCTTTTAAAGAAACATTTCAGAAAAAATAAATGTAATCTCAGCGATGTCTTTAATAGTTAACTGTTGTGTTTACATCCTTATCTTTCATCCTTCATTTTAGATGCAAATCAGGTGTACATAAGGCTGGAACCAAGACCTCAGACGCCCTCTGTAAGGATGAGTCGAACGATGACGCTTATGTCAGTGCAACCCCCACACCAAACAACATTGTTCCTGCTGTAAAACACTCCACATCTGACCGTCCACATGAGGGGGCCCAAACTCAGAAGATACACACTACGACCACCACATCTGCTCCAGGACTCTCCATCACAAGGTCGCCACCTGTTCAACCACCAACCGCAGGCAGCCACATCGGTAAAAAGTTTGCTGCCCTCTTTTTTTTGTCTTTTTACTACATAAGCTCAGATCAAAAAATGTACATTATATAACCCGTCACTTCTTGTCTTCTTCAGGTGTGATCCTCATACTTGGAATTGTTTTACTATTTGTGCTGACTGCTGTGGCCTGCAAGCAGCACATCATTCCCAAGGAGAGACAGCAACCAGATCAGAGTATGTGGCCGAGAGATTCTTCACTCAAAGGAATAGGACGGCATTTTCGGAAAAATATGTTCGATAGGCTATGTGGATTCTTGCTGTATGCTATATGAGAACATTAATACCTCTCACACACACACATGTAAAGCTACAGTCAGCAGTTAGTTAGCTTAGCTTAGCTTAGCACAAAGACTGGAAACACAGGGAAACAGTTAGCCTCTGTTGGTCTGAAGATAACAAAATCCATCTACTGTATCATTAACTCTAAAGCTCATTAAATCTGTTTCTTTGCCAGGCTCAATAACTTTCTTGTCTTGTTGTCGCTGTGACAAACAGCAGGGACTCCGGAAGTTATTGCTCCAGGGCACCTGAGCTTTAGATGTTCTGGTTGGCACATAAGTGAGCTGTTTCCCTTTTCACTGTATTTTTGCTATGCTAAGCCAAGCAGCTGCCAGTGGTGGAGGCAACTAATGTCATCTACTCAAACTACTTTAATGAACTTTGAATGAAAAATGTTTTTTTTATCGTCTCCTTTAAAATTCAGCAAGAAAGAGAACACGCCCTTTTCCCATCAGTGTATTCTTTTGAACATTTCACAAGTGAAGGGTGTTTCTCTTGAATATGTGCCTGCGCTCCATCTCTTCAGGGATTGCCGTTCATGTGCCCCATTATCTTTTTAAATGGAACAAAAAGGGGAAATAATTTGAATAAAAATTTTGGCTGACAGAGTGTTGAAAGTCTGACATTTTCATTAACGACGCTTTAATGTTTGTTTTTCAGAGAATGAGTCACTGTGTCGGAAGCCAGTGGAGGAGAGTGGCCACAGCAGCGAGGCCCTTCTCAAGCAGAATCCCTGAGGTGACACGTTTAAATCCGTCAACTTGTGCTGTGAATTTTAAGATCATGTAATCATCATATAAATGACTTCAGATGGATCACTTAGAAAATATACCAGAAAAACTATTTACTCTGTTTTATAGCAGAAGTATTCACAAATCTATACAGTCAATATTTGACCTTTGTTTGTTCTGTTGTTAAAGAATACCGGGTGAATTATGTGGAAGATTTGTATGTATCATACCTCACATTTAGCTGTTTAACTGTAGATCAATGACTTCTTTAGGAAGATAATTTTTTATCAATAATTCAATATCTGTGTAACCTCAATATTTATTACAGTTTTGGATATATAGATTTTTGCATAACCACCTCAGAGATGATGCCACTAAATACCTGACAGTATTTCAAACAATCCTTGTTACTCTTGCTAAAATGCACATACAAACATGTTTTCTGCTGCTTCTTTACAGCCATATGGTGTTATATAATGTGATTAAAGTGACAGTTTTCTGAGAACTATACAGTATGAACAATATTGTAGTAAAGGAATTAACAATCCGTACCTTTTATTCAAACTCTGATGACCTGCTGGGGAGCCTTTGAAAAACATTTTTCTTTCCTCATGCCGTCTTTCTGTCTCTATTTTTGTCATGTTTTGTTTACTTCACTTTGTTCCACTGGTAGCAGGTCTGCTGGGCTGAGAGCAGCACAAAAAAACATGCTTTCAGTTGTGTGTGGGGTTGGGGAAGGTCCCCTTGTGGATTTAAATGTGTCTCTTTTTTCCCACTGAGCGATACTTCCTCTCATGTCTTTCAGAGCCGTTGGAAAGATTGATGTTGTAAATGTGAGGGCTTTCATGTTGTTTGTACCTTGCTGCTGACTTTCCCCAGATCAGTACAGTCAGAGGAGTTATGAAAGCATGCCTCATTATTTTTATCCGTTTATGTTCTGCTAAGAAATCAGATACACAAGCTGTTAATAAACAGGTGGCTTGAGGTGTGTACTTATCTGGCCCTGTCTGACTAGTACAGTAGACTCAGTAGCTAAGTTGCATTGTGGGTAATGTAGGCACCAGGTTCTGCTGTTTCTGTCTTGATCATTTATGTTTAAACTTTTCATAATGAGTCTAACAGTGGACTGTTATCTAAAACCTGGCTTCTACATTACCCACAATGCAATCTAGCCACTGAGTGATATCACTGGCGGTAATTTATCAGATTGCTTTATACAACTTTTTTTCTCATATACAGTAGTACTCCCCAAGACCTGTATACACACTTTAATGTGTAAAATTGGTGGAGTTTCCCTTTAAGTAAAACTATGTAGGAATACTCAAGTTAAAGTCCTGCATTTAAAAGCCTTGAGGAAGAGTACAGAAGTATTAGCAGTGAAATGTACCAAAAGCAAAAGTACAGAAAAATGAAATTGTGTTGAATAACAAATATATATAATTTGTAAACAATATTTACTGTTACAACTGGTCAAAGTGGAACTAGTTTTAATTTCTTTACATACAGTTAGCTAGTTGAGTCCGGTTCCCAACGTCAAAGGGTTCAGGTCTCCTCCAAAAGGTCTCAAATCTGAAGGGTTGTGAGATGATTATGGGCTAGGAAAATAGAAAAAGAAAAGAGTTTGTTCTCAGTTTAAGGATTTTTCTCGTTTTTTTGGTGAAATATTTGATCATCCAACGAGACACTGATTTCATATAAGAGTTCTCGAAAGACAAAAAGGTTGGAAGCAACTGGTTTAATGAAAATGTTTTGAATTTTAAAAGTTCATCATATATATTTTTTTATGTTAAATATGAATCTGACGTAAATACAGTATATCTGTCAGATAACTTTAGTAGAGTTAAAGTATAAAGTTCTTTTATTGTACTCAAATTAAGTGCAAATTCCTCAAAAATGTGCTAATGTATAGCTAATGTAGTGATATTTGTTCTCTGTTTTCAAAGTGCATGTGATTTGACCCTGAAAATGTGTGAATAAAGATTTTCTTCATAAACTTTTCGTACAAGTAAACTTACTGGGTAAGAATGTATGTTACTGAGTATGCACATACAGTGGAAACAGTCCCTTCAGATACTTTCAGTAAATGCCAGTGATCCAGGAAGTAGGTGTGTGGTTTCAAAGAAATACACGACATGTGAGGCATAAATATTCTTCTTGTGAAGTAACAGCAACTTTACACATTGATTAACATTTATAAAAGACAACAACTGATAAAATACGATTTCAGGCAGTTTATCAGACTTGGCGCAGCTCCCTGGAGCCAGAATAAAGCCTTTTACAGCTGTTTCTCACATATGCAGTAGCACTTTTCAAGACAGACTGTGATTAATTAAATCAGAGGAATTCCCCTTCAGGACATTAAAACATGAGTTGGAACCCTGTTTGATGGCACTGTATTTTCCAAAGCTCTGTGTTTGTCAGATTTCAAAGCAGAAAAAAGACCTCAAGAGTTGGGCAAAGCCTTCTGTACTTCTGTATTTGGTGCCTTCAAATGTCACGACTTAACCTTTTGTAAGCTTATTATCGTGCCGAAGGATCTGCTACAACAGGAGACAGAGCATGACTTACACCCAGCCTCACCACAATGCCCACAGAGTGGGTGGCTCCTGTGCAGTGCAGTTTTGAAAGGTAATCTAGTTTTCTGCAGTGTACTTACCGCCCTTTGTGGCTCTAGACAGTGACGATTAACTTGGTTACTGTGAAGAACTAGGTGTAAGTGCGTCTGCGGATACGTCACAGTCTGAGGGAGGTTTCAGGCATGCGACTGTGTGGTTATGTGTGAGTGACAGAGACATAAGTAGACATCTTTCGTAGTCTTGGTGGTACCACCACATGTGATGAGGTTTTGAAGGGGGCGTCGATTCAGCTGGTGGATGTTGCCAAAAAATTGCCAAAACACAGGATCTCGTGTTAATGTGTGTCGGGCTGCAATCTAATGTGGCGACTCACAAACTTCATGAAAATGCTTTCCAGAAGTCCTGTTTCACAATGAGCTCCAAGCAGAGACATCTGAGGGTAAAGGGAACTTCCCGAACCTCATTTTTGTTTGTTTTCTTTTTTCTTTTTATTTTGCCTCACATGATGCTTTTATCAGTAGTTGGCGTTTCTTCTTGTTATTCAGTGCGTAAAGTTGCTGTAACTTCACAAGGATGATTTTTTGGTTGTCTATCAATATTTTGCGGATTGCTTTGTGGACATTTGTGATAATAGTCATCAATTTACATTTTAATCCATCAATTTTTAATCCAAACCCCATACAATTGTGTTTAAACGATCCACAAGGAACTTTTAACTGGTTATGAAATGGTCTAAGTTAATGTTGATGCCTCTATATGACCTGTTAAAGAAACAAGACCAAGAGCAAGAAGATGGCTATTTCTGTATAACTATTAGTTATTTTTAAAGGATAAATTCACCTGTAATTGAAAAGGTAATCGTTATTGACTCACCCCTGCATGGATGGATAGTCTGGGTTAAGTTTTGTAGTCCGGAGCTGGAACATTCTCCTAACATCTCAACTTAAATGGGCAAAATAATAATAATAATAATAATGATAATAATAATAATAATAATAATAATAAAATGGTGACAAAATTGTGCTTATTTGGCATAATCTGAGTCTCTGGATGCCCTGAGATCTGATTGATCTGATTGATTTGAAAAAAGTTATCTACATCCTCACTGCTGGTCAAGCCTGCGCACCTCCTTCAGACGGGTTGTGCTACATTAAAGATTTTGGATGAAAGGGTGTAAATGACATGTTTAAAAAATAATAATTGTGCTTTCTGAGATACTTGAATTCACCTGGACAAGCTGTGTGGAGTCCATATCTATTACAGTTGTATAGGAGAGTGCTGCAAAGCTGTTTCGCTGTAAACCTCAAGAAATGTCACGTGGACCACAAAACTTCACCTGACAGTCCGTCGCCACAAGGGCGAGTAGATAATGACTGAGTTTTTAATTCTTGGATGACCCTTTAATGTCTGTCACTGAGTACACAGATTTATCCAGGCTGGATAAGACATTTATGGTGAAGTGTTGAGGAGATGTCCAGAGGTTTCACAGCCTGAGGAAAAAAGATGCTGGTCTAAAACAAAGTTTACTTACTTTCATCATCATCATCTTGTCCATTGGTGCTGCCATAATCAACAAAATCTCCCTTGTAGTGGCTTTGGATGTCAAAAAAAAAACTGTGCATAACAAAAGGATGAAGTGCAATGCAGATGATGATGACAGCGAACATCAAGCTCCATCAGACTTTTATGGGACCACAAGTAATGCATCAGTGTTGATCTCTTACTCACACAAGCTTCAGAATGAGTCATGTGTGGATTGATATCGAGATGGTGGGCTTGGTTCAGCTTGATTCCCTGGTATACTCAGCACCTATGTAAGGCTCAACAACAACAACAGTAGAGGTGCAACCAGTAATCATTTATCATAGATTTGTCTGTTGATTATTTTTGGATGAACAATTAATAGTGTGAGCTCAAAAATCTTTTGCTTGATAATAACATAATCATTCAAGAAGCCGTCCAACTCAAGAGTGTTTTGCTTTTCTCAGGAAACCCCCCCCCCCCACACACACACCACCGGCACCAAATGTCAACAAACCTCAACCACACGTCACTTGAAGTAGCCTGATAGCTGCAGCTCTTTACACGTACTCATGCGTAACACCTCTTAAAACCAGCGCCATTACCGTTTATCTGTGCAAAAAATCTCATGCCTGTGACAATGAACGGAAAAAGCCCCAGTGCAAGCTTGACCACATTTCACACCTTTTAGATGGACTTACTGTACATCAACACTAAACTTTCAATTGAAAAAAAGAAAAAAATCATACCTGTAAATTTCTGTCCGGGGTTAACATTTGAAATACTTGTTGCACATGAGTCTATCTGATCTGACTCAACCAGGAATACTCCATAGTTTAACTCTTAATCACACTGCTGATTCTCGAACCCTGTGGTTTTTGGGGTTGCAGCTGAAAAGTTTGGGAAAACTCCATATAGTGGGGTTCAGTAGGCTAACGGGCTGTAAAGGTAGCGTCTAACTGCAGAAAGAAGTTTTATTGGTGATATATAACTACAGGCTATGGGTTTTCCACACACCAAACTGAGTCATACGCCTTCAGTTTATTGGCTTCTTAATGTCACGTTCACGTTGCGACTTACTGATTATTGCTGTGCACTATTTCATATGCATTCATTTATCGTGTCAAATGATGTGGCAGATTTAGTGTTGGCACGATATCAGATTTCCAATACACGAAACAAGTTCATACAAATTCATTTTGATGATGTTATTGTGATATATATAGAAATCATGGGTAATAAAAACCCATTAGCAGTCAAATCTACCTGAAACTGTTTACTGTGTGTTTTCTCTCTTTTTTAGCAAATAAATGAACCCTCAAAATACGAGTGGAGGGAGGTGGAGAGAGAGGCTCATAACTCTGAAGAAATATACAAAAAGGACAACTACAGCTTGATCGCTACTGAAAAGATAACCTCATGAACGTATAAACACAAGGCTGCTGCCGGATTATTAGCATGATATTGTCATATGTGTTTGATACCAATACGATATCAATGCTTCATTTTTTTATATCACGGTTGTCATGAGTATTACATAATCATGTCACCCCTGATCAGACAAATAAACCCTGAATAGGACTTTTGTGGCTGAGAAACAGGATCCCAACTGTCCTAATGTCTTATGGGTCAAACCTTTGCTGTAACCATGGAGACAAACCACACTGCAGTGTTAGCTGAGCTGATATCTTTTTCTGTCCAACTGTCCCCCTTTAATTCAATCAAGCCTTATCCAATATCAAAATCAATAGCACCCATAACTACAGATCATTAACAGCAGATCTAGGATCTACATTAAATTGTAGCTACCCTGTCATATTTACCAGCCACCTATAGCTGATATTTTTGTTGAGATCTGGACATTTTTCCCTGAGAAATTAACAAAGACGGCGAAAAAAAACAGCCTAATCTCCCGGTGTTAAAGAAAGTTAGAAAAAATGTCTTAATTTTATCTACACCAAGAGCTAATGAGGTCTGTTCTGGGCTGGGACCCATCCTCTGCCCAACGGTTTATGAAATCATAAGAAATGAACCAACAGACAAACACACGCGGACGCAGATGAAAGCATAACCTGTTTGGCCGAGGCAGTCAGGACTCTGAATAACTTCCAATAACTTCCACCGCCGTCAATTTAAATTTTCTTTAGAAGTAAAACTAGACAGAAGTAGAATCTTATCTCCAGGTTCACATGGCAGAGTTTCAGTCTTAGTACCATGATGTCAAATCTTCATTGGCAACCTCGGAAAGAAGCCTTACCGACAGCAGAGACCTTTTCTTGCTTCCAAAGCAATAAAGCAAGAAGTGAATACCTGCGTCTTAATCACGTGTTTGATCATATAACAGGACTCATCATGGTTATATGATGTGTCTGGTGGTTAAACCTTAATTGCTTATTTGCAAATTTCTGCAGAAGTGTTTAAAGCTAAGCCTATGATGAGACTCGAAACAACACCTCAAAAACCAACACCAAGTCACAATTTATGTATTCCACCTACACACGTCACCTGTGCTGTTGGCTTATACGCGCGATGACCAGTCCCTCCTCCTAAAGCCAAGCTAGATGTCTCCACTTTAGTTTTATATATATATATATATAAATACAATTAAATAAAAACACAAGGGACGGATAGCAAATTCAAAAGGGTAAAAAATAGAAAGGAAGGAACAAAAAATTAAATGAACCAGCTACTTTTTTCATTGAAACTTTATTGCTGTTAAGTGATCAACTGTTTCCGTTAGCAATAGAGTAGTATAAGTGGTCTTTCACTTCCTGAACGATTGTAAATGCCTCTGACAATGTTTCTCACCAAGCTAACCACAGTGACATCTGACACTGACGTCAGCAGACGGAGAAGATAAAACCCTGGAGGCACGGGCTGAGCACTGGTCATAATGTTTGCCTCGAGCCTTTTCCTGGCTTTCATATGGGTACAAAATGTTTGGCCTATACAGCATGCTGCAGGCTGTGGGAATCAACAGATGGAGGTAGAAGGACGATGCCGCAACATGTGTCCTCCAGGTAAAAGACATAATTGATCTTTAAAATGATAGATAAAATACGTCAACTTGTTTCATCTAATCAATACTTTGTCTTTATCTTGTAAGCTCAGAAAGTGATTTTATTTGTTTCTGGTTTTGAAGGTGAATTTCTGAAGGAGCTCTACACAGAGCAAAACGGAACTGTCTGTAGCCCCTGTGAGACGGGCTCCTACTCAAGCGAGTATACTATGTTTGGCAAGTGTGAGAAATGCTTGTCATGCCCACAAGGTAAGAATGAAAATAATGATGAGAGGTTTCAATTAAGAAGAGATAGCAGGCCCAGCTCTCTGCCAGGGATGTTGACAGTGCATTTTTACACAGTTGATAAAAAGATAAAAAACACTGTAATCAGATGGAAATCTTGTGGTTAAAGTTCTTGTCCGTCTACAGAATATGTTGAGAAATGTACAGCGACCACAAATGCTAAATGTCGGTGCAGTTCTGGTTTCCTGTGCTCCAACAATGTCTGCTCAAGCTGTGTGGAAAACAAATGTGTCACGGGGGAGAGACCAAACAAGACGGTGATAGGTGAGAGTGGTCATATTTTTTTTTCTAAATGAAGCATCTGGTTTGATTCAATCAACCTCTGTTTTATTTATATGTGGGTGTCATGCGATCTGTCATGGGTAAATGTTAATAAATCTGGGCTGTACATACTAGAAACGTGGGTTGTATTAATGCAGCCAACCCACTTTTTCCTTTAAACCAAGACCACATTATTTATGATTGGTGCAAATAAAAGAGAATAGATGTTTAACAACACATGTAAGAATCTGAAATGTCTAAATATCTAGGTAACACACACACAATATAAGAAGTTTTCTCAAACTGTTGCCAAATACTTTAATACATTAAAGGTCGTATTTTTAAGTAAGTTGACCTTGTCCAATACTGACGCTTTGGGATTGTAGGTCACCATCCCAAAGCATCAATATTGGACGAGTTTGGGAACACAACAATCAACTTTCTTACAAAAAGTCCCATTCACACATAACTGGAAAGGAATGACCCTTTAAAATAAGTAAAAAAGGTACTTTGCACATCTATTTCTTGAACCAGGAGGGCAGGAGAAGGACAAATAGACCAAAGGTTGAAGGCAAACTCATGCACGATGTCTAACCTTACCGCTTATCTGCAATGTTACGGCACTAGACCTTCATCAGGCAAATTCCTTTTTGCAACTTCAAAAATAAGTAAAAAAACATTGAACATTAGGTGTTATAGGTGTGATAAAAAGAAAAAAGTTTGTAAAGTTAGGGAAGTAAAGAATAGAGTGAAGTTTTCCAACGTGTGTTCGGACATCCAAGGAGTGCTGGGTGAATGTGTTTACATTCTGTGACCTGACATTAAACACACTGCTGATCTTTGGGTGCATTTGATAAGAGGAACACCAAACACACTAAATATCACGAGACTGTCAGACATGAGCCGCGGTTTTAGAGCACACTGTGGTTTGACTCGAGTGTGACTACAGGTCTACAGCTATACTATAGCCGCTCTATGAGGCTATACTTAGTCACAGCTGTGCTTGTGAGTTAAATGTTAATGTCAGCATGCTAACATGTACATGCACAAAAACAAAGCTAATGTGCTGAAGCTTGGAAGTTACAAGGTTTACCATGTTCACCAATCTGAGCAGAGGTGGACTCAGGATGTTCAGGGGGCAGGGGTGAAAAAATAAAAGGCTCCACATGTGCACAGGGTGCACCAGCACACAGAAAGTAGTGATATATCTAAAGTGAAGATAGGAGACTTCACATTTTCTCCACTGGAAAGGCACCTTCAAGGCCACTTTATTACATTTCTATTGAAAAGGCACACTTGAGGGCACTTCTATATTTTGCCCACTGGAAGGGCACCCTAGAAGGACTTTCTCTTGTTGTATCTACCATAGGGCCTTTCAAGAGGGCACTTTTGTGGCATTTCTATTGCCCCCCTACACCTGCATCCCCCGAATACAACAGCAAATCTAAGTTTAACATAGGAAATTTGACATTTAGAGAGATAAGGTGATCACTAAAAAGATTACAGTTCACCCTGAGCATGATTTGAATGTGTGTACGGACTTCCATGGAAATCCATCCAATACTGTAATTGTTGAGACACTTGGGCTTCTCAAAAACTGCAACTGTGAAACACTTGATTTGGATTCATCATCTGAGAGCCATGAATTTCTGTGCAAAATATCTAAATCCGTTCTGCAGATTTTGATACATTTGACAGGATAGGTGAAGAAGAGAAGTCAGGGGATCACCAGAGTAGTTAAGATTCATCCTCTGGGAACCATGAATATCCGTACCAAATTCCATGGAAACCAACAGAATAGTTTTTCAAAGATCGTCCCTCATAAGAACAATAAGGAAAAGACAGAAATGTTATCCTTATGTCTGTACAAAACTTTATGGCAATCCAACCAATAGTTGTTGAGACATAGAATTTCAATCTCGACCGGATCTGGAAAAAATGTTTTGCTCTTTCTTTGCAGCCAAATCTTTGGTTGACGGGTTTGAAGAGTACTCATATCACTGTGAGCCCATCTGCCCCGATAACTCATATTATGAGAGGAAAGACGCTGTTTGCAAGCTACGAACACAGTAAGATCCCTAAGACTGCAGCTACAACAATATTTCCACATAAAACACCAAATAATTGTAACTTACACAGTCTCTGGTCAACAGGTGCGCTATAATTGGACTTGCTGAGCTGTTTCCGGGGAACAAAACCCACAACTCCGTTTGTGATCGAGGTGGTACGTAAACATACTGTTTATTGATGTACTGAACACCATGAGAATAATCTTAACTTGACTTTAATTTGATGTTTCACCAGTGAGCTTCATAAACGATGGAGGTATAATTCATATGATCGTTGGCATCGGCTTTGTTCTGGTTTCTCTCACCCTCCTCGTGCTTCTGTCCTATGCCTGTATGAAGAAACTTATAAAGCACAAACCAAGTAAGTGTGCCTTAATGGAAATACATATCAACACATGTTGATTTCATGTTGTGTTTTCTTTTTCTTTTGATCAGTGTAAAAAGTTAATTTGCAGCAGCTGTCACCGCGTTAGCGCCGACATCCACGCGTTCATGCATCCAAATGTACACAACCTCACAAATGTGGCAAAATGGTGTGTGTGTGTGTGTATGTTTCTAAAAAGTTTGACCATGTTGTGTTACTCCAAACTATATTTGATATAGGTCTCTCCCATCGCCACAACCCCTTTTGTGTCTTTTTGGGAAGCGAGCTATAGAGCTGCTGGTCAAGACAACAGAGTGAAAACTTCTAAGAGGAGTGGAAAACTTTCTAGGCATCGTATTTCTCACAATGTGCCCATGCATTGCTGAGAATTGTTGTGCTTTCAGGTGCAAGAAGAGATAACTTGGCCTGATCATTTCCTGCTGATAGAGAGTGGAAAAAGAGAAATGGGTAGAAAACAAGACGGAATCTATCTATCGATCTATCTACCTAGGTTTCTGTCTACCTAAGCAATTCTAAAATGGCATCTAATCGGCTTTTCACTCAGGTCTTTGCATTGTATGTTTTTTAATACAATATATAGCAGTTGTTGATTTTTTTTTGCCACAAAACTGTAAGAAAATAGCTTTTCATTTGTCTCAAATTGGTTTTGATAAATTAAAATTAGAACCAGCACTGAGTGGTGACAGTAAAACATTACACATTAAGTACACATTCACACAACATATACACATTTGTAAATAAACAGCATCCGAAACTGAGGGACATCAGTGGAGATCGATAACTTAAAATTCATGAAATCACAGTCTAGTTGAAATTGAAAGAAAAATGAAATATGAATATGAAGAATATGACATGATAACTTGTTTGTACTTCCCTCTTCTTCAGAAAATAACCCCATCAACGTCGTAGCAGTCTCTGCCAATACCAGTGAGTATCACCTGTCAAAGGAGGAGAGCGGGTGTCAGCTCATCATCCAGGACGAATCCAAGCACAGCGACAGTTTGGGTCACCTAAATCTGGAAAACGTCAGCTTGTTTTGATAACAAGTCTAAGATGACATGAACAGTCTGTTCAAACACAAGCTATGTTATTGATGTAATGGGACAAATAGTCTTACTCAGCATCAGAACACATGTGAATATAGAGATGTGTGTTTGTGAATGAAAAGTACCTGAGATGTCCAGGTGTGAATGTTTGTGTGTTTGAAATATTAAATAGTTAGTTATTGAAGGGTGGGGTTTGACTGTAAAGATTATTTTGTAAATCTTCTAACAAATAAATATCTATTTTTTAGTTTTCCAAACATTCTCAACTTTTTTTTTTTTTTTGGTCATCAGATAATGATAATTAGGGGCAGCTGTCGTAGGTGGATCGGTGGTTCAGTCTGTCCATCCACCACACACTTCCTCCTGATGTGAGTTCTGCTGCCATCTAAAAACAAAAAAAAACAGCCTCTGTGTATTTATTGAAATATTTCACTGCATGCTTTCGAATAATAAACAACAACTGAGCTTTTTAAACCAGGGCACTGATACAAACTCAGAGCACATAAAAAAAACTACCCCTCCTCTTTTCACTCACTGATTATAACACCCAAACTGGGATATCTAATAATTTATGTTCTCTTTTACTGCATCAGCAGGGGGAGGACAGCATGGGTTACTGACCAAACACTCTGTAACAGTGATTACTGTTGGGATATAGAGCTATTTCTCTGAATGACAGGAAATCAACATTATAGGTATGATGAGAAAAGTTTTCAAGATGCTCCCAAATGTATCATCAGCAGGGCCACAACCAGGGTGTATAGAATGAAAAACTTTATTCATGCAGCTTCTCTGGATGAGAACTTTGCCTGATTTGGTTAAAAATGATCAATCAGAATGCTTATGGTGTGATAATTTTTGTGACTTTGTGACACATTTCTTAAAAAGTGAATAACTATTGTAAAATACATGCATTAAAGTCATGTATTATACCAGGTACATTATCCAATTGTACAGTGTATCAGGGTTTCTGCCGGGTCGTAAAAAGTCTAAAATTTGACAATCTCAATTTTAGGCCTTGAAAAGTCTTAAATACTTCCATATTTTGCATATAGGTCTTAATTACATTTAGTTAGGTCTTAAATATGTAAGTTCATTTAGCGCTTTTGTCTTCACCTTTTTTTGTTTTGTTTTGGGGAAATGTGTTGGTGAGATTCACAGTTAGCTCCGTGTGTTGTACTTCTTTGTGAAGTAACCAGGAACTTAAGTGGCATTTTGCCAACAACCTGGTCGGAATTTATCACCACACACTTCGCCAGTTCTGGAAAGACTTTGATAGCGGAATCTGCTACAACTATGAGAAAGTGTAAATTTCACAAGTGTTTGCTTGAACAACCAGAATTCAGTTGGTTAAAAGCCAAAACTAATAATGAATTTGAAGCGCAGTGTACGCTCTGCAAGAGGACCCTCAACTTGGGCACACTTTGTGTGAAAGCGGCACACAAAATTGGAAAAACATCAGTTAGCTTCTAAAAGACTCCAGCAAAGTCACACAATCACACACTTTTGTACGCCTTTGTCACCAGCTTCTTGTCCAAGTTCATTCAGTTCTGCTCGACCCGAACCCTGCGCTGCCTCTGCCGTCTCACATTCAAGCGACATGCGAACCATCTTCGGCTCTAACCCGACACTGAAAGCGGAGGTGCTTTGGATTTTGAACACCGTTGCTAAACATTTTGGCAACAGATTTGGATGTAAAAAGTTGGTTATTTTTTAAAGTACTTCTGGGACCGCACTTTACCTTACTTTTTTGTACTCCGAGTAGGTCTTAAATTTAGTTCAAAATGGTCTTGAAAAGTCTTAAATTTGACTTGTTCTAACCTGCAGAAACCCTGTGTATGAACCAGACATGTGACTTTTGGTTGAAGACCCCTGCAGGTCTCAAGTTTTGCATTGGCCAAGTTTATAGGTGTATTTCCACAGTCTGCCGCTGGGGGCGCTGTCGGGCGCACTTTGGCACACTGATCATATGACAGCCGCCTGCGTCCCACTTCCCTTCTTCCCCGCTGGAAACGCCACAACTGACAGGGAGGGAGAAACAGACACAACCACAAGGGATTTTAAACACCGACCTCAAGATGCTGGCACTAATAAACCGGCTGCTGGACTGGTTCAGGTCTCTGTTTTGGAAGGAGGAGATGGAGCTGACGCTGGTCGGCCTCCAGTACTCGGGAAAAACAACATTTGTAAACGTGATCGCTGTAAGTCTTCAGCTGCTAACTTAGCCAGCCTGCTAGTGTTGTGCTAATACCATTAGCGCTAATAATGGGATAAAGTGCCCGAGCTGGGTCTGTGCGGCTCTGTCTGGTGTTCGGGTCCAGAACAATGTAGTTGTACTCTGCTGGGACGAGCTGAAAACTATGACAGGTGGTTGTTTCTGTGTCAGCAAGTCAGCTGGAGTGACTCTGCTCTGCTGCTGGAGGATCCTCATCGGCTAGCCGCTTCATGTGTTGTGATTGGTTAGCATGCTAAACCCCAAACACACAAGCTTGCTTTGTTGTGACTTCAGATTCAGTCTGTTTCAAACCCTGGGGGGCATTTTACACTGAGTTCAAGGCTGTCTGCGTTTGTCAGCCACCAGGAAGTCAACCTAAATACATGTTGACCATGACAACATGACTCATTACAACACAGTGATGTCAGCTTGTGAAGCTACCTGCAACAAGTGCAGACAGACCTCCACTACAGAGCTCAGATCCTTATTAGGGATGCACGATATGTGGGGAATGTATATTATCACCACTTTTCTGTCAACACATTTGTTTTGATTGACTTGACAGGAGCAGCATTAACTGGACAGACTCACAGTAGGTGGCTGTGTGTGCCACGGCTCGACCGATATGGCTTCTTCAGGCCTGATATTGATTATTAGAAGTCAAGGAGACAGAAAACTGATATTTTCGCACTGATATTTTCTTGCAGTAAAAAAATTAAACTCTTTGTGTCAAGATTTCAAACACCCAGTGATGTAATAAAGTACAGTTCTTATATACGATCTTGAGGTATTTTACTATATTCTTAGTATTTCCATTTTCTGCTGCTTGATGCTTCCTCTCCACTCCGTTTATTTGATATTTCCCCAAAGGGAAATTGGGTGGATGTTGCTGTAGGCGAACATTGTACAAGAGGAGGTTGCTTCAGAGCCAAAGCAGCACATTTGATACCAATAATCGGTAAATGCTGAATATCGTCCCCCAATAGTCGACCTGGGCTGATAATCGGTCTACTCTTAGTTTGTGCCTTGAAAGTTAGTTGACAATCCACCAGTAAACACTTCGCTGACTACATCTGTGCCTTTCTCACCCTCAGGTGTGCATGAACTACAGGTCAGGAACTTGCTTTTAAAATACACAAATGCAACATCATCGGTTATCTTATCATGTATATGCAGAGGAAAAATCCATAGAGTGCATCCCTAAACATTTTTAATCACAAAGACGTAACTGGAGGTGATTTGGAGAGAATAAATAGACACTGGGTCTGCAGTTTTTATTTTTTACCTTGTAGGTTTTTATTTTTTTAAGTAATTGGAAAAATATCAGTTTCTTAGTTGTTGCTGGGGTTGGTGCCTGAATGCAGGTGTCAAGCAGCATAAAAACAGACCGAAAGACAGATTTCTTAAGCACACAAACAAAAATAACTGAGCATTGTTTGCATAAATGTTGCAAACAATTGACTCATTTTGTTATAACTCTCTGACAGGACTCCTTCTGCAGTAGCTTTTGTTGCAAGTATTGCTAAAAGTGCACACACATTTTATGTGCTGTGACCTCCTGTAACTCATGCTTAGGAGAGTGCGTTTCTTTGGCAGGCTGTTTCTCTTGTGCAACGTTTGCTGGGGTTGTTTCTTGTGAAACAATTTGTCATTGGCTAATAACCACATCAGACAGAAACTGAACTTTTTGCAGCATGTTGTGAAAAGTGTGAGAAGTTTCATGACTTTGTTCAGAGTAGTTTTCCCTCACAACATTTTGCACACGTGCCATTTACTCCGTCTGCTCTCCCTGATGACTGATTGGGTTTCACTGTACATCTTGTGGCGGACAGTGAAGAATAAACGTCCTTGAAACCTAATATTGACCACTAATATACATTTAAACTTGTATGTTAACAAAGTCTGCAGGGAACGAACAATGTAAGAGGAAGAGATGTTGCACCTGAGATATGTACCAAACATTTTTACTCCTGTCAGTCTGCTGTCCGTCTTGTTCTGTCCTGTTGTTTCAATCTGTGTGATTGAAAACCCTTTCAACTGGACTGACAGGATTTAAGGTTTAATTTGATACCTGTGGCAGCACCTCTCCACTAGAGCAGAAACAATGAATCGTTTTGTCAACCGATAGAAACATAATTGATGCAACTATTTGTTAAACCGTGTATTGTGCAAGTTGTGTTTTCTGTCAGGAATGCCAAACATCATCTCAGCTTCTCCCTTAAGAAGATTTTTTGCTTTCCTGTGTTTTATATCACTGTTAACTTAATATCTTTATGTTTAAAGACATACATTTGGACTTTAGGGAACCGTGTAAGGAATTTTTACTGAAGAAAATTTAAGTAAAGTGAAAAGAGTGCTTCAGTGAAACATTTACCAGGCAGCAACTTTTCCTACAAATTTTGATGTTAGAAAGTTTTGACCAGAAGTGCCAGTGTCTATTGTGCTTCGTATTTACGTTTTAGAAGAAGGCTATCCAGAAAACTTCACAGTCTGTCAAATCTGATTTCAGTACATGCTGGTCACATTAACCTGACGAAACAGGGCTGGTGTGTGAGGAGGAAGTTGGGTTTGGGGTTGAAACATAAGCCTGATCCTACCTTCACTATAGAGAGATGAAACAAATGGCCCTTGCCGTTAGCCAGTAAAACAGCCAGTGAATGGTTGTAGTGGGGGTGCTTCCTCAGTCATAAGACCACTGCACTCATTTCCACTTAGCTGCGTCAGGTGACTCTTGATAGTCATGTGCTGGGAAATGTGCGTAAAGCAGAGAGTGCATGCTGAGTGTAGGGCAGAGAGAAAGAATATAAACAGCTTGTTAGTTTTGGTGGAGACAGTGAAGGGGAATGCCGCTAATTGTTCATGCAGATTGTTCCTCCTACATCGGTTCTGCAAAAATGAGAATTCACTTGAAGTCTGAACATATTCTGCGGTAGAATGATTTAGTCTGTCTGGTTTTTTTTTTTTGCTTTTTACGAATACATTCCCACAGATCTGGACCTTATGTATCCATTATTGCAGCATGTTGTTTTTGTTTACTAGTTTCTACACTGTTTAAACCTTAAATAGTGCATACTCAAGCTACTGCACAGCCTCTTTATTTGTTTAAAGCTCCTGTTTGTAAGATGGTAAAACTGACGCTTTGGGTTTCCCAACTTGTCAGATACTGACGCTTTAGGATTGTAGGTCGGGTCGGCCACCATCTGAAACCGTCAGTATCTGATGAGTTGGGAAACCCAAAGCGTCAGTTTTACATCTTACAAACAGGAGCTTTAAGCTTAATAAAAGTATGTAAAAGTATCAAAGATCCCTTGGAGCATGTCATAGTTTTATTACATTTTTGCTATTATAGCAATATTATGTACTTTTCTGAATCTTAAACTAACAGCTTAAAACAGCTTAAAAGTCATTTTGATGGTACAGTGTCTTCTACAGGGTGAATGGTGTCTCTGTCTCAAATGTTTGACGTTTTTGCTTGAAAAATGACTGAAACAACGAATCAACTGGTTGTTGCAGATCTGATCCCAAAACACACAAGTTATCAAATCACACAGTTTAATAAAAAATGACCTCTACTTGTATCTTTCCTTCCAGTCTGGGCATTTCAGTGAAGACATGATCCCTACAGTCGGGTTCAATATGAGGAAGGTCACCAAAGGAAACGTCACCATCAAGGTATTTTAATTGGGAACACTAATTAGTGGACTGAAACCAGCACTTTGGCTGTACAGGGGGGTAATAATTGCATTGTTAATGACATTTGCAATGGGAATGTCACATGATGATGTGTCTTTAATTCTGTAGATCTGGGACATAGGAGGGCAGCCAAGGTTCAGGAGCATGTGGGAGCGCTACTGTCGGGGAGTCAATGCAATCGTGTGAGTGTTCGAGTTTCAGTTTACAAGTTTTTCCGAAAAAACAACTGAGAGGAAATGCAACAATACTGCAACTGTTAACACACATTTTACTAACTGTTTCTGTTTTCCGCATGTGTAGGTACATGGTTGATGCAGCAGATCGAGAAAAGGTGGAGGCATCTAGAAACGAGCTTCATAATTTATTAGACAAACCTCAGTTGCAAGGAATTCCTGTGAGTGTTTTCCTGAAACCAGTTTGCTTTCCGCGGTCATGCAGCATGATTACTTGCAGAAGTTGCGGATGTCAGTTTGTAACGTGTTTTTTTTTCAGGTTTTGGTTCTCGGTAACAAAAGGGATCTCCCCACTGCTCTAGATGAAAAGCAGCTCATTGAGAAAATGTAAGTACTAAAACTGGTGAAAATACCCTAATGAGCTGCATACCTTTTCCGTAATGAAAAATGCTCTGATTATTCTTTTAAAGAGTTTTAGTGGAAGTAATAATGAGGATGCAATATTTGTATATTATTTTTAAAAAATGTCCTTAGATGTTAAATCAGGACCATTTCCTCTTTCAAAGTCTTTGTCAACACTGTAGCTGTGTTAAGTTGTGGTTGACTATAAAGACCTGGCTCCCCCTGCTGTCAAGTAAGAAACCTGCTGAGAGTCGAGCTCATACCTTAAATTGTGTCCTAGGAGCTGCAAATGAATGAGACTGATGATCAGTTTGAATGCATACTTATATGTATTTATTTATTTCTTCGTGTACCTTCGTCCCTTCAAAGGAATCTTGCGGCCATTCAGGACAGAGAGATATGCTGCTACTCGATTTCCTGCAAAGAGAAAGACAACATTGGTGAGTTGCAGTCAATGACCGCGTTATCATTTTGTGTTGACTCAGGGGCCCAGATCTCCACTGGGGATGTTTGAAAAATCCAGTTTTTGCCCACTCCACTTACCGTTTCAGTTTTACTCTCCAGTACCTCTCTAAACAGCGTTATCTTAATGTCCAGCCCCAAAAATTCAAATGAGAGAAGAGATGAGCTGATAAAATGTTGTTAAATTAATCAGAATTCCTTTGATTGTTTACAACATGCTTGCAATTATAAGTTCGAAGGGCTACTGCGTAGATTTTACACAGGAGGTTCAGTTTAATCGTCTTGAGGAGTTTTTAATGTCTTATGTGGCTAAGGGAAAGCTTTCCAAGGTGAAACAATTAACTGTATTGATGTACTGAAAATGTTGTTGAGTTGTATTATGGGACTTTATTGGGGTTCACCTGTACTGGAAACTTTAAGTCAGGATATCTCTGTATGTGTTGCTTAGATCTGTCTCTTATGATCACCCTAACTTAATGAAGGTACAATACTAAATTGTATTGGTAACAGGCAACATACAGGTTTGGCCAGTATGCAGCCTTAGAAGAAGACTGCAGGTATGGAGGACTAAATCTGTCACAATCAGAAATCAATTAAATAATATATAAATGGCTCAAAAGATAATATTCATTTATTTATTGAGCCATTTATATATTTGGTAATTTAACTCTGATTTTGGCAGGTTCAGATGTCCATATGTATGCAGCTAGTGCTTGGGCCTAACCTACTTTACATGCTTTGTGCAATAACTACATTGTTTATTTATTTATTTTTTATTCAGAACATCTAGGTTCAACTGGGGTGCTATGTGCCTAAATGGCATGTAATCATGTTGTTTGTTGTTAGTGAGTTAGCAACGCTTGAATCGAAAAGCAGTTTGTCGGGCTGACTCGGCCTGTTTCTTTGATTCCAGATATCACACTTCAGTGGCTCATCCAGCACTCGAAATCCAGGAGGAGCTGAAAATGCAGGAGTGGTTCTCCAGCTGTATTCGCCATGTTACTGTCATGCCACACCCCCATCACTCTGTGATGATGTACAGTCTCCAACTCACATGCTGCACTGTCCTGCTCATGTCACACAGTTTTGTTTCCCCTTTTCACATTGTGATTTTGTCACAAACCCTGAGAATGCACTACTAAAAAATGTGATTCCAAATTTACGGAATGCAATTGGCATTATACGTCCTGTAAAGCTTTCCTTTAACTTGGAGTAAGAAACTGCTTCCGGATTTACCTTGCATCACTCAGGCATTACCCAGTTAATCCTACCCAGTGGTTTATAACACTAATCTTGGGTATACAACAACGACACAGTTCTTAAAGGAGGGTTGATTCTGTCGAAAAGGCCTCGCATATAGAAAAGATGTTCTTCACACAGTCGGTTACGATGCCAGGAGATGCCCGACGTTGGCGTGCAGGTTTTCCCATTTGCGTTGAGCTCTACTCTGATTGTCACCTTTCGCTTGATCAGGTCTTCTGTTTTCAAGGAAACGTCAGTTATTTTAGAAAAATTGTGCAATTAAGCAAGTCAATTTAAGCAGGTCTGTACAAAAAATATCAAGCTGGTATGATTTTTACTGATGTGCAATGTGCGTGTATGAATATATGATTCTATTTAAAGTCTGAATGTACTAAAAAGTAAAGGTGTACAGGATCGTGTGGTTCATACGGGCCTCTGTTTGTAAGCAGCCTCAGTGGAATGATGTCCTTTGCGCTGCCTCGAGGCTGAGACAGCGGCAGAACTCAAAGTGCCTTGTGCAATGTCTCTCACCTCTGAAGCAAAGCAGTGTGCAAGGTGTGCCTACCTGGGTAGAGTTAAAAAAAAGAAAACACCACTTCAATATATTCAAGAAATAAAAAGGCATGCTTTTTAATTTAGACAATGTCCTGTCATTTGTACTATATCATTCTATACTGACGTGTAAAGAGAAAGGATTAGTATGGGATTGCACAATTAATTGAAATGCCATCTAGTCAGTTTTGAACTTTAACTAAGTTAAAGAGAGAGATATAGGCACAAATTAATTAAAATCTCTCACTGTCTAATAAGCCATTGATTCTGCAGTGATGGGTTTTGTAATCCCTCTTTCTTGCAAGGATGTGTGAGAATGTTTTAACGTACTACTGCTGAGGGAGGAAAATGTCTCTGTTCACTTGGAACCTGAGTTGAAGGCATGCGTGAATGAGATGATTTAGTGAAGCACTTGGTTACATTTACACAAGTGAGATGTGAAAACTTGTATCTTGACACCTTCAGCCTACATACACTGAGAATGGACTTCTGGGGGAAGTAGGATACATTTTTTTGATCAACAGTTAACAATCACCATCATTAATGAGTGTGAAATTCAAAGTTAATTAAACTTGATTTAATTATTTAATTATCAAACAACAAAAACATATTAACCATTTTTTGAGCAATTGTTTATTGTAAAGATGAACTGATGTTTACAACCTTTACAGTTGCCTCATAAGTGGTTATAAAGCATTTATTTTAGTTTACACTGAAATATCTATTAACTAAGTTGAATTAACAATACATTTACTATTTCTTAATCTGGATTATTTTAAAGTATAACCAATTTGTGAAGAGAGAATAGAACCTGGATTTTCTAATTTAAAGACATTTTAAGATTTTATTTTAACAAAACTAAATATGCAATTAGTTGCTAATTAATTGATGCTGGCGCTGCCTTTGCTTGAGGTGTGAAGGTCACATGATCTAATTTTCTAACAACCATGCCCATTTTTTTCCATTAATGGTTTATACCTATTCTGCACAGCTAACTAGAGAATAACTGAGAAGCTGACACCAAATGCACATTGCTGGCTGTGAAAACTTTGAATAATGTCCACAATATCTAAAAACTGAAATAATGCAGGGTTTGTTGAAAAGCTAAGGCCAAACTGAATTGGTGGCTCTAATTTATTTGAAGTTTCGTATAAAGAGAATGACGCTTCCTAATAGTTGGGTGAGAATGAAGCATTACAATTAGAATATGAGCTTTGAAACAAACTGCAATGCTTGCTTGAAATTGTGTCGAAAAGCAGTTGACGGAATGTGAAGAGATGTTACAGATGAGATGAGAAGGAATCAAATACTCTGAATCGGACTGAGAAATTCAATAAATCTAAATATATCCGTGATTGGGAACATTTCAATATTTGAATGGAGTTTCTGGCTTGAATGAATGAAAAGATAATAGTTAAATATAATTAAAATGTTGGGAACTATACTGTGTTTGTGTTTTTGTGCATGTGAGTTTGTGCTTAAGCATGGCTGTGCATGTGTGTGTCTGTACATATGTGGTCATGCATGCTTACATGTGCATATATTGACTGTGTGTGTGTGTGTGTGTGTGTGTGTTTATTAAACTGACTCATCAATAAATCTGTCTCTCCCTCTGTTGGCCCAGTTGATCTTGGTTGCCATGGTGATGGTAACCAGGTTGGTTGTGATAACGGACTGTGAGAGTTGATGTGACAGTTGATAGTGACCCCCACTACATCCCCAACTCATGTCGAGTACACCACTGCTAATGGCTAATGGCTAATGGCTTGCTACACGGCTCACAGCCCAATAAAATAAGCACCAGACAGTGAAGTCCACTCATTAGTGAGAAATTGTTACAGATGCCTGTTGACATCTCCACTTTCTCCCTTTCACTTCAACTGAAAAGAAAGAAAAGAAAAGGCCAAGGCATTCAAGGTTGCCAAGGCAACTTATCAGTTTTCATGCGAATCATATTGATACTTGAAAACTACATATTTGAATATCTGCTTGATGAACTTATACTACTTAAACTAACTTACTGACAAACAAACAATCCTGAAGAAAACCACTGAAAGAGACAAGAAATGGGCGACACTGAAGAAATCCAACCGAGGTAATCTAATCTTGAGTGTTAATATTAATTAATGAATATTTATTTTTTGATTTATTGATGTGGCTGTTGGAACAAAACAAATCTGCTATGCGACAACTGGGGAAAGATGTAGGAGAGAGCGAGAGAGAGAGATAGAGAGTTTCTATGATAAATTTTATCTGTAATGTCTTCCCAACTGTAAACAACACATGTACTTTGTTGTGATTGTGAGGGGGAAAAGTTTGAATAAGGAGATATTTCTGAAAAGTACTAGCAAAGATTGAAATGTTAGGCTAGTTATTAACAACCCAGTTTCTGGTCAAATGAAACATGTGCATTTAACTTACTTAATATCTGAGCAAAAATGATATCCACAAAATGACATGGCTTTATCAGATTCCCCCTTTTTTAATATCTTCAGCAATATTTGAAAACATAACTGATTACTAGAGAAAACTTGAAATGCATAAATCATAAATTGGCTTCAATTATTGGATTATTTAGACATTTCATATTTACTGCAGCTGTTTAGCACACCCCAAAAGTGTTTGTTGCTGTGAATCTTTGTCTATCTTTCTATTTCTATTAAATTCTTTGTTTTGCTATATTTTTACGACATATTTTATTGTCTGATTATGTGTTTTTCTATACTGTGAAGTACTGCAGGCATTATAGCATTCTTGTATTACATGTATTAATTGGATTTATTTTCATTAAATTTAAAGGGATTTATCTGTTTATAGGCCCTTGTTGCACCAGAAATCTGACAGTAAAATGCAGTCCGATCAAAGTAAAATATGCAACAGTTTAGGAGACCTGAATGTACTTTATGTATGAAACCAAATTTTACTTTACACATCAACATATATGTTGATCCTATAAAACTACAAGCATTGTATGGAATTGTATTGAAATTAATATGTTGGTTTTTTTTGGCCTTTGAAATCAAAATGAATTTATAGACTAATTTGATAGTTTATTTTTTACCTGGCGGTTTGATTTAAAGCAGCCTGTCTTGATCCCTTTCTTCCTCTTCTACAGACAAGACATGGCTGACCCAGAATATATCCAATTGAGGTAATGTAATCAGGAGTGTTGACACAATTCATAGATATTGTTTCTGATCAAAAAATGTAGCTGGAGGAAGAAAAAATCCAGATGTGAATTTTGGGCGTTAATATTGACCAACTATATGAGCACGTCATGTAGAGTTAGGTTAGTAGGTAATGATCTGGGAGAGAGAGTTTCCATTCAAAATTGTACACAGGTCTTACTTCCCTGTTAAGGCTAATATCTATATTACATATTAAACAACAGATGCACATTTTGCGTTTGTGAGGAACTATTAAGCTTAAGCCTTTTTTTCCTCTCATAGTGTTTCAGATCAAAATCAGCTTGAGGAACAAGACAGAACTGCCTCAGAAGCTGTACAAAAAAATGACCGAGAAGAGAGACAAAACAACTGCATGAAGAGACTGCGATCCATCTGCCTTGCCGTGCTGATTGGAGTTCTAATGATGCTCCTCTGTGTTGTGTCCGGCTACCTCTTCATCCAGATGCTAAAAGAGCAAAGTCTGACAGCTGAGTACCAGCACATGCTAGAGGAGCTTCAAACAGAGAACAGCCAACTGATGCAACTCCTGAATTCTACTCCTCTGAGCTCCAGTGAGCTGTCTGCTGAAGAGACCAAGCTGAGCCTGCTCCTTAAAAAGACATTGCTTGAAAAAACCCAGGTGGAAGAGGAGAAGAAACAGTTGGCTACTCTTTTACAGTCAACCGAAGAGCGCTGCAACCAACTAGATGCACAGATCGATGCACTGTACAAGCATGTGAACACAACGCAGCGCTTCATCAACATGGCGTCTGCAGAGAGCAAACATTGGCGCCAGATTTTTGATAGGGGAGAGAAAACCAACATGCAGCTGAAAGAATCAATTAAACGACAGGAATCAATCCTGTTCACCAGCAAGCTGTCCTTCCTCTGGGGATTCTGCAACAGGAGCACTCTGCAGTGTTCACGCTGCCCGACCGGCTGGATCGAGCATGCGTCCCGCTGCTTCTTCTTGTCCAAAGAGCCAGAAGACTGGGAAAAGGCTCGCAGGCAGTGTCTCAAGATGGGGGCTGACATGGCTGTGGTTCAGAATGCCGAAGACCAGGCATTCTTGACAAACATGACTTTACATTTTGTGCAGCAGCACCCTGGGGAGGAGTTTCGTTCTGCGTGGATTGGGTTGCAGGACATGGCAATGGAGGGCCACTTCTTCTGGGTCACTGGCCAAAGAATCCATCCACATGTGACTTATTGGAGGAGTGGTGAGCCAGACAACGGCATGGCCTCCCGGGACAAAAGCCCAGATGGACAGGACTGTGTTACAATTGTCCTTCCTACAAGCAGTGAGAAGCAGGATTGGTTAAACTCATGGGATGACATCATTTGTGCTGGCAAACGGCACTTCCTGTGTGAAACCACACCTCTCAGTTTGACATGACATGACATGAAAAAGGGTGGAACTGCCAAATCAGAACTGTTTTTCCACCATGTATATAGTTTATTCCTGCACTTTTACTAATTTTTTTTATAATAAATATTCAACTTCCTCTGATTCTACTGTTTTTGTCTAATGCAATACACACTTTCACAATACACACTGACTGACATTTATTTCATTAATGCGAAGAAACATTGGGAACTGGGAATAAATGATGTTCTGGTGAAGCTATTGTGTAGTAGAATTTGATGTCCTAAATAAAATGGTAATATCACATTAAAAAGGAGATTCAATGTGGTATTGATAAATCAATATCAATGAGATATTGATTAACATATGTTAAGTATGTGAATATATATTAACATGTTAAGTAATATTTTAAGAATTTTAATATTTTCAATATTAATGATATCGTAATAAAAACTGACTGATATTTATTTTTTCTATAACTGAATGAACAAGCTGTTCTCAGACGATAATAAGGTTCTCAGAACAGTGTTTGAAGCCAGAAACAGTATTAAATTAAGTTGTCCTTTGAGGCCAGTTTGTTTATTCAGTCATGAAACAATATTTTTTACATTTATTTTGTTCAGGTTTAATAATAGTCAATGGAGATCTTAAAATGTCTTCTCCAGAACTACACAGTGCACCTTTAAAGTCAAAATAAAGCAAAACTCAATCAACATTAATAATGATTAAAGCTACAAACAGCGATGAACAGGCCCTCGCAATCCACTTGCGTCGGGGCATGCTGCAGGCAGGGCATATTGCCTACTACGTCCCATTGCTGATTATTGTGTACACATCTCTTAACTGGACGTGTTTCAGACAGTGCAGGAAGCGGTTAAATGGCCTTTCCTGTGTCAAACATGTGGCGCTTTGACTATGACTGTATATTGGCCTATGTCTTCAGGGCTGGACTCCTATCAAACATGTGAAGTTTGGTCCAGATCGGAACGAGGAAATAATTCCTTCATAATTAATTGGTCTGCTCCTGCTGGTATTAAATAATGTACGCTGGAGTCGAAAGAACTCCCTGCAATCTACATAAAGAACAAATAATGAGAGGACTACACTGTGTGACCTTACAGACACTTAAAAAGAGGTTTGCAACCATGAGCAACGCACCACTGTCTTCTGGTGGTGAATGCCTGATTGTACAATCAAAAGTGAAGGCAGTCAAGCTTTTCTTTCATCATTTAGCAATAAGGTGCTTAAAAGAGTATGGTAACTGACAGCAGATTTGAGGGTTTTGTGATCAGAAAAGCAAAGACATTCCAGAGCTCTCGGATGTAAACAGCATGGCTGATCTAGCATTTGCTGTTGATGTGACTGCACTATTGAATTAACTAAACACAAAACTGCAAGGCAATGGCCTATAAGCACATGAAATGCACAGAGCGGTGAAGGCTTTCAAGTTGCAGTTTCTCTCACGCTGGAGGGTAACACTGTCACCCACATGTATCCACTGAAACAAGCCACACCAACAACTGATCACCTCTGCAGGTACTCATCCATGTTAATGACACTGCATGGTAAGGTTTCAAGGTGATTTCAAGACTTCAAAACAGGCAGTAAGACTACAAACAAAAAGATGGTAACACTTTGTAGCAAGTTAATTGCTCTTCAAATAGTGACATAATGTTGGCATTTTGTCTGCCTGACTTTTTCATGTGCTAAGAAAAAGTGAGAAAAGCTAATTGTGTCGTTAGACTACAAACAGAATAGTAATAGCATGTTATAAAGTTAAGTAATGCTGGTCTTGCTGGTGTTCACAATAGCTTCTGTGGATGTAGATCAAATCGTGACATAATTGTATTTTGTACTATGTGTGCGTTGGTTGTCTCAAGTTGTAATCCTAACATAATGTACTCTTAGCAGGGACAGCTTGTGTTAAAGTGCCTTTCTATTTCCCGGCCTTTTCTGCTGTTAGCGTGCGTTCAGGGACCTCTGATGTTGCAGGATTGGTTGAGGTAAACAACGTGAGTTTTGTTTCAGAAAGGCTTTGTTGTGTGGCATCATGTCATACTTGGTAACTAAGTCTTTCGCCATTAATGGAGTAACATGTGTGATTCGGCGTACTACAGTGAGGCGGCATAAGCTAGTAGTAATTATAATGTAGTAGAAGTTAACAGAAATGATCAATCGAGGCTTATGTTACATCCAAAGCAATAAGCATAGAACGTGACGTGAATGCGCAATCGTGGTTACCTGGCCTCTTCTGTTACCGTGGTTACACGCAAGCAGTATTCTGTTACCGTGGTTACACGCGGGCTGGGTGCGGAGTGACTCTGATGGCAGGATGCAGCGCGTCACAGAGGAGGAGGGACCGGGAAAGCCGATTTAGATTGGTCCAGAGATTGGTCCTCGACTGTAGCGAGCTCTGATTGGTTGTTCTGGAAAGACACAACGGTCAAGTAGCCAGTTTTGGCAACGGACTTCTAGTAGCGCCATTTCGTCTTATCAGGCAAAAGGTAGGTCATCTAGTGTCACTCACCTGTTAAATACACCAAATATGATGATTATATACGTAAACAACAAGCACAGTTATTGCTGGCACGGATATAAGTCAAGTTAGGGATTTGAGCATGCCGGCATTGTAGTGAAAGGAGGTGAGGTGTAGGAGGTTGTAATTTCAGGCTGGTTAGCTAGTTGGGTTAATGGCGGCGAAAAGCTGCAAACGTTAGAGTCGGGTGAATATGTAAAATAAAACGTGCATGTTACAAGTAAATGAAAAAGGTGTTGTTAGTGCTGTGATTGACAGCTATGTAATGATTGTGAATGTGTTCTGTGTTTCTAGAGTATTGATAATGTCGACCCCGGGTTCCCCCGCGAAATCTGACACTATTGATGATCCCGAAGTCATCGCTTTGAGAACGGGTATACAACTGCTTTCTGTAAGTATATAATCTGGCGGTGCAAATCCAGAGCATTTAAGAATATTACTGATATGTCCGTAGCACCCATACACCGTTTGTGAAGTAGCTGTCTGACAAGCGCCTGCACAGTGTCATCATAAACATGTAGACATCTCATGTTGCGGGAATCCTCGTTGTCCTGCTGTGTCAACTATACTGTAAGTGAGCGACTAACGGTGTTAATGTGATGATACATGACAGTAAAGATTCCAGCAGTGTTTATGTTGTGTATGTTGCAGTATTTCTGCCCAGACGCAGCCATGACTGCGCAGGAATGTGATGATACAGCTGTGCGTTTAGTTCGGCAGACCAGGGCTGCATTAAATGAAGCAGCCTGGCTGCGGACGGTCATTGCGCAACAGAAAGGCACAATCAAGGAGTTGCAAGAAGATTTGGAGCAGTTGGAGCAACAGGTGCAGCTTGTGACAGCTGGTAAGTTGAGTTACTGTGTTAGTCAGCAGTATAAGAAAATGGAAAGCCAGTGTGGGAAAAGCCCCAACAGTTCATGTAACATTGTGGTGATTGTGGCTATCTGCAGATGTCAGTGATGAGGATCTGCGTGCTGTCCTGATCAAGGGGGAGCAGCAGCAGATGTGCTCACAGGGTTCTGATGGTGAGTTGTAAGAGTACTGTTTGTAAGAAATATTCTCTGTGTTTATATGTCAGTGGAGTAGAAGTGTAATAACTGATTTGTCTTTGTTGTTTGTTGTGTGTTATAGGAGGAGAAGATGTAGCTGAGACAACTGGTGGAGAGCGGGTGTGAGGCAGGTTGCCTGCTGGTGTGAATAACGTATAATAAAAGTTTGGTGAAATCTTGACATACGTGTGTCTCCTTTTGTATGAGTGTTACGGGGCTATGCTGGTAGAAATTGCCATAATTCGTCACACAGAGGTGATGTCTATGTAAATATTATCAGTAACCAGGTGAAGGGACAGGCACACAGCTGGTGAGCAACCCACAGCCAATGACAGCACTGCATTTTAGACAGTGAAACAAGTGAGACATATGGCAGTTTCAAAGAGTAGGTGACCATATGCACGAGGAGGGCGTCTGCTGGGTGGGGAGGGTGAATTGCATGGGGCTGGGCGAAGTATGGTGGCACATGATTAACATAGTGCCCAAACTGGGCTAGACCGCCTTCAATTACCTGGTGTTAGGCAAACATAGAGCTCCAGGGATTCGGCGACACCCAGAATCAGCATATACAGTATCTCACCAAAGTGAGTACACTCCTCAATATTATATAATTTTTAATGGGACAACACTGAAGAAATGACACTTTGCTACAATGTAAAGTAGTGAGTGTACAGCTTGTATAATAGTGTACATTTACTTTTCTCACAAAATAACTCAACACACAGATATTAATGTCTGAACGGCTGGCAACAACAGAAGTGAGTACAGCCCTAAGTGAAAATGGCAGCCCAATTAGGTATTCCCCCCCCCCAGCTATAAGAAAATTGTCAACACCCTGAAACTGAGTTGCAGCACGGCGACCAAGACCATACAGCGGTTTAACAGGACAGGTTCCACTCAGAACAGGCATAGCCATGGTCAACCAAAGAAGTTGAGTGCACGTGCTTAGCATCATATCCAGAGGTTGTCTGTGGAAAATAGATGTATGAATGCTGCCAGCATTGCTGCAGAGGTTGAAGGGGTGTGGGGTTGGCCTGTCTTAGTGCTCAGACCATATGCTGCACACTGCATCAAATTGGTCTGCATGGCTGTCGTCCCAGAAGGAAGCCTCTTCTAAAGATGATGCACAAGAGAGTCTGCAAACAGTTTGCTGAAGACAAGCAGTCTAAGGACATGGACCACTGGAACCATGTCCTGTGGTCTGATGAGACCAAGATAAACTTACTTGGTTCAGATGGTGTCAAGCGCGTGTGGGGGCAACCAGGTGAGGAGTACAAAGACAAGTGTGTCTTGCCTACAGTCGAGCATGGTGGTGTGAGTGTCATGGTCTAGGGCTGCATGAGTGCTGCCGGCACTGGGGAGCTACAGTTCATTGAGGGAACCATGAATGCCAACATGTACTGTGACATACTGAAGCAGAGCATGATCCCCTCCCTTCGGAAACTGGGCCGCAGGGCAGTATTCCAACATGATAAAGACCCCAAACACACCTCCAAGATGACCACTGCCTTGCTATAGAAGCTGAGGGTAAAAGTGATGGACTGGCCAGCATGTCTCCAGACCTAAACCCTATTGAGCATCTGTGAGGCATCCTCAAACGGAAGGGGGAGGAGCGCAAGATCTCTAACATCCACCAGCTCCGTGATGTCGAAAAAAAAATCCACTGGTTGGTGCCCCACTCAGTGTAGCAAGTACTGCTGTCACGGTGTGCAGAAATAGTGGTCTACTGGGTGTGGCATTTTGTCATGGGCCAGAAAGTTAGTAAGCAGACATTGTGCAGTCCATACCTTCAAATGAAGAAGGAAATACAGGAATGCAGGCGGTAGTAGCCTATTTGTGTGGAGGCACCCAGCAATGCACTGTGGTGTGGACATTGTTATGTATTTCAAAGTACACGTCATAAAAGTTGTGCAATAATGAGCTAAACATAACTAAAAAAATAGTAATGTAAAATTATAGTACTTAGCTATTTAAGCGATTTTAACATTGGACCAGCGGCACTGGAATAATGGTGGTTAGTGTGATTATGTAGTTATTGCACAATTGTTAACAGGTTTTCTGGGGACAAAATAGAGGTGTTGGTCTTGGTGATGGTAATGCTGGGTATGATTAACTTACTTAATATCTTAGCAAAAATGATAGCCACAAAATGACATGGCTTTACAAGATTCCCCTTTTTTAATATCTTCAACAATATTGTAAAACATATCTGACTACTATTGAAAACTTGAAGCTCATAAATCATGAATTGGCTTCAATTATCAGATTATTTAGACATTTCATATTTACTGCAGCTGTTTAGCACACCCCAAAAGAGTTTGTTGCTTTGATTCTTTGTCTATCTTTCCATTTCTATTACATATTTTGTTGTACATTTAATTTTCAATATTTGACTATGTATTTAATTGTCTGATTTTGTGTTTTTCTATGTTTTTCTGCAGGTATAGCATTCTTGTATTACATGTATTATATATATGTATATATCTGTTTATAGGCCCTTGTTGCATCAGAAATCTGACAGTAAAATGTAAAACAGTTTAGGAGACCTGAATGTACTTTATGTATAAAACCAAATTTTACTTTACACATCAACATATATGTTGATCCTATTAAACAACAAGCATTGTATGGTGACCTATATACAGTTCTGCAGGTGATGAATATGTCACATGTGGCTCGCCTGATAACTCAATGGGACTTACAATCAATGAAGAAAACCCCAGCCCAGTGGCAGACAGAAAAGCAGAGAGAAAGCGAGGTTTATAGATAACCAATCTATATATGGATCAATTTTTTCTACAGTCAGTACACTGTGCAATCAGTATTTACTCCAGAGTTATAAGTTAAAGCAAAAAGTTGTCAGGTTAAATTACTGTATTATTATTGTATTTTTGTTTTATTAATATGTTTGTTTTATTTGGCTTTTGAAATCAAAATTGCATGTCAAGTAATTTTGGAATTTATAGACCAATTTGATATTGAAATGTGGCTTTTACCTGACAGTATGATTTAAAGTAGAGTAATGTTTTGGGAGGGAGAGTTTTCATTCAGAATTGTACACAGGTATTACTACCCTGTTAATGCTAATATCTAGATTACATATCAAACAACAGATGCACATTTTGTGTTTGTGAGGGGGAACTATTCATCTTAAACCTTCAGATGAAAATCATTTTGAGGAACAAGACAGAACTGCCTCAGAAGCTGTACAAAAAAAAAAGTCAAAGAGAGATAAAACAACTGCATGAAGAGACTGCGATCCACCTGCCTTGCCGTGCTGATTGGAGTTCTGATGATGCTCCTGTGTTGTGACCAGCTACCTCTTCAGTCTGACAGCTGAGTAGTACTTGTAATTATACAGATCAAAATATATTTAATTGCCTCCATTTTTTTTTGTATTTATTTATTTATTTATTATATACATTAACGCTTGTCTGGTCGCCTCTCTTGCTTTAAATCTGTTAGGATTTAAACCCAACCACATCATGTTTCAGTTTTAAAGCACAGCACCTCTGAACGTTTCACTCCTGTGGCTGTTTCCTATTGGTCCAGAAGTTAAAGTGAGACACGTCAGAAATGCCACGAAACGCGACCCGTAGATGGACAGCTCCGCGGCCAATCACAGGACGAAACCGCTTCGTTATTTTGATGACGACACACGGGGATACCCAATCAGACTTCAGGATCTTGGAGGGGCTGGTCTGTTGACAGGAAGCGTGTGAAGCGGAATCACTACAAACACTCTTTGCTTGTAGTTCAGCCTGACAAGCAGTGTTTTTACGTTCATTCACCCCCTCGGAGGTGTGTGGACTTAAATTATGCGTTTTAACATCGACCCGGATCAAAGATGCAATGGAGGTCGATAGTAGTTGGCCTGGTCGTACTGAGACTGTCCCTCAGCTGTGTGCTGTGGCTAGCCTTCGGGCTCGGACCTAACGTTAGCTGGGGGTTCAACTTCCCTCTCACTTTCAGTTTGCACAAATTGGACTTATTATTCCGGGATGAAAAAGGGACACACTCGAGGGATAACTCGTGGTCTCAACGAATACACGGCCAGAGATATGAAGAGACGGCGAGCACCTGTGGGAAGGTGGGAGAGGAGTCCCTCAAGAGGTCCTACCTGAGCTTCTTCGAAGGCAATAGGGACGAGTACGTCCGGAGGTACAGCTCCTTCCCAGACACGCTGAAGGCGAAAATGAAGGACATGGCCAAGGAAATGTTTTATTTCGGATATGACAATTATATGAAATACGCATTTCCCGAGGACGAGCTGAACCCCATTGACTGTGAGGGGAGGGGACCAGACGTGCTCAACCCGTGAGTCATTCAAAGCTGTGCTGCCCGTCTGAGCTGGCAGGCACCTGCTGGTCATTTACATGCTAACTGTCCTCTTCAAACTGTGATATTTGCATGTAGTTTGCCATCATACAAGCTTGTGTGAACAGGTGGAGTTGACGCCTTTTTCCTTGGACAGTACAGACAAGTCCAAGAGTGGGATCCAGGTATCACATCAAGGGACTACATGGGGCTCCAGGGGGTTCTGTCACATAAGGATGTGTTTAATTACTTCATCACTTCCATCAGTTTAAATTAGGACAGGGAAACAATAGCTGCTATATTTAATTAGTTAGTTGTCATCTATGTAATTAATTGCCAAATGTGTAACTAATCAATTAATTGGTGGTTGAATATTTTTTCAAGTCATTATCTTTGGGTTGTGGACAAAACAGGAAGGAGAATGCCATCTCAAGCTTTGGGAAACCCTGATCAACATGTTTCACTACACCAAACAACAACTAATCGATTATCGAACTTGAAAATAATCGTCGGATTGATGAACAACAGAAAAATAATCGTTAGTTGCAGTGAGACCTCGTGGAAATATGCAATCTAATGAGAGTAGACAAAGACAGAATTGGGGCTGCAACTAATTATTATTATAGAATCAGTTAATTGGCTTTTTTATTACTTTTATTGTTAGGTCTATTGAATACCAGAAAATAGTGAGAAGTCCCCCTCACATTTTCCAGAACCCTACGTGACATCTTCAAGTTACTTGTTTGGATTTAACAGTTGTCCAACAATCTAAAAATGATTGGTGTACAATCATAGCAGGCTAAGAAAACAATTATTCAAACTTAACTGCCTCAAACCAGTAAATATTTGGGATTTTTTTTATTGTCACTTAAAATGACTTCATGTTTATCCAAATAATTGCAGATAAATTCTGTAACTCACATCTTAGCTAATGGTTAATTAAATAGTTCATTTACCCTCTGTCCTCTCTCAAGCTCTTTAAAACATCACACATAGAACCTAGTGCATGTAGTTATAATGAAGTCCAGCAAACACAAGAGGTGTTCTCACACCCAAATCAATCAAAATGTTTTTTGTATTTATAGTCTTGCAGTTTTCGGTGACATTCAGCCTTTTTCACTGTGTAAAACTGAAGCTTAAACTCCTGTGTATGGTATTCCCTTGTGCTGAACTTTAAAACTGAAAGACTTAGAATTCGACTTCAATTTGTCATCTAATCAGGAGTTTCACTCCCCATACAGTAATAGTAGACTTTCAGGATCAACTGTTGTCTAATTTGCATTCAAAACAATACTAATGCGGTCACTGTATAGAGTGTGTGATAGTGATATCTAGCCATGCAGGTAGTTTTGCTTTTTTTGTGTGAAGAGTTTGAGATATAACCCATTTGTGACCTCTGCTGCCATCTAAATACAATGGGGGTGTGACTGGACTTATTCTTTTGTGGTGTGAAAAAGCATTGAAATAATTACTGGAAGAACTTTCTGTTTGGGAAAAGTTGTCTACAGTCATATCTGACAAACTATTACATACAGTCATATGACACGCTTTATCATCTGCAGCCAGGGAGTCAAGGATGTTATCCATCAACATTCCTGTTAGTCACACAGTTAGACTTTTGAAATGATTTGTGTCTGCACATCTTGACGTTAACTTTTGTCATGGTTCATACATCATAAACTCTCTAAAGAGGTTGCCTAATGTTAAGTGTAATATTAATGCAATATATTTTCTGTCTTTTGGACAGTTCCTCAAACAAAATAATTCACCTTGGACTTTAGGAAATCTTGATGGACAGTTTTTACTCATTTAAAGACAAATGATGAAAATAGTTTATTTGCAGTCCTGTCTTGTGCTGACAATAACTATGTAATCAGGGAAAACCACCACACTATTTTAATATTCCCATGAATCCTGTTTGTGGTGTGATGTCAGACATTGCAAGAAGAACAAAGTGTGGGGTTTCTTTTTCTCCCTCCAACCTGTCTGCTAAGAAAAAACACTTGCACTCACATCCAAACTCTTTAAAATAATAATTTGTGTTTTATAATCTGTTCATAATTCCTCACTCCTTTGCACAACCGCACTCATTCTGTTTCACTGATGTCATTTCAGGTCGAACATCAACATAAATGACGTTTTGGGGAACTATTCACTCACACTGATCGACACCTTAGACACCTTACTGGTAAGTTATATTCCCATATGTGTCTTTAGATCTTAACATTGATTTTGTCCATTGTAGCATGGTTAGCTTTTCACTGTATTCTAAATTGTGTACTGAGTCATGGGGAGCAGAGTCTCTCAGCCCTAAAATCGACAGTCTAAGGTGTCTCCTTTGCACCTAGCTCAGCTCCAGGATCCATGATCCTAAAAAAAGATTCTGAATAAGGAAAAGTTAAGGCACCAAAATACTTTTCATACACTTATTTAATGCACTGGACTCTTTTATGAAGGTGTAACGGGATGTCTTGTGAGCATCTTTACAAAAGTTGTTGCCTGAATAGAAATAGAGCAAAATACCTGGAAACCACTTATTAGTAATGCATATACATACATATTGATAGAGTATACTGCTGATATATAACGTGGTGTTTTTCCACAGGTGCTTGGCAATGTGACAGAGTTCCAGAGAGCCGTCAAGCTGGTTATAGATAATGTGTCTTTTGACAAGGACTCGACTGTGCAGGTTTTTGAGGCAAACATCAGGTACAAATGTTGCTACTGTTTTTAGAGACACACAAGAATAAACTGGCTGTGGATGCAGCGACTGTTCAGGCTGCAATCTGAAGTTGAATTTAGTATCAGCATGGTTTAGATAAGCAATATTTCCTTTAAATGTCTTTGATCTGCATGTCAGTTGAAACTTTCTCAAAAATTTAAATAGTTTTAAATGGCCTTTCCTGTGTCAAACATGTGGCGCTTTGACTATGACTGTATATTGGCCTATGTCTTCAGGGCTGGACTCCTATCAAACATGTGAAGTTTGGTCCAGATCGGAACGAGGAAATAATTCCTTCATAATTAATTGGTCTGCTCCTGCTGGTATTAAATAATGTACGCTGGAGTCGAAAGAACTCCCTGCAATCTACATAAAGAACAAATAATGAGAGGACTACACTGTGTGACCTTACAGACACTTAAAAAGAGGTTTGCAACCATGAGCAACGCACCACTGTCTTCTGGTGGTGAATGCCTGATTGTACAATCAAAAGTGAAGGCAGTCAAGCTTTTCTTTCATCATTTAGCAATAAGGTGCTTAAAAGAGTATGGTAACTGACAGCAGATTTGAGGGTTTTGTGATCAGAAAAGCAAAGACATTCCAGAGCTCTCGGATGTAAACAGCATGGCTGATCTAGCATTTGCTGTTGATGTGACTGCACTATTGAATTAACTAAACACAAAACTGCAAGGCAATGGCCTATAAGCACATGAAATGCACAGAGCGGTGAAGGCTTTCAAGTTGCAGTTTCTCTCACGCTGGAGGGTAACACTGTCACCCACATGTATCCACTGAAACAAGCCACACCAACAACTGATCACCTCTGCAGGTACTCATCCATGTTAATGACACTGCATGGTAAGGTTTCAAGGTGATTTCAAGACTTCAAAACAGGCAGTAAGACTACAAACAAAAAGATGGTAACACTTTGTAGCAAGTTAATTGCTCTTCAAATAGTGACATAATGTTGGCATTTTGTCTGCCTGACTTTTTCATGTGCTAAGAAAAAGTGAGAAAAGCTAATTGTGTCGTTAGACTACAAACAGAATAGTAATAGCATGTTATAAAGTTAAGTAATGCTGGTCTTGCTGGTGTTCACAATAGCTTCTGTGGATGTAGATCAAATCGTGACATAATTGTATTTTGTACTATGTGTGCGTTGGTTGTCTCAAGTTGTAATCCTAACATAATGTACTCTTAGCAGGGACAGCTTGTGTTAAAGTGCCTTTCTATTTCCCGGCCTTTTCTGCTGTTAGCGTGCGTTCAGGGACCTCTGATGTTGCAGGATTGGTTGAGGTAAACAACGTGAGTTTTGTTTCAGAAAGGCTTTGTTGTGTGGCATCATGTCATACTTGGTAACTAAGTCTTTCGCCATTAATGGAGTAACATGTGTGATTCGGCGTACTACAGTGAGGCGGCATAAGCTAGTAGTAATTATAATGTAGTAGAAGTTAACAGAAATGATCAATCGAGGCTTATGTTACATCCAAAGCAATAAGCATAGAACGTGACGTGAATGCGCAATCGTGGTTACCTGGCCTCTTCTGTTACCGTGGTTACACGCAAGCAGTATTCTGTTACCGTGGTTACACGCGGGCTGGGTGCGGAGTGACTCTGATGGCAGGATGCAGCGCGTCACAGAGGAGGAGGGACCGGGAAAGCCGATTTAGATTGGTCCAGAGATTGGTCCTCGACTGTAGCGAGCTCTGATTGGTTGTTCTGGAAAGACACAACGGTCAAGTAGCCAGTTTTGGCAACGGACTTCTAGTAGCGCCATTTCGTCTTATCAGGCAAAAGGTAGGTCATCTAGTGTCACTCACCTGTTAAATACACCAAATATGATGATTATATACGTAAACAACAAGCACAGTTATTGCTGGCACGGATATAAGTCAAGTTAGGGATTTGAGCATGCCGGCATTGTAGTGAAAGGAGGTGAGGTGTAGGAGGTTGTAATTTCAGGCTGGTTAGCTAGTTGGGTTAATGGCGGCGAAAAGCTGCAAACGTTAGAGTCGGGTGAATATGTAAAATAAAACGTGCATGTTACAAGTAAATGAAAAAGGTGTTGTTAGTGCTGTGATTGACAGCTATGTAATGATTGTGAATGTGTTCTGTGTTTCTAGAGTATTGATAATGTCGACCCCGGGTTCCCCCGCGAAATCTGACACTATTGATGATCCCGAAGTCATCGCTTTGAGAACGGGTATACAACTGCTTTCTGTAAGTATATAATCTGGCGGTGCAAATCCAGAGCATTTAAGAATATTACTGATATGTCCGTAGCACCCATACACCGTTTGTGAAGTAGCTGTCTGACAAGCGCCTGCACAGTGTCATCATAAACATGTAGACATCTCATGTTGCGGGAATCCTCGTTGTCCTGCTGTGTCAACTATACTGTAAGTGAGCGACTAACGGTGTTAATGTGATGATACATGACAGTAAAGATTCCAGCAGTGTTTATGTTGTGTATGTTGCAGTATTTCTGCCCAGACGCAGCCATGACTGCGCAGGAATGTGATGATACAGCTGTGCGTTTAGTTCGGCAGACCAGGGCTGCATTAAATGAAGCAGCCTGGCTGCGGACGGTCATTGCGCAACAGAAAGGCACAATCAAGGAGTTGCAAGAAGATTTGGAGCAGTTGGAGCAACAGGTGCAGCTTGTGACAGCTGGTAAGTTGAGTTACTGTGTTAGTCAGCAGTATAAGAAAATGGAAAGCCAGTGTGGGAAAAGCCCCAACAGTTCATGTAACATTGTGGTGATTGTGGCTATCTGCAGATGTCAGTGATGAGGATCTGCGTGCTGTCCTGATCAAGGGGGAGCAGCAGCAGATGTGCTCACAGGGTTCTGATGGTGAGTTGTAAGAGTACTGTTTGTAAGAAATATTCTCTGTGTTTATATGTCAGTGGAGTAGAAGTGTAATAACTGATTTGTCTTTGTTGTTTGTTGTGTGTTATAGGAGGAGAAGATGTAGCTGAGACAACTGGTGGAGAGCGGGTGTGAGGCAGGTTGCCTGCTGGTGTGAATAACGTATAATAAAAGTTTGGTGAAATCTTGACATACGTGTGTCTCCTTTTGTATGAGTGTTACGGGGCTATGCTGGTAGAAATTGCCATAATTCGTCACACAGAGGTGATGTCTATGTAAATATTATCAGTAACCAGGTGAAGGGACAGGCACACAGCTGGTGAGCAACCCACAGCCAATGACAGCACTGCATTTTAGACAGTGAAACAAGTGAGACATATGGCAGTTTCAAAGAGTAGGTGACCATATGCACGAGGAGGGCGTCTGCTGGGTGGGGAGGGTGAATTGCATGGGGCTGGGCGAAGTATGGTGGCACATGATTAACATAGTGCCCAAACTGGGCTAGACCGCCTTCAATTACCTGGTGTTAGGCAAACATAGAGCTCCAGGGATTCGGCGACACCCAGAATCAGCATATACAGTATCTCACCAAAGTGAGTACACTCCTCAATATTATATAATTTTTAATGGGACAACACTGAAGAAATGACACTTTGCTACAATGTAAAGTAGTGAGTGTACAGCTTGTATAATAGTGTACATTTACTTTTCTCACAAAATAACTCAACACACAGATATTAATGTCTGAACGGCTGGCAACAACAGAAGTGAGTACAGCCCTAAGTGAAAATGGCAGCCCAATTAGGTATTCCCCCCCCCCAGCTATAAGAAAATTGTCAACACCCTGAAACTGAGTTGCAGCACGGCGACCAAGACCATACAGCGGTTTAACAGGACAGGTTCCACTCAGAACAGGCATAGCCATGGTCAACCAAAGAAGTTGAGTGCACGTGCTTAGCATCATATCCAGAGGTTGTCTGTGGAAAATAGATGTATGAATGCTGCCAGCATTGCTGCAGAGGTTGAAGGGGTGTGGGGTTGGCCTGTCTTAGTGCTCAGACCATATGCTGCACACTGCATCAAATTGGTCTGCATGGCTGTCGTCCCAGAAGGAAGCCTCTTCTAAAGATGATGCACAAGAGAGTCTGCAAACAGTTTGCTGAAGACAAGCAGTCTAAGGACATGGACCACTGGAACCATGTCCTGTGGTCTGATGAGACCAAGATAAACTTACTTGGTTCAGATGGTGTCAAGCGCGTGTGGGGGCAACCAGGTGAGGAGTACAAAGACAAGTGTGTCTTGCCTACAGTCGAGCATGGTGGTGTGAGTGTCATGGTCTAGGGCTGCATGAGTGCTGCCGGCACTGGGGAGCTACAGTTCATTGAGGGAACCATGAATGCCAACATGTACTGTGACATACTGAAGCAGAGCATGATCCCCTCCCTTCGGAAACTGGGCCGCAGGGCAGTATTCCAACATGATAAAGACCCCAAACACACCTCCAAGATGACCACTGCCTTGCTATAGAAGCTGAGGGTAAAAGTGATGGACTGGCCAGCATGTCTCCAGACCTAAACCCTATTGAGCATCTGTGAGGCATCCTCAAACGGAAGGGGGAGGAGCGCAAGATCTCTAACATCCACCAGCTCCGTGATGTCGAAAAAAAATCCACTGGTTGGTGCCCCACTCAGTGTAGCAAGTACTGCTGTCACGGTGTGCAGAAATAGTGGTCTACTGGGTGTGGCATTTTGTCATGGGCCAGAAAGTTAGTAAGCAGACATTGTGCAGTCCATACCTTCAAATGAAGAAGGAAATACAGGAATGCAGGCGGTAGTAGCCTATTTGTGTGGAGGCACCCAGCAATGCACTGTGGTGTGGACATTGTTATGTATTTCAAAGTACACGTCATAAAAGTTGTGCAATAATGAGCTAAACATAACTAAAAAAATAGTAATGTAAAATTATAGTACTTAGCTATTTAAGCGATTTTAACATTGGACCAGCGGCACTGGAATAATGGTGGTTAGTGTGATTATGTAGTTATTGCACAATTGTTAACAGGTTTTCTGGGGACAAAATAGAGGTGTTGGTCTTGGTGATGGTAATGCTGGGTATGATTAACTTACTTAATATCTTAGCAAAAATGATAGCCACAAAATGACATGGCTTTACAAGATTCTGACAGTATGATTTAAAGTAGAGTAATGTTTTGGGAGGGAGAGTTTTCATTCAGAATTGTACACAGGTATTACTACCCTGTTAATGCTAATATCTAGATTACATATCAAACAACAGATGCACATTTTGTGTTTGTGAGGGGGAACTATTCATCTTAAACCTTCAGATGAAAATCATTTTGAGGAACAAGACAGAACTGCCTCAGAAGCTGTACAAAAAAAAAAGTCAAAGAGAGATAAAACAACTGCATGAAGAGACTGCGATCCACCTGCCTTGCCGTGCTGATTGGAGTTCTGATGATGCTCCTGTGTTGTGACCAGCTACCTCTTCAGTCTGACAGCTGAGTAGTACTTGTAATTATACAGATCAAAATATATTTAATTGCCTCCATTTTTTTTTGTATTTATTTATTTATTTATTATATACATTAACGCTTGTCTGGTCGCCTCTCTTGCTTTAAATCTGTTAGGATTTAAACCCAACCACATCATGTTTCAGTTTTAAAGCACAGCACCTCTGAACGTTTCACTCCTGTGGCTGTTTCCTATTGGTCCAGAAGTTAAAGTGAGACACGTCAGAAATGCCACGAAACGCGACCCGTAGATGGACAGCTCCGCGGCCAATCACAGGACGAAACCGCTTCGTTATTTTGATGACGACACACGGGGATACCCAATCAGACTTCAGGATCTTGGAGGGGCTGGTCTGTTGACAGGAAGCGTGTGAAGCGGAATCACTACAAACACTCTTTGCTTGTAGTTCAGCCTGACAAGCAGTGTTTTTACGTTCATTCACCCCCTCGGAGGTGTGTGGACTTAAATTATGCGTTTTAACATCGACCCGGATCAAAGATGCAATGGAGGTCGATAGTAGTTGGCCTGGTCGTACTGAGACTGTCCCTCAGCTGTGTGCTGTGGCTAGCCTTCGGGCTCGGACCTAACGTTAGCTGGGGGTTCAACTTCCCTCTCACTTTCAGTTTGCACAAATTGGACTTATTATTCCGGGATGAAAAAGGGACACACTCGAGGGATAACTCGTGGTCTCAACGAATACACGGCCAGAGATATGAAGAGACGGCGAGCACCTGTGGGAAGGTGGGAGAGGAGTCCCTCAAGAGGTCCTACCTGAGCTTCTTCGAAGGCAATAGGGACGAGTACGTCCGGAGGTACAGCTCCTTCCCAGACACGCTGAAGGCGAAAATGAAGGACATGGCCAAGGAAATGTTTTATTTCGGATATGACAATTATATGAAATACGCATTTCCCGAGGACGAGCTGAACCCCATTGACTGTGAGGGGAGGGGACCAGACGTGCTCAACCCGTGAGTCATTCAAAGCTGTGCTGCCCGTCTGAGCTGGCAGGCACCTGCTGGTCATTTACATGCTAACTGTCCTCTTCAAACTGTGATATTTGCATGTAGTTTGCCATCATACAAGCTTGTGTGAACAGGTGGAGTTGACGCCTTTTTCCTTGGACAGTACAGACAAGTCCAAGAGTGGGATCCAGGTATCACATCAAGGGACTACATGGGGCTCCAGGGGGTTCTGTCACATAAGGATGTGTTTAATTACTTCATCACTTCCATCAGTTTAAATTAGGACAGGGAAACAATAGCTGCTATATTTAATTAGTTAGTTGTCATCTATGTAATTAATTGCCAAATGTGTAACTAATCAATTAATTGGTGGTTGAATATTTTTTCAAGTCATTATCTTTGGGTTGTGGACAAAACAGGAAGGAGAATGCCATCTCAAGCTTTGGGAAACCCTGATCAACATGTTTCACTACACCAAACAACAACTAATCGATTATCGAACTTGAAAATAATCGTCGGATTGATGAACAACAGAAAAATAATCGTTAGTTGCAGTGAGACCTCGTGGAAATATGCAATCTAATGAGAGTAGACAAAGACAGAATTGGGGCTGCAACTAATTATTATTATAGAATCAGTTAATTGGCTTTTTTATTACTTTTATTGTTAGGTCTATTGAATACCAGAAAATAGTGAGAAGTCCCCCTCACATTTTCCAGAACCCTACGTGACATCTTCAAGTTACTTGTTTGGATTTAACAGTTGTCCAACAATCTAAAAATGATTGGTGTACAATCATAGCAGGCTAAGAAAACAATTATTCAAACTTAACTGCCTCAAACCAGTAAATATTTGGGATTTTTTTTATTGTCACTTAAAATGACTTCATGTTTATCCAAATAATTGCAGATAAATTCTGTAACTCACATCTTAGCTAATGGTTAATTAAATAGTTCATTTACCCTCTGTCCTCTCTCAAGCTCTTTAAAACATCACACATAGAACCTAGTGCATGTAGTTATAATGAAGTCCAGCAAACACAAGAGGTGTTCTCACACCCAAATCAATCAAAATGTTTTTTGTATTTATAGTCTTGCAGTTTTCGGTGACATTCAGCCTTTTTCACTGTGTAAAACTGAAGCTTAAACTCCTGTGTATGGTATTCCCTTGTGCTGAACTTTAAAACTGAAAGACTTAGAATTCGACTTCAATTTGTCATCTAATCAGGAGTTTCACTCCCCATACAGTAATAGTAGACTTTCAGGATCAACTGTTGTCTAATTTGCATTCAAAACAATACTAATGCGGTCACTGTATAGAGTGTGTGATAGTGATATCTAGCCATGCAGGTAGTTTTGCTTTTTTTGTGTGAAGAGTTTGAGATATAACCCATTTGTGACCTCTGCTGCCATCTAAATACAATGGGGGTGTGACTGGACTTATTCTTTTGTGGTGTGAAAAAGCATTGAAATAATTACTGGAAGAACTTTCTGTTTGGGAAAAGTTGTCTACAGTCATATCTGACAAACTATTACATACAGTCATATGACACGCTTTATCATCTGCAGCCAGGGAGTCAAGGATGTTATCCATCAACATTCCTGTTAGTCACACAGTTAGACTTTTGAAATGATTTGTGTCTGCACATCTTGACGTTAACTTTTGTCATGGTTCATACATCATAAACTCTCTAAAGAGGTTGCCTAATGTTAAGTGTAATATTAATGCAATATATTTTCTGTCTTTTGGACAGTTCCTCAAACAAAATAATTCACCTTGGACTTTAGGAAATCTTGATGGACAGTTTTTACTCATTTAAAGACAAATGATGAAAAGAGTTTATTTGCAGTCCTGTCTTGTGCTGACAATAACTATGTAATCAGGGAAAACCACCACACTATTTTAATATTCCCATGAATCCTGTTTGTGGTGTGATGTCAGACATTGCAAGAAGAACAAAGTGTGGGGTTTCTTTTTCTCCCTCCAACCCTGTCTGCTAAGAAAAAACACTTGCACTCACATCCAAACTCTTTAAAATAATAATTTGTGTTTTATAATCTGTTCATAATTCCTCACTCCTTTGCACAACCGCACTCATTCTGTTTCACTGATGTCATTTCAGGTCGAACATCAACATAAATGACGTTTTGGGGAACTATTCACTCACACTGATCGACACCTTAGACACCTTACTGGTAAGTTATATTCCCATATGTGTCTTTAGATCTTAACATTGATTTTGTCCATTGTAGCATGGTTAGCTTTTCACTGTATTCTAAATTGTGTACTGAGTCATGGGGAGCAGAGTCTCTCAGCCCTAAAATCGACAGTCTAAGGTGTCTCCTTTGCACTGTGCTCAGCTCCAGGATCCATGATCCTAAAAAAAGATTCTGAATAAGGAAAAGTTAAGGCACCAAAATACTTTTCATACACTTATTTAATGCACTGGACTCTTTTATGAAGGTGTAACGGGATGTCTTGTGAGCATCTTTACAAAAGTTGTTGCCTGAATAGAAATAGAGCAAAATACCTGGAAACCACTTATTAGTAATGCATATACATACATATTGATAGAGTATACTGCTGATATATAACGTGGTTTTTTTCCACAGGTGCTTGGCAATGTGACAGAGTTCCAGAGAGCCGTCAAGCTGGTTATAGATAATGTGTCTTTTGACAAGGACTCGACTGTGCAGGTTTTTGAGGCAAACATCAGGTACAAATGTTGCTACTGTTTTTAGAGACACACAAGAATAAACTGGCTGTGGATGCAGCGACTGTTCAGGCTGCAATCTGAAGTTGAATTTAGTATCAGCATGGTTTAGATAAGCAATATTTCCTTTAAATGTCTTTGATCTGCATGTCAGTTGAAACTTTCTCAAAAATTTAAATAGTTTTAAAGACACTAATCTGTAAATTGCTTCATCTGTCTTTTATCCATCCTTTGCTGAAATTCAAAACTTATTTTTTCTTTATATTCAACTACACTAAATCAGCTCACATTATGTATAGTGCATATTACTTTAAAAGTAGAGCAGGTGCTCTAACAACAATCAGTTTTGCACCTGATCAAGTTTTTGAAAGTCAGAATCATGATTATTGTCATGATAACTTCTTTATCATAACCATTTTTTTTTTTTTTTTTTGAAAAAACAAACAAACTACTAAACAATCATGTGGTTACCCATAGGAACACAGATTTCACAGTACCATTAATTGTATCAGAAAAAAGCATTTTGTAATGATATTTTTCACTGTCTGTTTCTATGTGGAACATTAATATTTTTCTTATTTCTGAAGAATTTTGGGAAGCCTCATATCATCTCACATCCTGCTGACGGACCCAAAACATCCTTTTGGCGAGGTGGGCTACGAAGGTTACGATAATGAGCTGCTTCACTTGGCTCATGACTTGGCTGTCCGCCTACTGCCGGCCTTTGAGAACACCAGCACAGGCATTCCTTACCCAAGGGTGAGTAAGACTGTTGGAGTTGATACATTTTATACTTTCCAGATTGAAGAGTCACTCAGCATCTCTTTTGACTTGTTGCAGGTGAACCTGAAGACAGGAGTACCCCCTGATAGCATCAATGAGACTTGTACTGCAGGAGCTGGGTCCCTGCTGGTGGAGTTTGGCATTTTGAGCCGCTTGATTGGAGATTCCACGTTTGAGTGGGTTGCCAGACGAGCGGTCAGAGCTCTGTGGAGCCTGAGGAGCAACGAAACTGGTCTGTTGGGTAAATACAGCTTTTAATCTAAGCTTCAACCCAGCGTTATTAAGGGAGAATTCCAGTCTTTTTAAACTGGTCCCTGTGTTTACATTGTTTGTAACAAGAGCTGCATGAGTTTTAATTTGTTCGTGTTGAGGTTATATTAAATGTGTTTTACAATGATAGAATTATTGTTTCTGTAAGTGAAGTCTGGTGGATTTGGCAAGAGCGACTTACAGTTGCAGCTTTTTCTTGGTTGAACAAAAAGGATTTCAGCCTTGCGAGCAATGCGAGCCTGTCAGTGGCAAACACAAGCACCTTAGGATTACTTTGCGCAGCTGCCAGCTGAGGCATTCTATTCGACATTTTCCACAACTTTTTGTATTAGTTGTTTACACACCAAGATATTTAAACGGCGTGCACAGGTTTGAAAATACCGTAATTCCCTGATATAACATATAAATATGATGCCTACAGTTTTCTTAAGGTTTAAAGCAACTTTCTGTCTGCTTTTCTTTAGGGAATGTAATAAATATCCAAACAGGCCAGTGGGTTGGCAAACAGAGCGGTCTGGGAGCTGGTATGGATTCCTTCTACGAGTATTTGCTCAAATCATACATCCTATTCGGTGAAAAAGAGGACCATGGGATGTTTCAGGCTGCTTATGAGAGCATTCAGAATCACATGAGGAGAGGGTGAGTCACTCAATGAAAGAATGTGACGCTACAGCTTGTGTGAAAGTAACTGGGCGTGTTGGTGGCGCTTGGGATCTACATGCGAGTTTTCACCTACAACTGTCACAGCTATGTAAATGAGCGTCTGTCTGGGATAGGCCAACAAGGGAGGAAATGAAACTGCTGACGGTTTCCAGTATTTTTTTTCAGACTGGAGGATGTGGAAAGATGAGTTCTGAGACTTGAGGCTGTCACGAGTCTGTCTGATGGGATGTCTTTCTTCCTCCTCAGCAACCACTGATACTAACAAAGGGACATAACCTTCACTATCTGATTGACTGAGTGATGTGATGTATTGTGAAACCTCCTCTGCCTCTGTGTTTTTCCAGGAGAGAGTCATGTAATGAAGGGGAGGGTGACCCACCGCTCTACGTTAATGTGAACATGGCCAGCGGGGAGATAATGAACACCTGGATCGACTCCCTTCAGGCCTTCTTTCCTGGGCTGCAGGTTAGATTATCCACTCTGAGCTTTAGATGAAAAAGGGGGGTTGTGGTGTTCAACTAAATGTTTCCGCTCTGTGTTCTAGGTGCTAAATGGTGACGTTGATAACGCCATTTGCCTGCACGCCTTCTACTATGCCATCTGGAAGCGCTTCGGGGCTTTACCGGAGAGATACAACTGGCAGCTGCAGGCTCCTGATGTGCTCTTTTACCCTTTAAGACCAGAGCTGGTGGAGTCCACCTATCTGCTGTACCAGGTGACACTCCTGACCTGTCTTGACACAACGTAGTGTTGATGGTTTGTTGAATTTGATTGTTAATTCTTGCTAACTTTAATTCCCCGCAGGCGACCAAAAACCCTTTTTATTTGCACGTTGGGATGGATATTCTTCAGAGCCTTGAGAAAAATGCCAAAGTCAGGTGTGGATAATGATATATTCACATTTTTTGAGAGTGAAACAATGCTTTGATATGTCTGCTTAAAGCTGAGCTGTAATGTTTACAGATGTGGGTATGCCACTCTCCACCACGTCGTGGACAAATCCAAAGAGGATCGAATGGAGAGCTTCTTCCTCAGCGAGACATGCAAATACCTGTACCTGGTAAGATGCAGCCTGAGCATGTCAGATATAGTTATGTTACGATATGTCATTTAGCTCATACGATACAAATGCTCACTAATCAAGGAGACCAATAATGA